>NW_009953703.1:3933634-4008719 GCF_000747805.2 Chaetura pelagica | reverse complement strand
ATTCTATGATTCTATGATTCTATGAAAAAGAGGAAAAAGTTGATAGCATGAAATTTTGTATCGGATCTGTACTTTTTATAGTCAGTGCTACATAAAATACTGTTGTCCTGATCACTACTGGTTTAAGAAGCCTTTTGTTATTCTTTTGTATGGAATAATCTTAATGAGAAAATATTGTTTCCATGTGTTAGAAGACAGATAAAATTTTATCTTTGTTGTGTATGTTTCCAACCTCTAGCTGGTACTCCAGACAATCCTCTTCAAAGACAGATTTTCATAAGCATTGTATCAACTACCTTGCTGAAACACCTGCACACCTTAGCACCAATGCCTTGATTAAAAATTAGACATAATGCAAGGTAATTACTTTATACTTTATCAGAAAAAAATCCAATAATGAATTTCACTGACCAGCATTACTGACAATTCAACATTCAATTTCCACCTAATTGGTAGAAAGATAATCTCCCAATGCAGAAGAGGTAACCGTAATTTAAGACTTCATTGAATTTTTTCACCTCATGGATTCTTCTAATCTGTGAACTCCTGAAGAACTCCCCAGTGCACTCATTTTCCCTATCAGAGGTGATCTCTAAAACTTGATGAGTGTGTCACCTGCTGCTGTTTACCCTCCATTTGCTGTAGCCTGTGGTCAGTACTCCCTATCATTATCTTCTAAAAATAATACCACAGCAGTGAAGTGATGACTGGCATCAGCACATAGCAGATAAGTAACTTCTTTCTCTTGGGGTTTCCTTGCTTCAGACACTGTATTGAACTCCTGTCGTTACTTCAACACATTAAACTGCAAATATTCAGAAAGACTTTTGAAATGTTTCTGATTTCTGCTGAATGAGTGATGTTTAGCTCTAAAATTATCTTTCTCCCACCCTTCTGAAGAGGAGTATTTTTCATCCTGGCTTTACCATAGGAATTCTTATAAGCTATCTTCACGGAGCTTTAGGCTAAATATGTTGTTTTTAAAAAATTCTCTAGCTAAAAGATTACAGTATGAAGGCCTAATTCAGGAAAACATATCCTTTTTTAGAGAGTCTATACATGCTTATGCTTCTAAAGTAGAGCTGAACTTTCATGTGTCTTTCAAGCACATTTCTGAAGCAAGAGTAAGAAAAAAACTGCCTATCATTCATCTTGCACTGAAAGCAAAAAAATGATACATTAGTAAATGCTATGAGAATGAAATAGGAAAAAATCTTGAAAGTTGGTATATGAAAGGGATTTGAAAGCTAGGAAAAGGAAAGGACAATGTGTGGGGAAAAAAAAATCAAAGGAACAGATTATTCAATCAAATCAGGCAAAAATGGGACTTAAAAAGAAAAAGAGGAACTGATCTTATTTACTACTTCACCTGCTCTTCTGTGGCATATTGTTTTATAACAAGATAATAGGGAAAACACGCTTAGGATGTCTGAGAAAAACACCCACTAATATCCAGAATAAAGCTTATTTTCATTTCCATTGGACTCCAGGATCAGTTTGCAAGGCATCACCTGCTGAGGGACACCAAAGTTCCCCAGTTTCTTAGGTTCTCAGCACTCACTGCACTGCAAATTATAAATTTACTGTCCCATTCTTTACCATTAATGCAAATACAGAGTGTTGTGATTGCCATTTTCTAACAAAAAAGATAAATCAGGCTTTGGTAGTTGTGAATAATACTCTGAGCACAGTAAGAAAAAAATTGTCATTTTAATACAGTCCTTATTAAAAGCAATAGTGAAATAACCTTTCCTCTGGAGATCTCAACTGGCTTAGATGCTTTGCCTCTCATAGTATCACATTCTTTGCTCACACCTTGACAATATTCAAAGGAAAATCAAAATCAAAAAAGCATAGCACTGCAAAACTGTCCCCTCTCTGCATACAATAGGTACAATGGTGTCCCTGCTGCCATGTTCACACTGTCCCAGAAGAATGAGGATGGCAGGACCTTCAGCAAGAACATATGTGCTCATTTTTTAAAATTAGTTCCTACTTACTGATCTCTTGCTTTGAAAAATGAGACTTTCTCAGTCAGTGATGCTGACCAAATTATAGTGAGTGACAGCAAGAAAGTCTGAACTACACACAGTGGATCCATGCAAGTTTTGGCCAAGTCAAAAAACGTAGAGAACTGATGAAAGCATTACAGAAGCATGGAGAACTACGGAGTATTGCAGTAAAGAACACACAGAAAATACTTCTAAAATTGCCACAACCTGTTGTTAAAAAAGCCAGACAGCCACAGTGCTTATGCCAGTAACACTGGCTTAAGTTCTGTGACTTATGATACCGATGGAAGGAATTCGATATCCAGGAATCAATTTACAATACTCTGAATTCCTTAGCAAAGGAGTTTTCTTCCACATGAAGTTTACCGAACTACACCAAAACATCTGCTATGCCAAATGAAATGGTTTTGTTCTTTCTACTAAGCATGATTTAAAAGATTCATTTGATTATTACTTTTGTATTCAAAGATGGCTTCTTTCCATGCAGATTTATGTCCTGTTATGCATAGAGGACATTCTTAATTGTGCTGAAACAACTGAAAGTTTAATTAAAGTTTGCAATTCCAACCAGAAAATAGATTAAAGAAAATGCTGACAATAGTAAAATAAATAATCAACTGTTTAATTTAACTCAACATCTATTTTTAACCCAAATATCAAAATAAGCTTGTTTCTAATTACAATTCCATGAAAAATGTTTTAAACAAACATTTGTCTCTATTTTTCTACAATCTGCTCATCTGAAACACACTAGCTTATTTATAAAGCTGTTGATTAATAAATCTGTTCCAGCTGTATTACTGTATGTTACAAAGAACACAGGTTAATGTATGTAAACAACCATTGTAATTTTAAAAGCCAAAATCCTTGCAGGTCCTTTCCTAAAGCAGAAATCCCATTAAAATACAGTGCAATTATACATCTAAACCTTAGCAAAGTGAAATTAAGTGGCAAACACAGGCAGTAAGGTCCAGGGGTCTGTGGCAATTTACAGCAGATGGCAAAATCAACTACATCCTTTACAAGAAGTTCTTTGCAGTTCCTTGTACTGGGTATTGAAGACTCAAGCATGTGATGTAACACATGACAAGAAACAAATCTTCAGTTTTGTAAAACATTACACTCAAATCAGATAGAGAGACTGAATCTAGCCTGATTCTACTGAAACTAATTTGAAAAACTCCACTTAAAATATGCAGTTTAATATTAACCTTACAGGCAATAGATTTTATAATTTATAGCAAACAGCTGGGGGAAGGAGAAAGGCAGACAGGTAGATTTCCTTTCATTCACACCCAGTAAGTCTGGCTCTGAACAAAAAAAAAAAATAAATGAAAAGAGAAAGCCCAAGAAGAATGAACACCAACTTAACCTTTCATGGTATTAGGAAGCATTAGTTATGCAGAAATAAAGAGGTTTTCCAAGACATTGCATAGCTTTCCTCAACAGATTTGGAGAAAACAGAAGTGCCTCATCAGCCTACCAAATACAAAAATCAGAACATTTGAGGAAAAAAAGGTTTTTTTACCATATAACCACAGTAACATTTCTTGTAACTTCTGAAATAATTGGCTTACACTCCTTTTGGCCATTTTCCTTTCCAGCCTAAGGAAGAGATTCTTCTCAGGATGTATTATTATTTACAGGAACTGGGGATCAGGCTGACAACATCCAGCTATTAACCAATTTTAGCACTGTCACTACTACTTCTAGAGGATGCCACCATCCCAGTTGTTTCTGGTTTGAAAGCCATGAGTTCACCTGGAGCACTTGAGAGTAAGCATCACAACAAGACTCATCCAAAGCCATCCAGAACTACCATTACAAACTGCTTGCCAAACCCTGTTCATTTCACATTTTATATGACTTCTCATCAATAGTCTTGAGAAAAGGAAATGGCTTCATGCAAATGTAGTGGTGCAAATGTCATCCCTTTAACTAACTACCAGCAACTGGACTGTAAAAGGAAGACAAAGTTTCTTTTTTGCAACAAAATCAAGCATGAAACACAGAGAGTTCTTCATTTAAGTGTCATATTCAGTATGTACTGAGAGCAATTTGCATGAAAAGGTGCCATCTTTACTATGGGGAAGGGATTAATCCCTAATGTTACTACATGTAGATGCAATAATGTGAGGGATATTTTCAGGTTTTCCTATTTTTCTATATGGGCAATTGCCAAAAGAATCCCAAACCCACACATTTCAACAGATCAAATGAAGAAATAAAGTCAGTATAAGTGATATTAAGCCCTTTCACACAATAATAAGCAATCCAGAAGGGGAACAGCAAGGAACAAGTCTTTTTCAAACTGGAACCTTTCACAACAAAAACAGTGAACTGAACAAGAGAAGCTCTTGCCTGTTTTACTGATACATGCATATCATAAAAAGAGCTTGATACAGAATCCACTAGAACATGTGGATGTTCCACTAGAACATTCTGCTTGGATCTAGTCCCAAGGAAATAATTTCACAAAATACTACAATATTTCAGATCAGCTCTCAGCACAATTTCCAGTTTGCAGATATAATTATTATAGCTGCAGGTATACAGATAAATACAGCAATGTCACTATGAGGCCAGAAGGGTTTGTATACCATCCTGGAAATGAGTGTTTTACGGTTTTAAACATCTCAATCCACAACATAGCTTTTGTATCATTAGTTACCAACACAAAACAATAAGTAAACTACTATGCTGCAGTAGAAGGTGATGAAGAATAGTACTATTTTCTCATTCTTGAACACTGACTTCTGAAATTAAGGTCACAAGTATGAACAGGTATTTGTAAATTTTACTGTTAAAATAAAAGACAACCCAAAATTGCTGAGTAAGCACTGAATCAATCCAAAACTATTGTGTACTGAGAAACATTTCATATTTTAATAGTACTTTTTATACAAGCACCAGTATGCACAGAGGAAAATAAAAGAACTGTTTTCAATTTTTTGTGTGTTCAATGATTTATTTTAGCAAGCCCTAGATGGTATTACTTACTGAAACTCTCTTTGACAACATAATAGCCTACAAAATCTCTACACACTATGAGAATCAAAGAAAACACTGCATTATACAGTCCACGAGACTTTCAGACTATCAAGTTTCAGACTACTGAGGCTACGAATAAAGCTTGCATGACATGAGCCAGCCTAGATTTATTTTTTTTTAGCATAGTCCATAAATGACATCTACAGCTGTTCAAACAGAAAGCAATATCAAAAGACAGTAACAGAGCAGTTTAAGGGTTACAAAACCTCTGCTACATAAACCAACATGACATTTCAGAGGAGCCATGACAATTCACCTCAACTGAGAACCTGGCAGTGTTTCTGTACACATTTAAGTACATACTTTTTATCAAATACACCATCATTTCATCAGAAGGTTTTGGGAAGAGAAAATCATGTTCTATTGTGGAATCACAGATGAAATAACAACATACAAAACAACAAGGGTTTAAGATGTTTAATTTAATGGCTTTTTGATTATGAATGGTTGGCTTACCTGTTTAACATCATATGCAAGAAGAACAAATCTTAAGTCTGGTGAAACTGAGTATCTTGATGCTTTGAATGTTACCTAAAATGAATAAACAATAAAAGTGAGTTCACAATAAGAAGGATCACTTTTATTCAAATTTCCTTACAGTTAACAACTTTTCACTCTTAAGAGAGGTCTGGTTTACAACACCCACACCAAAGAAGGACTCACATAATTCTTAGTCAAATTTGTCCATATTAGCACAATGGCAAGAGATGAACGTAGCTTCAACACCAAATACCAATTAAGAAGCTGATGAGTTTTTTTATCATAATTGCAAGCACTAAGCTGAAGAATAACAACTATAACCATTCATGTACAAAGGATGAAGGAAAACCCTTGGTTGGTGTGTAATAAGGAAGAATCATCCTCAGGTTAGGCTTAAAGAGAACGCACAGGTGTGCCCTACCTCTCTACTCCTTTTCTTTTAAAGCCACATATATAAACTCTTTGCAAGACAACATGCACTAAAGAAAAACTCTTTCTTATAAGAAAGAAAATTCTTAGTAGAGAGTAAAGTGAAACATAAGGTAGTATTACAAAACTAATATTGCTTTATATCTATGCAAGACCCAACTGAATTCAGGGCTGTAATTTAATCAAGGGGAAATGTTACTGTCAGAAAGAAATAATGCATCTAATGTATGAGGAAGATAAGAATGTGTGATAAAGTGCAATGAAGGAAATAATTCTAAATAAATCTCAAGACATCTATTTGCAGAATGAAGGGAAAAGGGTGAAGAAGAGACAAATACAGGTAAGAATAGAAAAAGTAGGGCAGAAAAAATAACAATTGCAAAGGAATAAGTTGAAAGAAAATACATGAACATTAAGGCAGAACAAGATCTATCCACTATTCAAAGGAAGGCTTTCCCTTACTTTGCTTTTTAAGCATCCTGTTCTATTTAGCCTAATCCCACTGCTGAACTAATGAATTCAACAGGGGTTTAAAAGGTAAAGAAAAGCTAGACTTCCAATAAAGTGAGAAGATGTTACGTTTTAATACACCAATTAAACACAGGTTCCTATGTGATATAACTAGAATGAAGCTATCCAAAGAAATCAAGAGGAAAAAATAGTTTGGAAGATAAACTATTTATAAGTTTGATGCAAGAGTGTGACAGTGTCAAAAGTCAGAAGAGAAACCTGCTGTCTAGAGAAGAGAAGAAAACCTTTGATGCATCTTTTTTGTATCTAAAAAGCAGTCAGAATAGATTTGTACTGTGCTTAAACTAACTTTTATGAGTTAGCTATCTTTAAGCAGAGACTATGTTAATCTATTAATAATATTCCATTTTCTTGGCACAGCCTTAAAAATATTTTTACCTATGCAATTTCTCTGCTTTGTACCAGTTTATTAATTGTTGCCCCACTGCCTCAGCCTTCAGCAATACATAACCCAGGCAACATTCCAAATTCCTTCTCAAGGACTGTGGTGCTTCTCATTTCATGCATTTAGCAAGAATCTTCAGTCACTGATTATGACACAACAAAAGTAATCATGTTCTTTATGCAAACACCTGAGTAACTCAGCTGCAAACTATTGACAGCTCAAGGCAACACCAGTAAGAGCTACTCACATATTCTATACCCAAGTATAGAGTCTTGGGGATTTGGGATTTAAAATAATTTGAATCCTATGGAAGATGACCTTGTTCACCCACCTGCTAAATTCTGTCTGCCTCCAGAAATGCCTTAGACGCATGATGTACATGTGATGCCAATAAGTTACAATCTCTTGATTGTAGGTAATGGCTTTGGCAAAATAGTTTGCTTTCTGTTGGTATAATGGCATTATTCTTGTTAAAAAGAGCATAAAGCTGCTTCATAATTTTTAATGTTTCACTTAAGAAACAAGAAAATAAAAATTAGACCAGTAGAAATTGTGTTCATTGCCAAAGCTGATAGCAATGCCGTTTTTTTTTACTATTACCATAAAAATGTATTTAGCCTATTTTTTTAAGTCAGATTTACAGTCAAGCCCTTAAGGAAATATATTTAATTCTAACAGAATTTCAGGGACAATTAAGTGACTTAGAGTGACAGTAATTTAAATTTCCTTAGAGGTCTGTTTTCATTTGTTTTGGCAAAGGCAAGCACAATTGTTGGAATAAATTCAGAAAGTGACTACTTGTATGTGTAGAATAAGCCTTCTACTAAAAAAAAATATAAAATCACCTGACCTATTCTTCCTGTCTAACACAGCAAGTAAACTCACAACCTGTGAGTGCATTAAAACAAAAGACAGGTTTTGGTTTTTCCCCATAAACATGTGCAAAGATATTTCATCAACCAACAGAAGCCTACTCCATGACTGAGGAGGTAAGATCAGCTGGTGATGCACTTAGAAGACACTTTCAGTCCCTGCTGTAGGAGGTGAGATTTATGCCAATTAAGGCCTTGGGAGATTGTCTACTGGGACATTCACTACAGGGATTACATATATTTATTCATTAAAAAGAAGTTTGTACGGATTCTGACTCCAAGGGTTTGTTCTTTTCTCAGGAGAATGTATTTTTGAGTTTCAAAGTGTTGAAAAAATACCATATTTGAAACACTGGCTATTAAAAAACCTCAGGTGTCTTGTTATCAAAAATCTGGAGGACGCTTGCTCCACTATCGTGTTTGTGTGTCTGAAACTTTTCAAGCTTCTTGCTTTGTCAGGAGCCATTGAGCCTTTGTTCAGGAAAACAGACCTATATGTTGCCCCTTATGACTAGGCCTCTACGGTTTATCTGTACTTGATCTCTAAGAAATGTAGCTCTGGACAAATAAGCTTTGAAACAGGGAGAAATACAGCTGGCTAATTAGGCACAGTCTCTGGATGCAGAAGCAGGTCTAGTTTCCTTCTGCATGACTGCACAATATCAGCTAGTTAGGACACCAGGAGTAATTCAACATGATGCTGACTGTGTGCTCCATAAACATCCTTATCCACTTTCCAAAACACACAAAAGAAAGGCAGAAAAGAAGGAAAATGCGTGTCCCTAATATTTCTCAGTTTCACCTAAGCACATCACAACTTAAAATCCCTGTAAAACCCATCAGCCATATGCAACAAGAAAAAACTTTCTCTAGATAAATTGCTGGAATCCTTAAATTAGTTAAATTTCACAATGCTGCCTAATTCCAAGCAAAAATTATAATTTAAACACCTGTACACTGTCTTCCCTTCTTAATTCACAAATCTGTCATCTGTTTTTCCTATATTGCTGAATTTGACATAATTTTACTTTTTCAAACATAAAAGAATAGATCCTATATCTGATCTTGCATTCCTCACCCAACCAACACCCCTAATGACTGTATAATTTGGTCTAACCAAATTAAACATTGCATTTCTAGGTTTCTTTGAAATGCCTCACATGGCAGGACTTTTATTTCTTCTGACAGTGATATGACAATTCCACGGACAAGCAGAGACTGCTAGTCTCACTGTCACCAGAGATGGCAAGGGTAAAAGCCAACTGGAGGCAAAAGCACACACTGCATTTAAACAGTCTTTTTCTCTTCAGATTTATTTACCTTTTCTTATCCACATTCCAATAAGTCTTGCTAAACATACTACTGAATGGAAAGAAGATGACAACAGCTTGAGACAGTAAGAGTGAAAGCAAAAGAAAAAGCAACTTTGCAACAAATAAATATAAGGGACAACTATCCCACACACATACACAACTGGCTTTTCTTCCACCTTTCCATACAGATTACTAAAATGGAACCAATTTTTTTTTTTTATGAACTACATAATTAGTATTTATTCCCAATGTCAACATTTTGCTTTTTTATTTTTATTTTTTTATTTTGCATCTTATGTGTTTTCCTGATAACAGAAATGCCTGTTACAACTGTGTTTAGGAGAAGATTTAGGCTGGATTTTGTCCAAAGGCCTCTCAGTATCAGCACATTTTATTTCTTCTTCTCTCTTCAAGCCAGGTTCCAAGTTATTGATGGCTATTCAGTTCATCTTTGTTCTATCCTTTCACCTACTATAAAAAAGTTATTTTAACTATTTTGGTGGATTTTAACTGCTGTAATATTTAAATCAATGTCTTTTGCATAGTTTTTGAAAAAAAATGCCAGAGATAGATGGCAGTTACCTCAAATACAGTCTGGCCCAGAGCTGTAAGAATATATACTTATCAACTGTCAAACACTTCATAGTAGTCTTTTTTCACAGTTTCAGCTGGATATTTTTAAGTTAAATAATACATCACAGTTAAAACCAATTAAAAGGAAATTTCCACTTCTGTCAAGTTTATTTGTTGTTATTTAGTTTTTTCCATTTATTTTTACCCCCCCTTCTGCTTCAGTTTCTTGTACTTCTGTTCTTCCCAGAAATTTACACTTTCCACAAACATATTATTCATCCTTCTCCAATTATTGATTAATGCTCACTTATCACACTTCTAGGCTTTACAGTTTTTTGCTATTCATCCAGGATAAAATAGTTCAAGATCTCTAGATTGTTACTTTAAAGCTTGATGGCAATACTACTACTCAGCAATTTATATATTTCTTTATATCACTTATCTACATCTGTATCAGAATTTTAAGTTAATGGTGTAACTGAACACTGATGTATAGGAGTTAATTAGCATTCATAGGTATTCAGCTCAACTTATCAGACAGGCATTGACCAAATGGCAGAAATCCAGACCTGCATGGTTAAAGAAGGAACTACTGGGCAAACTTAAGTGGAAAAGGAAAATCTACAGATCATGGAAGGAGGGGCTGGTCACTTGGGAGGAATATAGGACTGTTGTCAGAGGATGTAGGGAGGCAATTAGGAAAGCTAAGGCCTCCTTGGAACTTAACCTTGCAAGTCAGGTTAAGGATAATAGAAAGGGCTTTTTCAAATACATAGCTAGCAAAACTAGCACTAGAGGCAATATTGGCCCATTGAGGAATGAGGTGGGAGCCCTGGTGACAGAGGATATAAAGAAGGCAGAGGTGCTGAATGCCTTCTTTGCCTCTGTCTTCACTCCTGCAGGGTCTCCCTATGAGCCCCAGATTCATATAGCCCCAGAAGAAGTCAAGATAGAGGAAGAGTTTGACATGGTAGATGAGGATTGGGTTAGGGATCAGTTGAGTAATCTGGACATCCATAAATCAATGGGTCCAGATGGAATGCACCCAAGGGTGCTGAGGGAGCTGGCGGAGGTCATTGCTAGGCCACTCTCCATCATCTTCAGTAAATCATGGGCAACAGGTGAGGTGCCTGAGGACTGGAGGATAGCAAATGTCACTCCAGTCTACAAGAAGGGCAAGAAGGAGGACCCGGGTAACTATAGACCGGTCAGCCTCACCTCCATCCCTGGAAAGGTGATGGAACAACTTGTTCTTGTCACTATCTCCAGGCACATCAAGGACATGGGGGTCATCAAGAGCAGTCAACATGGTTTTATCAAGGGTAAATCATGTTTGACTAACCTCATAGCCTTCTATGAGGAAATTACTAGGTGGATAGATGATGGTAGAGCGGTAGATGTGGTTTATCTTGATTTCAGTAAAGCATTTGACACCGTCTCCCACAGCATCCTTGTGGATAAGTTGATCAGGTATGGGTTTGGTGACCAGGAAGTGAGGTGGATTAGGAACTGGTTGAAAGGAAGGAGTCAGAGAGTTGTAGTCAATGGGGTAGAATCTGGTTGGAGGTGTGTTACTAGTGGAGTCCCACAAGGGTCGGTGCTGGGACCGGTGTTGTTCAACATCTTCATCAACGACCTGGATGAGGGTATAGAATGTACCCTCAGCAAGTTTGCTGATGACACTAAGCTGGGAGGAGTGGCTGGCACACCAGAAGGCTGTGCTGCCATTCAGAGAGACTTAGATAGGTTGGAGAGTTGGGCGGGGAGAAACATGATGAAATTCAACAAGGGGAAGTGCAGAGTTTTACATTTGGGGAAGAACAACACCATGTCCCAGTACAGGTTGGGGGCTGAACTGCTGGAGAGTAGTGTAGGTGAAAGAGACCTGGGGGTCCTGGTAGACAGGAGGATGACCATGAGCCAGCAATGTGCCCTTGTGGCCAAGAAGGCCAATGGCATCCTGGGGTGCATTAGAAAGGGTGTGGTTAGTCGGTCAAGAGAGGTTCTCCTCGCCCTCTATTCTGCATTGGTGAGGCCACATCTGGAGTGTTGTGTCCAGTTCTGGGCCCCTCATTTCAAGAAGTTCAGGGAACTGCTTGAAAGAGTCCAGCGCAGAGCTACTAAGATGATTAAGGGAGTGGAACATCTCCCTTATGAGGAAAGGCTGAGGGAGCTGGGTCTCTTTAGCTTGGAGAAAAGGAGACTGAGGGGTGACCTCATCAATGTTTACAAATATGTAAGGGGTGAGTGTCAGGGGGACGGAGTTAGGCTTTTCTCAGTGATGACCAGTGATAGGACAAGGGGTAATGGGTGTAAATTGGAGCATAGGAGGTTCAAGGTGAATATCCGAAAAAAATTTTTTACTGTAAGAGTGACAGAGCACTGGAATAGACTGCCCAGGGAGGTTGTGGAGTCTCCCTCACTGGAGACATTCAAAACCCACCTGGATGAGTTCCTGTGTGATGTATTCTAGGTGACCCTGCTCTGGCAGGGGGGTTGGACTAGATGATCTCTCGAGGTCCCTTCCAGCCCCTAAGATTCTATGATTCTATGATTCTATGAAATGGCAATGCATGAGAGAAATCAGATGGGAATGAATTACACTAGCTGCAAAATGAGAAGGTATTTGGCATGTAATGGTTTCCTCAGGTGGTACCAGCAATCAAGGGAACAATGGGATTTTCCTTCTATTACCACTGCTGTGACTAAAAGGAGAAGATGGACCACAAGGAGGTTAGACGAGAGAGCACCTGAGAATGGAGACTAGCAGAAGAGCAAGCCTTGTAGCAGTAAAAACAGGAGATCTCTGATAAGAGAGGCAGGTTGTAATTAGGAAAATGCACAATCATTAGAATGTTTAAAAACTTGGGTTTCCAGTGTTGTGTTTCTTAATGACCTGTTTCATGTGTCGCCTGACACAAGATCCAAAAATGCTGCAATGCTATGTGTTCTTATTGTTAACACTCACGTTTCCTATCCAGCATAAAAGATGAATGTGCCTTAAAATATTCCCTAAAATGAACTCTACCTTAAGGCTGGGGGCCATCGTGGACAGGTGGTTCTCAAACACATAAACCAAATTCCCCAAACCCACCTGAAACTCCCCGTGTTGTCCCAAGATACTTTCACACACATGAGGAGGTGATTGTAGGACATAAAAAAGACATAATAGACCTGTGGATCTGACAGAAGCCTTGCACCATTGCCTCCCTAGCAGAAAATAACCTCTAACCACTTTTTTTAACCAATTTTCTCCCTCCCATTCCCCATCTTTGATAGAGTTAATCCTTAACTACTTTTAATATTAAGAAATTATCTCATCAGGATTACTATTTTGAGACACCTCACACTGAGCTACTCTAAACTGACAATTTGGAATACTGTCCCCTGCATTTTGTATGTTGAAATCTCCTTCTCTTAGAAAAAATCCAATGGATGCCACCAAAGCACAGTGTCTGCAAACTCTCCCATCTGTCAGGCTTTCCCATCTCTATGCACAGTGGTGCACTGCAACAATAAATGCTAACTCGTAAAAACCCCTCTACTGAAAAGGTTTTGCTGAGAAGGTTATTTAACATTTAGAGAAGCATGGGAGAGCAGCAATAATGTTACCATGTTCATAACCACCTATTTACAACATGTGTGGGTCATTAAAATGACAGTGTTGCAACAATTACTAATATGTATGTGGTTATATAATGATGTTTAATGTATTTACCATTAATCACCCTTTCATTTATTGCTTGTGCAAGGCTCTTAAATATAAGCATGTAAAATACTCTTGTAATTAAACCTGCATCAATCAACAAAGGAACTATAATTGCATGACGATGCAACATTGAGTTTCCCGTCAAAAGAGGAAGGGGGTATGGTGGTGGGGAACACAAAACAAAAAAAAAAATGTATAAAAAAATAAGAGAACTATCAACAAGAAGAGCTGTTTATGACCAAGGCTCTGTAAAACGGCACAACACAGGCCCTACCAAATGCTCTGCTCGGACTGAAACTCTCATTCTCTGCTTTTGGCTGCAAGGCCAACAGGGTTTTCATGAGCCAAGACTACTCCTGCCCTGCTCAGCCTTCTGATGCCATCCCCTAATTAGCAGACAGCAAGAAGTAATCCTTCTCCATCCTTGTGTAAAAGATGGTCCCCAGTAATACAACAATAGACCACACTCTAGCGTATACTGGCAAGCTCCTGGAAACAGGCTGCAATTTAGGAAGATTTGTTTGCTATGCAGAGGATGCAGTTTCTCCTTGAGCTGAAAAAGAGTTGTGGAAAGGCCCTGAAATCAAGGGGGAGAGCAAGTCAGTAATTGCTGGGTTTAAGAGGAGTCCCAGGCAGAAAGCTGGGGGGAAGCTGTTGTAAACACAAGACTCTACTCTAGAGTTTCCAAGCTGAAAACAGCTATACTTTTATCATTAGGAACTGCAAACAAATCAGCAGTCTCTTATTTGATGGTTCAAAATATATTCCATTATCTACACTTAAAATGCTTAAGGAGTCATGCTGGATAAATTTCCGACCCAAGACCCTGTACTAAGTGTTGTTAAGTTGTATGCATGGTATCCAAATAATTCTGCATGCAGAAGCAGTGGAACTGAGGGCTAACATACAACAGCCTTGCCACTTCTGTAACTATTGCAGCTTTTTTTTAAAAGGGAGAAACGAAGGTAAAATTTCTGAAGGCTTCTTTCAGAGGATTCAAGACATTTGGAAAGTACTGCAACAGAACACAGTCTCTCATCTCTGTGTCTCCTTTTTTCATTTTGTTTTGGATTTCAGAATTGTAAAACAGACTAGAGAGACTGAGGTAGACGCATGACAGGGAACCAGATGGACGACTTCCCCTGAGCAAAAGAAACCATGTGGTCCTCCATGGTCTTCTCTCTAGCTTAGCCAGATCTTCTGGCTGGGCTGTGTGTAAACCAGTAACCTGCTCATAGTGACTTCATATAACAGCTGACAGCAAAATTTATAAATAAAATGCTTGCTAAACATGGAAATTACTTAGATAAATGTGGCATAAGGTTACTTACTTTGGAACTATAATGTATAATAAAGTACTGATAAATGCTGAAAAACTGGGAGGCATGTCACTTGGGATCATGGTGATAGGCACCTCAGACAGATGATAGAGAACATATTGTAATCACATATCGAGTCAGTATCACAAACATCAGGATGCCACACAGTGATTAATGTCTAGGGCTTTTTTTGGCTCTGTTTAATAGAAGACTTGCCCAGCCTCCAGTTGTTAACATTTATATGCTGCTGGCTCCGAATATTAACTGTTTATTAGATTGTTTGAACAGGCTGCACTACACAAATGCACTCAGAGAACAAATATGTGTTAGGAAATGTCTTTAAACTATGATCTCCAGAGATGTTACTAGATATCCTTTGTGCTTTATAAGCTACTCTTTTCACTTCTGTCATTGTCTTTCCTATCTATATTTTTGTTTTGCTGATAAAGGCCAGACTGTCTTACTAATAAATTTATTTTAGGAGAGGATTCCACATAAGAAAGGACAAATGAAGCACAGTAATTTCTTCCACTTCTGAATAAAACTATGAAACTGGGAAAAAACCCAAATTTAATTCAGGACCTTTGGGTAGATACATCATTATGGAAAAAGAAACAGTCATCTCAGAAGAACAAAACACTAGTCTGCTACTTTCCAGGTGCATGTCTATTTTTAAAGGTATTTTTTAAGTTGTTTTTTTTCTAGATATCTTTTATAAATATATATAAAACATAGAGATTGAAAAAAAAACACCAAAAACGTGCAGTCTGTTTTTTTGCTGATTAATATGCATAGTGAGCACAGCAGCTCTTCAATAGAGCTGTTTGAATTTTAGAAAATAAGCAACATGAAGAAGGATAAAAGAAATGTACCTTGCACAAAACCAGCAGTCTCTAAGATGCAAAAGAAGAGCCAGTGATCTGTAGACAGTGGAAGACTGCTTCAGGGGATTAGTAATGAGGAAAAAAGAAAATCTCTTTTGTGCTGCTGGTTCAGATACAACCCCAATCAGTAGTGACAAAGATCTATTACTAGCCCCTTGCCTCTGTGCAATGAGTTTATCATGGCAGTTCAATTTTCAGTGGACAATTATCAACATTACTAAGAAAAATCTGTCACTTCTGCGGCTGCTTGAGCAGAGAGGCAAACAGGAGAGGGAACACAGATTGAAAGCACACTTATAACTTGCATTGAAAGGTGACTCTTCCATGACTAAAGCGCTTTGATAGGGAAAAATGAGGGAACTTGCATTGCCACTGTCTATGTTGGATCTGCGCTGCAGTTTTTATTCATAGAAGACAGCTCTGCAGAGTCATTAAACCAGCATCATTCTAATTACGCACCAGTGATTAAGCAGATGTGACACTGAGTGAGGAAAATGTTTGATTAACGATCCAGGTGTCTAACTTTGGAAGAGTACATTTAACAGTGTGAATGTGGGAACAAGGGAGCTTAGAAGAACAGGACAGCTTTTGATTTCAGCCATACAGTCTGCGTCTCAAATGTTATGATCTCCTGTTGGGGTCACTGGCCACGCTGTCAACACACAACTCAGCAAAGCAACATTTCCTATTGCTCCCTGCCAAATGTACATCAACAAACTTACTGAGTCTTCTGCTCTATTCTCAGCATTTTATTCTACTTCCACATGAATAATCATTGCCAGAATTCACTTAATTTACCTCTAACACTGTTAGCTTTTGATTGTGTACAGAGATAAGGTTTGTGGGAAAAAACACACATGTTTTTTGTCTTTGTTCCATACATAATTGTTAAATGGTTGCTTCAATATTACCCATTTTGGATCAGCTTGCCACATTTCTAATTAAGAGTAGATATCCAGCATCTAGAGTGCTCTCACTCTGCATGATTTAAGGATAAATCAGTTCCATAAAAAGCCTGGAGAAAAGCAACTGTGTGAAAAGAGGTGAAGCAGCCTGTCCATAATGATCCATCATTACTTGGCAGGACTGGTTTATCAAAATGGCCTGAATAGCTTGTCATTTTGGCATTACACTTGACATCGTATGAGCCAAATACCTTCAGCCAAAAGTGTGTGAATTCATCTGTGAGGAAACTCAAGTCTCATCATTACAGTCACGTCTTATAGCCAGGGATGTCCAAGAAGCTGCTTGTGTTCAAGTTACACACTGAAGGCAATACACAGGCCTGACACAATTAATCCTCTATTTAGCCAGCCAAGTGCTCATACACACACAGACAGATAAGAGGGAAAATGCTTCTGCAATACTTTGTAGTTTGTACTTCAAAGAAATTCACCTTTTCACCCACTTTTAATTCTGTCTGCCAGCCTGTTTTGGGCTAAGAAGTACCCTGAGGCACATCCCAGCATATGGAAGCATGCGGTTTACAGAAAGGGAGCCTCATACACATGCCATTAAAATACAATTCTTTCTCCCCTCTCCTTCATCTGTACATTGACCTCAGAAGTCAGCATAAGGCTCTTTCTCCTCTTTCTACTTCAAGGAGTTAGAAGAAAAAGTCACCAAGTGCTTTATGCTTTGAAGGGAGGAATCTGTATCAGCAAAGCCCAGAAACAGACCAGGAATAAAATCAGCCTTTGCCAAAGACTGCTAATGAAAATGAGTCATCCTTTTGGGTTTGCAGGTGCAAAAGATTTTAGTAAATTAAAAAAACAGTGATTAACAATAACAGCCCGTGGTCTGTATGGAGTATTTATGAGGAAAGACTGACAAGACATGCATTTATGCTGCAAACCCTGAGAAATGAGAATTACAGGGTAGAACATAATTGGTATCCCTGAGAATAACAGCACCAAGCAAAGTAAAAGAAAATGCAGACTAAAGCATTAAAGCATTTCTTAGCAATTACTGCTAGTCAGAAACCTTCAGATGGCCTGAACAAAGCATGACCACAGGTGACATCCTATCTGCCAACACCTTGGTTATTCATACATTGGTTGAGTAAAAAAACAGGTAACTTCAGCTAGAAATCATGCACTGACAAAGGAATGGATTATACTTTCTAGCCTAGGTTATAAACATATTTCTATAACCTTTAAATATTATACTCTCTCACTCCTCTTGCAGGAAAAAATCTTAGCAGACTTTCACTAAGAAATCAGTAAATATATATTACTTACAAAAGTAGTGTTTTCCAATAATAATGTAGTTGTATTTGTTTCTACATTAAGTTCAACAACATGTCCATTCCTGTTTTTATACACCACTGATGTATCTGAAACAACAAAGGCATTAATAGTTAGCAACCACATTAATACAAACTAGCATATTAAAGTAATTAGAATATCTTTATTACAATATACAACAAGATCGAGAGAACTGCACTCATAATATCTAGTTTTGTTGCCTCATGATCTTCAACAATACCAGTTTATGCCCTATACCATGTTCACCTCATTCAAGATATGACTTAATTTAAATGGAAGCAATTTCTGTGGCAAAAAAAATAATCAAATTATATTGCTGTGAATGAAGTGACATTTTGAAAGTAAAATGGCTCTCACCTAGATAACACTGTCACTCTGACACTTTAAGGTCCAACCATACTCGTTAGGAAAATGGTCATACACCAAAGCTTTTTACTTAGAAGGGATTCTTACAAAACTTCTGTGCTATTCTGTATCTCTGGTAACTGAATTGACAAAGATACACACTACATCTTAAGACGGTCCATGTCCTGTGTGATTAGTGCTGGGTCACAGAATCCCAGATTGTCACATAAGTTTCTTCTCCCCAGTAACAAGCAACAGGACAAGAGGAAATGGTCTTCAAGTTGTGAGGGGAGGTTTAGATTAATTACTAAAAGAAACTTCTTCACTGAAAGGATAATTAAACACTGGAACAGGCTGCCCAGGGAGGTGGTTGAGTCACCATTCCTGCAGGGGTTTAAAAGGTGTATAAGCTGTGGTGCTGAGGGACACAGTTTAAGCACTTGGTAAAGTTACGTTAATGGTTGGTAGAGTTTCGTTATGGTTGGACTCAATGATCTTAAAGGTCTTTTCTAACCAGAACAATACCATGATTCTGTGATACTGTGAATGTTAGCAAAGGAGGGTTAAAGCCAAATAGTTCAATTTGTAGAACACTCAAAACACTGTGGGATAAACTGCTGGTATTTTTTCCTTCCAGCACTTACTTGATTTGTAAGTTTCCACAGGAAAAATAATCAACTACAACTGAACTAACAAAAAAGAAATTATAAAACTGTGGCTCCTATGAAAAAGGCTTTGTATGTTTTTCTATCGATACTTGCAAAATTGTATTTGTTTGTATCAGGACCTGCACAATTACAAAAAAGTCCACAATAATGATGCAAGTCTTGATTAAAAAATAATTTTAAAATATTCTAAATTTCCCACTATTTCTAATAAGAGACTGCCTAGACTGAGTGCTGATTCTTTCATGTTATGTAAAACCCATGTAAGAGATTTATATTTAATCAACAGAAACTATTTTATTATAAAAATGTAGAAAGCATAAGGAAAGATCTAAATTAAGCCTAAAGGAAACACAAAAGAACTTTACTAATCCTCAGTCATGTCTTGAGAAATTCGTTACAGATCCCTGAATTTTATGAACTGGAAGTAAATATGACTGGAGAAGAAAGTTACGCTACATAAATGCTTCTCTTATTCACAAAAATGTATCTGTATTTTAATTGACTCCACAGAAACTATAGATACACAGCACTAGGCAATGTCCTCTGGTATGTTCTGTAAAAGTAACAAAGCTTCATTTGAAGAGTTTACTAAACAATTTTAGGATCGTGGCTGAGAAGTTTAGTGGGATTGATGGAGTTCAGGACAGGACTACCAGAGCTCGTATTTAGGAAGAAACATCAGATTGCTAATAACAACTTATTAGTAAGAAAAATATTTCAAATATTCATTTTGAATAAAAAGAGCTAACACTTCATAGAAAGTTATTTTGGTTTCAGGTTACTGGCTAATACAGGGCATTAAAGTTTTTTGCAACTTCTTGTAGGTTTTTTTGCATGTATTCTTTTAGGTACCCGAGCACTGAAAATCCCCAAGGATGCTGTATCACTGTGCTAAGCAATATTACAGAAAAAAAACACCACAAGTTTTCTGGCCAGGGAGCTCACCCCAATTCTGAGAAAACCTGAAGGTGAATAAAGGCACATATAACCCAGAGACACTGAATAGCTCTCAACAACTACGCACAGTCATTCATTCCCCCTGCTTGAACAGTGCTCTGAGCAATACATTTTTCATTCAGAGGTGAGACTAAGATGCCACCCAAATCCAAACAACAGTACCAGAACATAACTCCTCAGTTATCTCCCCTCCTACATACCACATATACTTGGCCAATGGGATTTACAGCAACACGCCTCATTAACTAATCCAACCAGTAACATTTCATCCAAATAATGAACTTAAAATTGCTAACAGGACCATGACTAAAATATACAGTCCTAGGGCTCTTCTTGCAAGCTGCCCACATGGTTTGCAACAGCACTTGGAATAAGAAATACCCTGAATGACATATATTAAAGCCTTTGTTGACATGTTAGAAGAAAATTTATTCAAATGATCAGAACAGAAAACTGAGAGTCAGACCTCTACAAAAGGCAGACTTTACTGGACAGTAGTTACACCTCTCACTGACCTTACAACTCCAGTAAGGTCAATCAGGTTATTGATCTGGGATATCTTCTGGTACCTACATTTTTATTTAGCTGTTCTCTTTGTAAAAAAATAAAATAGGGACTTCAAATCAGAAAATGTACTGCACTTCACATGTTAAACAATTTAAAGAGGAAGGGTAGGATAAGTTGTACCAGCGCTTTGGTCTTCTCACCTGTGCACTGATGGTGAAACATCAGACGTTGTTGGTAGATATAATTTTGCAGGACAGAACATTCAGTCTTTCGCTAAATTTCCTACGAAACTGCTCAGCTTTCCCACTATGTGGCAGTATTTTTGGTCAGGAACAAAAAAAAATAATCTCTGGTTGCTCTCTTGCATTGCACTGAGGACCACTACTGAACCAGCTTGGCAATGAACTCAGCCAGCTGTTGCCCAAACAATATATATGTCCCTGAACTGTTGAGAAAATTAGGGAACAAAGTGCCAGTCTCAGTCACACATCCTATCCCAGCCTCTTCCCCAGAGAGATAATAAGGTATCTCAATAGAGCAGCACTTCTCTGACAGCCTCCGAAGTTGACACTTCTGCTGAGACTATCAAGAGAACAAGCCAGATAGGAAGTTAACAGCTCTGTTTTGGAGTGGGCAGCGTGACCCAGGCTGGATTTCACACAGAATACTGAATTGGCAGGGTTGCACTTCAGATATGATACAATGATTCCGAGGAAGGTTTGTGTGTATCTCTACTCTTACATAATTCTCAAATAAAATTGGCTATTTCACCCCGCAATAGAAATGTGAACTTCTGTGCCTCTCAAATACTCCTGAGAGCTCACCAACGTTGCTACTTCTGTGGTGCTCAAGATGCACGTGGCATTTCACAGACAAGCCCAACAAGTGAGATGCTCAGTGGCTATGTACCTATGGCAGTAAAAGATCAGTCTCTGGAGCAGCCATAGGGCTGCAGTTTGTTAATCTGCTTTTGTCCATATGAAGGTGTCTCAGTGAGCTGATCCAGCCAGACCTGATGGCTCAATGATGACCATCATACTCATGCTGTGGGATTGCAGTGAAAAGATCATAAATATAATCTGCAAGTGGCCTCAGAGGTGCCCTTATCAAGCTGCACAATGTAGCCCATGTCAATGGCAAACAAGGTCACAGCACAGGATTCCCAGGTTTACACTGACAATGCTGATGGCTTATGATTTACCACTCTCCAAGTAATTTCTGTAGCACATGGAAATTGTCCTAAGTCCAGTTCAGGCTGTAATAAACTTAATCTTGAAGAAATTATAATGAAAAGAGATGCACAAGGTAGAATCTAAACCCTAAGTGTCAGCAAGAATAGTCTAGAGTCAGATTATTTGCTACTGAAGAAACCTGCAGATGGTTTTGTGGGAAATAAGAATTCACAGAAGCTTGAAAGGTGAATCTAATATACATATACCATCAAATTAGTTTTTCCCAGATCTTACCATGTTTCATTCAGGATGGGACAACCTTGAACTAATGTATCGCAACTCTCCAACTTTAGTCTATGAAACCAGAGGAAAAGTCCCAAAAGAAAAAAAAAAAATCAATCCCATTCAATACCTATTTTCATAGTATGATGATGGCAAATAACATTCCCATTCAGTGTTCCATTTCCCTTAATTTTTAATGACTTCTTCAGAATAAGCTTTCTACTGTAATGAAAACAACTATCACCAGAATTGCCACACCTGGCATTGCTATTATAAGACTGCATCCCACACACAAGAGGTACCTCATTAGCCATTACAAAAGCAAACTCTCCTCTGTAATGAACAGTTTGACTGTCTTGAACTTTGGCCCATAGTCAATACAGGGAGACAATTATCTAAGAATGAAAATAATGTTGATTATTTGGAGTGTGTCATAATATTCAATTACTTCATGCTATCCAGCCTAATTTGAATGGCTCTCTACTGCCTCTTCCATGACTGGTACACAACAGAGTGCATCTCCATTCACAAATGGTACCGAACCTTGGGTCTTCATCAAAACCAGGAAATTATGCCAAAGACAAAAAAAAGCTTTGGATTTATTTACTAATACAAAAAACTTATAATAACAAAAACAGATATGGATCCTTTATGTACATATAGAGTCTCTTCCTTGAGCCCTGCACATATGGATGCAAGCCTCCTGCAGTGCTGCAAATACACTGCCACTTGTGGTAAACCCTTGTCAGCAGAGCTGCTGTTTTGGCTAATTATGTCATCATCAACTGGGTGGTGATAATTAACACTATTTGAGTAGAAGGGATTGCTAATTAATTGTGAAAACCACCTTACCCCCCACTGCTCATTGCTTTGTGTGTAGATCTGAAGGTATCTGCTACGTACTGAGTAGCAAAAGATAAAAGTTTGTGATCTTACATATATAGTTTCAATCTACTCCAAAATTCTGACATATAGGAAACAATACAATGTATTTTGCAACTATCAATTGGCTGCCACTGAAAATTAAATGAAATTTTAAAATATGAAGCTGAATAATAACCTCAATATCTGTTTGCAGCAGAAATGCTTCTTATAAGAAATATTCATCATTATACTAGTAGGCACAAGAAATTCAGTAAGCCACTACTGCGTTTACGCTTAGCCCTTTTCAGTGACACATTTACCATGTGCTTCATTTTTATTGCCCTGAATCTAACAGCTTTGCTAGAATTTAGACATAGTTGTTAAAATTCTGACTATACTGGACTTAATGAGAATTTTGCTTCATGGTGCAGTGGGTCCATAATTTTGCAGGTGCAGCTAAATGTCACAGAACTACAAAATTGACAGGACTTGGTGTTTGGGTTTTTTTTTATTATTTTATACTACCAAAGGATAAACAAAATATTCTAAATTATTGTAAAGGCAAATTCCTACTTAATTATTTAGTCTGCTCTTTCCAAATTAACAGGTGTCTCATTTTGATTTATGAGAAAAACATGTTGATTAAATGAAGATCATTAGCTCTTGAAAATTATATGCAACCAGTAACATATAAATCACATCAAGGCACCGTTTTTTGAATTTCTTTGTGTCTTTTTATGAACCTAAAATACCAGTCTATATTAAATTATGTCTACTGATCAGTTATCTGGACTTGGAATAGAAATTAGACATCTAAAAGTCACATGTGCCATTAACATTTTTACCCAGAAGTATTAAATCCTCTGTATCTAAATTTAACATGAAATGAAAGCACTTAAGAGGTCTTGTTTTCATGTGTGTTCTTTACCTACCACACAACCGGTGCTCCTGGAAGATACCCATCCTAGATAATTTGAAAATTACAAGGTGAGTATGTAGATCTCTAATCAACATAGATATGGAAACACAGATTTAGCATCAACATTTGGCAGAACTTCCTTTGATGTTCATTTGTTTTGGATATCATTGTCTAGTCTGTACTTGCAATTCCACTGGTCTGCCGAAGCATGGGGAATTAGACAGACAGTGCTAGCAGCTGTGCAGAATCACCAGGACTGTGCTTATCTTGATCCAGTCCTGACCCACATGGCTCACTCAGGGTAAGCTCCATAACAGTAGGAAGAAGGTCTGGAGGATGAAATGACCTATGAAACAGTCTTATCTTCAGGATGCAAACAGAAAACTCAGTTCTACAGCTCAAACTGATACAACCAACCCTTCTGATACACACAGATCAACTAAAGTCCCTCATACTGGCCTGGACAGAGTATGGAGTATACACCAGTACATTTTATTTGGCTCAAGTACAAAATCTTAGCTCCAAAGAGAAAGAGAAACAAGCAATTAAGTTTCTGTCTTAACTTCATCCTCATGTGTTTTACTTCTTTCAAAATTACAAAGGAGACAATGCCAGTTCAGGACTTTTTGTGCAGCTTATCCATGCAATTAATTTTAAATTAAAAGTAGCTGAATGAAAATACTTGTAGCCAGGGTCTGGCGGCCGGAAGATATCGCACTGTACGAAAAGACAGGGCCCTCCCCCCGCCGGACAGCCAATAGCATTTAGAACTACAACGAGGTCATATAGACCCTTCCACTAGCCCATGGAACACCCAGTTTTTGTAACACCCAAAAGATCTGGTGAGGGGTTTCGCCTCCTCCATGACCTGCGTGAAGTAAATAAGAGAATTCAACCAATGGGTCCCGTCCAAATGCTGTTGCCCATGAACTCTATGATACCAGAAGGACAACCTTGTGCCGTCCTTGATATTAAGGACTGTTTCTTTTCAATACCCCTTTATGAGGAGGACAAGGAGTGGTTTGCTTTTTCTGTCATGTTCCCAAACAGCTAACACCCCAACCTACGCTTCCAGTGGAAAGTGCTGCCTCAAGGAATGATCAACTCGCCTACCATCTGCAAGATTACAATGGATCGGGCGTTGGCGCTGGTTCGGCGCAGTGACCCGACTGCGACTGTCATTCAATACATGGACGATATCTTGATCGCCGCGCCGTCAGGAAGTCAGGTGGACCAGCTGGTATCAGTAGTTTTGGAAACTTTAAAAACAAATGGGTTCAAAATCGCGAGCACAGAAGTTAAAAGAGTACCATGTGTAACCTTTTTGGGAGTGGGGATCACAAGTTCTTACGTACCACCTCCCCAAATAAAAATCTGTCAGGACATCAAAACACTCCATGATATGCAACAATTAGTGGGATCCTTGCAATGGCTTCTCAATATTTGTCCTGATACCTCCCGAAATCATGGCCCCCCTGCACGATCTTCTGAAAGGAAAGAACCCATGGGAACAAAAAACTTTGACGGCGGAAGCAATGAACTCCCTTGATTTTATTGAGCAACAGGTATCATCAAGCACGCTCGCCAGGTGGAACCCAGGTGTTCCACTCGATCTGTATGTACATTTCACAAAAGGAGGGGGAGTAGGGCCCCCCCGGACAGCCAATAGCGTTTAGTTTAGGATGTAAGCAGACAGAAGTGATGTGAACCCAAGCTATATAACTCTGTATCACATGCCAATAAACGCCATTTGCTGTCCACCACATTGGTGTCTGCGTGTTGATGACCCGAGTGGCCTGGGGTTGGTCGCCGTGCCGTTCCTGAACCAGGTCGCCACGCCTTCCGAAGGCAACAAATACTACAACAAGAAGAAAATAAAGAAAAAGTTGAACAACGGCACTCCTGGCAAGCCAACAACTGTTCTTTAAGTGTGAACATCTGGTGGCAATTTGATTGCATGTTACCCACAAAGGGAGGCTCACTGATCTGCTCCAGGTGTGATGTGCAAAGTGAAATAATAGCACTTTTCTCTGTACTTTAGTCATACATTAGCTTCAAAGAATAAACATCTAAATTACTGTTCAAAATTTATCCTACTGATTATTCCAGGGAATTACATTGCTTAGCTGCTTCTGATCAAGCAATTCAAGCAACACGCCTTGTATTTTGCATTTGAATCATGCTCCCCTTTTAGATTAACATTATTATTGATTTTATTAGTTTATAGTTTTCCCTAAGTGAAAGCATAACTTTATCATTGAAATGCTAACTTCACTAGTAAATCTTTGTGTGC
Organism: Chaetura pelagica; assembly: GCF_000747805.2. NCBI lineage: Eukaryota > Metazoa > Chordata > Aves > Apodiformes > Apodidae > Chaetura > Chaetura pelagica. The sequence goes on along the minus strand of NW_009953703.1, from coordinate 3,982,887 downwards.
TCAATAACTGCTTTAGACACCTAGACAATGTTCTATTAAAGGTTTAACATACTTCTTTGGAGATTTTTATTTTTGCACCCAAAAAAACCGGGAAAAAAAGGACTTACTGAATAAGCTAGAGGATGAGAGGTGAAAAGCATAAACCCAGTGCTCATAACCTATAATTATTTTAAAAAATATACCCAGAATAAGCACCATTATGTCACAAGAAAACCCTGAACAGGAACACCCTTGTTTTTCCTCCTCTGCTCCATTATAAAGGATGTACTACAGAACATGTAAGAAGGACTGATCCACAAATATTCACAGCAAGTAAGTTTGTTTTGGTGCTACTGTGCCTTTGCAGAACATGTATATTTTCAAACCTAAATATTTTGCTTTGGAAAAATATTTAATACCTTGCTAAAGGAGAGACCTTAAATGTTTTTACATGTAGTCATTTTCATCATGTTTATAAAACATTTTCAAACACATTTTGTTCTATTCATTTTCCATGCAATTAAAAAAGAATCTTCACACACCAAATTGGAACACAGACAGAAATGTTCCAATACTTTTCAAGCACAGATCACTTTTAGTAGTTCAAAACACAAACTTTATTCTTGTTCCCAGTTTGAAACTGAAGTCACTGCAGGAAAGCTACTTAGCAGTCCAAATATTCATCTGCAGTACATGAAGTGGATTTTGTCTTCCAAATTATATATTCAAATTACATAAAGGCTGTACAGTCAGAACTAATAAAAACAGAATATACTGCATTCACTAAACACAGTAGATCTAGAGATTTCCAAGCCAAAAGGGCCCATTATGGCCTTCTATCCTGATTCTTTCAGAGCACAGATTACAGGATTTTGATCTGCAAATTTGGCATCAGACCTATACTTTTCTGTTGTGCTTTCTTTTATAAAAAGCATGCAGATTTGCTTTAAACACTTCAATGGAAAATCCACTTGATACTATATGTGAGCTGACAAATAAGAAAAACAAATCCCATCATGATGCCATTAACACCTCACCTAAAGAAAGACCTTTCACTATAATAATGCCTGGGGGAACTATCAATAAAAGAAATCCATTTAATGAAATGTGAAACACACTAAGGAAATGCCAGAACTTGGAGCCTATTCTGCTCTGTTGCTCTGTTCCATGGAAGGCACCACTTCTGCTGTCTGAATCCAGTTTATACCAATGAAACAATTCATTATTAGAGTAAAAATTCAAAATTCTTTCTAAACTTAACAAGGATACTGCAAACACATGCAATTTCTCAACATCCTTTTTCATATTTTCAGGAGCACCACCTTTTACCAAGGCTCCATTTAGTGACACTATATAAGTTTTCAGTTCTAAACAGATTCTGAATGCTTAGAGATCATTATTTTTTACTCTGAAAATACGTTTGGTACTTAAGCCACTGGAAGTCACCAGTAGCAATGATCTATCCAAAGACTGATTACTCAATTTCTATTACATCATTTCCTTAAGATGTGCTTATACATTTCAATGTCTCATACAAACACACACATATTCCATCTGCACAGAGCACAAACATTCCTTTTTCTGCAGTGCCATTTCCCTAAACATAAAACCAAACAAACAGTGACAACATTACTGTTACTTGTAACACATTTTCAGCTTAGGCAAATAAAGAATTGGATCACTCTTAAAGTCACAGCCAGGCACTGGCAACAAAGGTATTCCACTTTTTTTTTCTCCAAGAAAATAACCCACCCTCCCTTATGAGGATAGGATGGATATCTTGTCCCAAGCAGATGCCTAGTTTGGGCCAAGAACCCTTGGCCTGGTAGCAGTGGCTCTAAGACAGACTTTTCACATTTCTTACTCAGCAGAAGGGCAGAGGAAGAAAGCTTCCAAGCTCCCCTAGGTGAAATATCAGCACTATGAGTCTGTGCTGGGTGATGAGGACATGCTTGGCATACTCAGTTTTGGAAGATGAGAGGAGAGAAAAGTTCCTTAATTCTCACTTCAAAAAAAATAAAGTAGCTATGTCTTGGCAAGAGGAGGTTACTTATTTCCTCCAGCAAAGAAAGCAGTAGGGAGAAACTGTAACTCAAAATATTTGAAACTCATTACTGAAAAAGTTTGGCACAGGTTTGCTCCAGCTCTTACTGCAGGACTTAATCACTGCTCTTCCTACATCTAGAAAATATATATAATCAAATAATGCAAAGAAAAATATATTCAGTATTTTCAGCAATAATTACAGGAGCCCCTACAGAACTTAATTTTCAGCTATGAAAAAACAGACAAAAAATATCATCCATGCTTCTCACCAGTTAAACAGCCTTCTCCTGAAATACCAGAAGGCAATGGAAAAAATGTAATAAATAACCTGCATTTCATATTTTTTTTTAACATGCTAGCATTTAAAGACAAAAAGCCTTTAAAATTCTTCCATACAGAGAGTTATTGCCAAGTACTGGTTTCCTAGTACTACTTCTAATTAGTATGAAAGATTCTGTTACATTTACTTTTTGCTTGTAAAATAACCAGATGGTTATACGTAGACCTCAGGGTGGGATGAGCATTACAATGCTAACACATCCTAACTTAGTTAAATGTTAAATTTATGTGGCATCTAAAAGCATATAATTTGTTTGTTTGGGTTTTTTTAGAATACTGCATTTGATCAATTTGCATACAAGATTATAAAGTCAATTAAAAAATCCTACATATACTTATCAAATGGTAAATAGTGTAGACCACACTACATTGTGTAGACCACATCAGGATTTCCTGTATGTTTTAAAGCTCTTGTATTGTTTGACTGATAAGATAGTACCCGTACACTTAACTATTCAATACATGCAATTAAGAACATACATATCATGTAATAATGTGAGTATACATCACATGTCAAGAAAATAATGTCAATTCTACAACTTCATAGACAGGTCATTTTAAAAAATTCAGTTCATAGAAGATAAATGCAAAGTCAGTGGTTCTCTTCTAAGCAGCAAATTTAAAATGTCATTCCTCTTAAAATCATGATTCTTATGTAAAAGAAGCCAGGCTGGTGTTGAGCATTTTAAGAATAAGGAGCTGCTGAGCTGGCTAGGTGAGCAGGGGCAGGAAGGGACAACGATGGCAGTTGCAGTGGCCCAGGCACCTGTGCCCAGGAAGAGCTCACCTCCGAGACCAGATCCTAAACCCGTGTTCATCTGACACAGCACCAGTCACTTAAACCAGATCGTGAATTCAGATGGATTTATTTGTGCACTAGAGATGCAGTCCAAACTAATATGCATTTAATCAATATAAGTAACATTTCAAAATGTGCAAAAATAGTGATTTTATTTTATTTTATTTTAAATAGGTTTTTCTTTTCTAGTTATACTTTAATGATTTTTTTTTTTTTTTTGGTAAATGTTAAATGAATCTTTCAATAATATGGGGGTTTCGAGGAAATACCAAAATACTTTAAAAGCTTAATATATCAGAGCAACTTTTGAATGATAATACCAGTCACAGAAGGTAAACAGGTGAGGGCAGTACTTTCTACATTCACTTACACCATACCCACAACCAGAGTGTTTTGCCTGTCACCCAAAGCAACTTCAGCTATAAAAGCACCCTGCCTAGCTTGGCATCCTTTGAGTCAGAAACAATTTCCCTCAACAGCCTGAGCACAGAAAGAGAGCTCTCTACATAGTACTTTATTTGATGACTGCTTCTGGTGCCATTGGCAGGAATGGATGTGCACTCTGACATCTCCATTAGATGGTAGTAAAAATTCTGGTAGTTAGGAAGATTAAAACAAGTTACATTTTTTGTTTGTACAGTATATAAGATGACCAATATTTCTAATTCAATTATTAAGATAGTTTTATTTATTCCTCTGCACCCCTTCTGTTGGTAATATACTGTAATAAGGATTGAACTGACGTATGCAAAATAATTGAGCTCAGATAGCCAGCTGAGGGAGGAATAGAATCATTCCTTCCTAGGAAAGGGGCACCAGAAGAGTAATTCTGCATTGCATTTGATGGGATAAAGCATTGTCACCTCTAGAAGGACACAAAAGAAAACATCTTCCTAGTTTTTCTTCTGCAGACATCTTTGCTGTAAGAGATGCTCTTTCTCATAGCCTAAAGCTCCACCAAGCAGATACTTAAAGCATTAGTCTAACTCCTGGATCACTTCTTTTTGTCATTCTTATGTCCTTTTTTTCAACAGGTTTGGCTCTATTTACAGCAAACTTTTTTCCAGCTGAACCGAAGGCTGAAAGTTAAATGAGTCACAACATTTTATTGAATCAGCTACCTGGAGGCAATTCCAGAGCAACTCGTGAAGTCAGGGAGCAGAGACACTGGCGCTGAAGGGACTGTCCAAGTTACCTAGCCTGACCTCTTACGCTTAATTATATTAATGAAATAAACCATCCAAAAGCCAGAAATTCTTCTTAAAAAGCAGTAATAAGTATGAAGACATATATGCAAAGCAGAGAGCACCCTTAGATTATGTTTAACAGTAATAAAAGCTGTGCATGCTTCTATACCCCAGTACCCTTTTAATACCATGAGGGTGTTTGTAGACTCAGTTTTGATTAGAGAAGATCTTGACAACTTATTAGAGATAACACAAGAACATAAGGAATTACCTTTTCCCCTCAGAGGAAGCTACTAACACTAAGAAAGAATTTTCTTCTAATTATAGAAGACCTAAGATATTGTTTCAGTGCACCAACTGGTGATTCTTTTAGCACAGAGACATACAAATTCAAACACACAGTTCATTTCTGCGTTCAGCCATCATTTTGTTGTTCTTCATGGCAATCCATGCAGGTAATGTTTGAGTGTCATAGGGAATTCACAGACAGCAAGTAGGTGCTAAACTAAAAAGTCAGTTCACTCAATTTCAAAAGCAAACACATATTTACAGGCAAATATTTCACAGTCCCTTCAAATCTAAGAGAGACAAAATGAGCTGACAAATCTTTCCTTTCTTATACTGCTGTTTTCCAATAGATGAAAAAGACAACCTGAGTGGCTTCCCTAGTCATTTGTCAGGAGTGATCCTGGAACAGATCCCAGCAAACCTTCAGCAAAAATGAAGGTGTTGGAGTCTGCATGCAGAATCAAGGACTAAGTCATAAACACATTATAGTGGGTGGCTGCACAAGGACAGGATTTGTACATCGAGTACAAATATATGGTGGGGGAGCCATGTTCCTTCTTGAATCATGGAACAGTTACTTTGATAGAATTATGGTGGCAGACAACAGGAAGGGAAGTATGGGTGGTGAGTGCTGTGCTGCTACAGCTAGAAAATGAAAATGTGCATTTCCTGCAGAAGCAACAACACATCAGTTGTGTGAATTTCATCCCTGTCTTTTTGCAGTACAGCAATTACTTTGACCTCATTATTTTCTATGTGCAACACTTTTCATAGTACTATGTGCAATATCTACATTTTAGTTTTGTCTTTTAAAGATACTTACTAATCACCTTAATACAGTGTATGATATCACCAGGCCAACTTCCCATTAAATAAGGCCATTTGCAGGCTTTTACTACGTCTTTATCACTTGGTGTATAGTTCTTCACTGTGCAGAATATTTCTTAGTGCAGATTATCCCAGTATTAGTGTAAGGCAGCAGAACATGCTATAATCATTTAAGTAAAAGGCACAGAGCGTTGAGATTAAACTTCCTTTGAGAAAAAACACTATATACAGCTTAAGTACCCAAGTCAACAACCTATACAGGTAACAGTGTTTCTCCAAGAGAGACAAAAAAAAAACAAAGGGCTTGCAGCTTGTAATTCAGCTTAGGCATTCTGAAATGTCGAGGACATTATCTGAAACTTCTTGGTGATCCACAAAATTGAAGTTTACTTTGCTGACTGTATACAGTAATTTGCATATAGTTCACATGTAGCCTGTAATATTTCTTTTAATGGGAAGGAATATCTTTTGTGACATATATAGCAGATACACTGCTATCACTTCTTCCCCAGATCGGAAAAACAGAGATCTTTGCACTGACTGTAACAGGAGCAGTGTCATTAGGATGTACTTTAAACTCCTGGCTTTATTCTAATGATACCCTACTTTTAATTATGTTTCTACACAGAGAGAAGTGATACCAGACTTCTCCCCAGACATGTAGTGATGACTGAAGATTCCTGAACTGTCAACTTCTAACAGTATTTACTGGGAGATGGGAAACTGAAGCCTTAAAAAGCTGCACAAGTGGTAAAATGGTACCTGACTACACGGTTGAAGGAAAAAAACTACAATGTTGTATATCATAAATTTAGAGTTAGAAGTCTTCATACACTTCCCCAAAAGGATTATTTTGTAGTTCTAAAAGAGAAGAAAAGTTATCATAATGGCAGAAGCTAGAAGCACTTTAGAACTGGGTGAACCATACTAAGGCCCTGATCATTAGGAAAGTAAGTATTTTGCAGACAGAAGAGAGGAAAAAAAGCACCATTACTTAAATTAGCTTTTTAAAAATAAAGACTTCAAACTGTTTGCTTCAGCTGGAGATGGTTTAATACTAAGCCTTCTGACAATGAACTGAGACTGTTTAGTCTGAAGAAAAGGAGGCTGAGGGGAGACCTCATCACCCTCTACAACTACTTGAAAGGACATTGTAAAGAGGCTGTTGCTGGTCTCTTTTCACAAGTTACTGGTGATAGAACAAGAGAGAATGGCCTCAACCTGCACCAGGGGAGGTTTAGACTAGACACTAGGAAGAATTTTTCAATGACAGGGTTGTCAGACATTGGAACATGCTGCCCAGGGAGGTGGTTGAGTCACCATCCCTGGATGTGTTCAAAAGTCATCTAGATGTGGAGGTTGGGAATATGGCTTAGTGCTGGACTTGGCATAGGAGGTTTAATGGTTTGACTCAATGATCTTAAAGGTCTCTTCCAACCTAAGTGATTCTATGCTTCTACAAAATGTAGAACCACCATCCAGCAAGCATGAATTTCAGGTTCCAATACCCTCCACTGTCAACTGCGATGGCTTTAACTCAGGTTGTAGAAAGAAGGACAAAACTGACCTTATAGACAACCTGCTTGTCTCTTAATCTTTGAGTGGGTTGGTCCTAACTTTTCAGACTGATTGATCAGAAAAGATTTTAAAGATATTTACCACATCTCTAACAAATATGCAAACACTGCAAGACAGAAAGGAACTGTGTCTCTTTTGCTGCTTCATTAGTTGTCCCTAAAACTTTTAGTGAATCAGACCTTAACTTTTGTTCAAAACAAAGTGCCTCATTTACCTCAAAGTTTTGCCTTTGATGAAAATCCTTAAGCATCTTGATCTTTGAGCTGAACCAGACTCAGTATTTTACATGCACATGCACATTCCTTACTTCAGCTGCTGTAGCAAAACAATCATTCATTGAAATAAGTTTTTCAGCTGAAAATTAATATTTGTACTAATTTCAGAAAGGATAAAACAGTCACTTCAGCACCCACAACAGCCATACACTTTGCTTTAACTGCACACTTCTCTGGAAAAAGAACTAACAACTCCTATTATGCCCCGAATCCATCAGTCCTGCAGGCAGAAAGTAATATAGCTGAGACCATATTACTTTACATCCTAATTTTCAAAATTTTATTAATTATTTAAAATTCACAGAGGTATCAACAATTTAAAAAATACAATGTATATGCTTCTCTGGAGATGCACTAAAATCAAACCTATGATGAATTTTAGTATTTGCTTTAGGATAAAAACCAGGATATTTCCATAGGCACCGTAAATGCAGATGGTATTTTAGATACACTTAGTAATAGGAAATTTCTGCTGAAGTTACATAGGTTGCTATATTCCCTTGTTAATTTGGATTATTAAAAGCCTTGTCCATCAGTGACAATTCCCTTGACAAGTCTAAGGAACAACAACTGTGTAAGCTGCAGAGAATGAAAAGTAATTCCTTTCTCACTACTGTTGAGGGTCCTTATGGGAGTAGAAAAAATTAAAGCTATCTCAGCAGAAATTAATAACTATTTAGAATGTTTTTTTTCCATTCTTCTCCTGGGATGCAGGAACAATAGGTCACTTACTCCACTCCCCTCTTCCTATTAAAGACAAATCAAATCAATTGACTTGTCCTTACACTTGGTGAAAAAATCTTGGCCACAAAGTAGAGAAAACCTACCTGGCAGAAAAATCCCCAATATTCAGTAGCTAAAAATTCCATTACAAATGTGTATTTTCCAGCACCAAGAAGTAAGATTAATTACAAATACTATCAGATCTGTGCTACAAACAGGTAAATAATCTGGTATCTTCCTGAGCCATCTTCATGACAAACCTTTCTTACCATCAGAGAAAATGTAACGTAAAGAAGCACTGTATAGTTGCATCTGCTGGACTGTGTATCTTTCACAGGACAAGCTGTTCTAAAATTAGTCTGCATTTAAACAGATCCAAGTGATTTTTCAGCATGCTTCTTTTTCATATATACCATAGATCCACAAGCAAGTCACTGTGATCCACACTACCTCTGCCTCTCATGGTAAATAGCAGTCCTAATCCTTCTTTGATGAAAGAAAAGAGGAGAAATAGTATCAAAAATTAAGAGGTTTTCATATTTCTAGTGTTTCTCTTCTTTTCTTCAAAGCCAGCTATGATTCCTTCTGGTTTTACTTATATTACAACATTTCTTTTAGAGGACTATGCCAAAAGGGCCACTATTCAAGTAAAGGAAAAAGCATTATTCATAATGGTAGTTAAACCAATACTATGAGATAAGATATCCTAGCCTGTAGGCCTCATAGGCTCAGATACATAAAATCATGCTTGTGGTATCTCCGGAAGACACAAGGCCACCTGTTAGGGATAACCTCTGGAATGCCCTGAGAAAGGAAAACTGTTGCCACAAAGAGCTTTTCACTGTCACCAAACGAGACAAGATAGATTTTAATGTGCTACTTAATACAATTCTTATATATAAATAGTAACATTATTTTAGATTTATGAAAAAGACAACAATGGCCTGATTGTGGGAGCTGCTGAGCAAATCTCAGAAGTAGATAAAGACCACACCAACCATGGGTTCAGTTACTGAGGTGCCACAGCTTCCAGTTTCCACCAAAATTGGTTTATTTCAAATGGAAACCTCCTTTAACACACCTCTTCTTCCTTTACCATGTCACTTTCCCTCCTTCCAGATCTCCTTACTTGTGAAAAAGTAAACAGGTACACATGACTTAACATAAAATTGTAACTTTACTGATGAGTTCTTCCTTAGAAGGCACTGAAATAACCCACCTATTTAGGAGTAGCATGAAACACACAAAAACATCCTACAAATTACAGAATATGATTCACTGCTCTGTGAAGACAAAAAGAAGTCTGTGTTAAATAAAGCTCCATGAATCATTTACAAGGCTCAGAATTCCCTCCATTTCCAGCAGTGTGCTCAAGCCAGTTTAATATTTCTAAGTAAATAATTCATGCTCCTTTTGTTTCTAGCAATAATGCATTCTCAGAAATGCCAGCTGCATCATATGTTGGGCTCCTTCCATGGACTTTCAGGCTGTGCTCTCTGAAAGTACATCACTTAACTCCACAACCAAAAGTCATCATCACCTTTTTTCTTTGAGTATGAACAAAAAAGAATGAATAATGACTAAGTTTTTCAGACATAGCTTCAGCTATAACATATGAAAATGGCCATGAATACAGAAAAGTTGGAATCTGTATATTAGATACACAATCACCACAAATGATGGAATATTTGTCTCAGTAGACAGACAGTGAGAAGTGAACACTCAGTATTTCCAAGCACATTCTCACTATGAGGAAGAGCACAGAAATATTTGAAATTTGTTTTGTGTCAAGAATGTTCTCCTATATATATACATTTATCTTTTATACTTTGCAAGGAAAAAGATTGCAAGCACTGGTGCTCTCCTTTTCAAAAAATGTCTTTATATTGGCCACTTGCTGACTTTCTATCACACTGGTGCTCTCCTTTTCAAAAAATGTCTTTAAATTGGCCACTTGCTGACTTTCTATCAGGAAGGCAATTATTTTACAAATATTATAATTTAGCAGTTTTTTTGCTTTCATCCTAAAAAAGATCTTCCTATAGAAGATAATATAGTACTGTTGCATCCTCCAGCATACTAGCTGTGATAGAGCTGTAAAAAATCACTTACAAGTTTATAGCTATTAAAACAGACATTTTAGGACATTAAAAAGGTAACAGAGTTTACACATGGATTCTTAAGTATAATTATCACATGCAGGGGTTCAGCTACCAGAACAAGCAGGGGAGAATACCTTTTCTGAGTTATCTGAAGAATTATCTTTATTATTCCAAAGACTGTGGGACGCTTAAAATCTCAGGGTCTTCTAATGGCAGTAGGTTTGGGCCATCATGCATACCAGTGACTTTTCCCAATCACTGCAGTGATTTATACCAGTGCTGTAACACAGCAGAGTAAAGAACCATGATGCTTCTTTGTTTGCAGAAGAGAACAGCAGCTCCTCACAGTGACTGCTCTTGTCATGTTTCTCCCTAGTATTTTTATGTCAGAAAACTAAAACACAAGCCCATTATGATCCCAAACTGGGAGGGAATATAGCTATTCCAAACACAACTGGAATCCTGTTCACTCTGACAGATAGGAGTAAGTGGGCTGAGATCAATTACACAAAGCTCAGTGCCAAAAAATAACATGAGTACTGCAGTGATCAAGTGCACACATATTAATAGGAAAATCTGAGGTGAGAGCTCAAGCTGAGAGCTAAATTTTATTACTTTAATACAGCTGAAGCAGACACAAAGAAAAAACCAATTTTCAGTAATATGTAATAGGTGTGCAGATCAGAATACTACCTAGGTGCTATCTATTTATTCCTATTGGTAAACTTCTTAAAGAACAGTCTATTAATCACATATTTTGTTGCTGTCAGCTTTGTTTGCAGAACTGTCAAGAATAATAAATAATTTACTGTATCTGTTTCAGAGGCTCCTTCCTTCCCAATATGTATCTCCCCTATAATGTTATGCCTCACTCTATTTCAGTTCCCCCATAAGTGATGTATTTCAAGCTTGAAAACAGAAAAGCCACAAGTTATCAGAGCACACTTCACTACTGAATATTAATCACTTAAGTCTCTCACTGGCCATAAAATCTAGTTTATCATCACTAGTGGTCATATTCTTCAATTCTAACAGAAGTCATCGAGACAGACATACAACAGAATCAACATAAGAATGAAGCAGTTTTGAGCACTTGGAAGTTGCTTTGATGCTATGGTAATTTCAGTGAATCACAAAGACTAACTCAAGGTGAAGATCAATATAGTTACTGATTTGACTTTGGATTTTTTAAAAAGTAAGTGTAAACATATTTGCTTCCAAATATCTTGGCAACTGGAGTTTTTAGAGCTCTAGATTTTGTCACATTTAAATGTCTATGATAGTCTTAAGATGATGATCGGATGTTATTAATTCTACTGATATTTAAGAACTTTTCCAATCACAGTTAAATAAAAATCATTCCCTCTGCCAACTTAGAAATAAAGGTACAAAGATAAAAATAAATTACAGAATTAGATCATTACATTCACTATAGTGCTATCATTAACTTCACTGACACTATTTACATTAGCTCTGGATATGCCTTTTATTTATAGGCTTTTTATTTTAAAGATACCAAAAGTAATGACACTGGAATAAAGCTTGTCACGTCAGTGGATTTAATAATTCAATTAAAACTACAAGATGTGCTTTAAAAAAAGAACCCGGTGAAAAACTGCCAGTACTTTCTTTTGAAAAACACGTGATGTTTACCTATGTGCAGAAATGTTATGTGGAATTTATAAGCATTTTTTAAATAGAGTTTAAGCAGTGCTTTTCTTAGCTGCCTACTTCCTTCGGAAGTGAATTGCACTCCAGAGCAGAGTACTATCTGAGCAGTGGTGCTGAAGTCTCATGTTTATGTCTCAGCTTAGTCACACTTACAGGTACTCATTCCTTCCAAGAACCAAGCCTATATAACCCTGTCTCTTCAGTGTGCAACACCACAGAGGGAGGAGTTTGCAATCTGAAAGTTTCCAGTTATTGGATTTCAGCCTGGTTTCTATACATTGCAGACTGATATTACAAATTAATCCCAATTTTAAATAATTTATTATATCAACTGTGGAAATTCCTGATCTCTGCTAAGATGTCCATGCTCATCTTTAAAGTCCAGCACTGTTACTCTGAAGAAAGATCTTCACTTGCTAGTACAACACCAGAGCCTAATGCAGATGTAAGTATTTGTTGTGGTTTTTTTTCTAATTTCTTAAAAATCCCACAGTCTTCAAGAGAGTATCACTAATTCTTTCTGTGTTTCTAGCTCTCAGACAATGTCCTAGGTCTCAAGGCTAATTAACAAAACCAAGAGACCCATGAAAAAGAACACAACATCTACAAACTTGCAAGATGAAAAGGTGCTTTGTCCCAGCAGTTTTAGAGAAGTAATGACATATTTCAGCCAAGCCACCATATGAGTTCCACTGTGTTCAGTGACAAATGACCATACTTTTTTTTGGTGGTTTAACTGCTGTGCACAGCCATCTATCACTGCAATAGTCTAGCACAGAGATTGGGCCTAAACAGTACATGGCTGTTATGATTTAAGGAAAAAAACAAGCACAACAACAACAAAAAACCAACAACAATAAAATAAACAAACAAACAAACAAAAATAAAACCAAACCACAAAAAAAGTCATTCAGGGAACATCAAAGATAGAGACAATTATTTGAAAGTTCAGTTTTAATTTTTTCATTCTAAATGTCAAGCTGTACCTTGAAGTCACTGAGAACATGTAATAGCATAAAAGCAAATCTGACAACAATCCAGAACTTTTGTAACAAAAAAAAAAAAAAAGGTCATAATTTCCTGTGAGCACTGCTAAGAGTAACCAAGTTTTAGAAGAAGTAAAAAGACTTAATTTTTTCCTACACTTCTAGTGCACTTGTTCCTTAGCAAAGGTGAGAGAGAGAACAGGGTCTACTAAGTCATCTACCGCATTTTTGTTCTTCCTGGTTTAGGACCATGAGTTCATTCAAGAGGTGTATCACCCTTGGATAAAGATACAAGTCTGGGATGTAAAAAATACCTGGGCAAGTTTCTGCTATTAATGTAGAGTTCTTGCCTGATGGAAGATACATCGTTCATTCTGACTCACTTCTTCAGGTATTGAAAGGGAAAAAAAGTATTTTCATTCCCCCATAAGCAAATGCACTCACAGTTGTAAGGCAATCCAGTAATGTGACAATGCAGCTTACATGAAAACACAAAGCAGATTACATGGCAAAGCTGGTATCCAGCCCGTCCCTTGAGCACACAGACACCTGAAAGGAATTACTGTATGATGGCACCTGGCCACAGGTGCTGTGAGGATCCCAGATAGCCAGGAATATTTTTATAATTTAACCTGGTTTTAAGGGTTTAAAAATAACGTGTCATTGAAACTCACCCTTCACAGTCGGTATGCAAATCATTTTTATCAAATGAGTTTAAATGAGTGAAAAATGTGAAAAATCTTGTATGCCTACTGCAAATTCACAGTATTTTTTTATAAGGCTTTTCAGTAAGCTGCTTATCTTGCATGCAATGATTTAATGCAGTTTATACAAAATAATGTTATTTAAGAATTAAAACAGAGAGGCAGATTGCAGTCATTCCAAAATTGCTTCCTACAGGAGATTAGTCCAATAACTAATCATGAATGGCCTCCCTAATGTACAGCTATGACTACTGTACTGGAGCAATCATTTTAAGGGTTAAAATTAAGCAGCATTCAGTCTAGTAGCTGTGCTACCACTGCTTTCAGAAAGTGGAATTAGGATGAAGAGCAATTCCCATTAAAAAGAAAGAGCAGTATCCCCATTTTACAATCCCTCTTAATCTACTTTGGTTTAATTTCGTTTCGCACACTTAGGATTCTCCATCTCACTCTGCAATTCCTGATATAAACCGATAAATATATATACCTATAATTATAAACACAGGACATTGTTTGAGCTAGTGGATTTCTCCAGAGCTCCAGTAACAAAAGTCACACAGCCTACTGATGTACCTTGGACAAACAGAAGCATGTGGCCAGTGAGAAGCATGAATCAAAGCAGAGGCAGCCCAAAGATGCCTTCAATGCCACTGCCACCTGTTGGAAGCACAGTGACTTCTGTGATGCATATACCTCTCCCCAAATATTGTGGTCTTTTCCAAGCACTGGCAGTATGGGAGGTAGGACAGGAAGAGAAGAGGAACTGTACTCAGCCTCTGGTAATACCTGACCACTCAGATACAGCTGAAGAGAAAAGTTCAGCCAACAGCTCCAGTTTCGTATACTATAATTTTTCTCCATGTGTATGAGAATTTACTACCCTATTTAATGCATTCTCTTAGCAGATGCAGAATTGGTGCAACAGGAAGATGTATCCTCATTCTTCATCTACTCAGAAAATAAAACATTTTACATTCACATAATTACATTTCCATCTGACCACAGTATTTTCCTTACCTTCTGTTTGAATCCAGATTTTCTAGAAGACTCAAGTCTGTTAGCTCTCTAAACACATCCCAAGGAGCTGATGTGTTTATTTTTTCTGAACCAGGCAGGGCTCCCCTGATATGAAATTGTCAGAAGCTGACTGGCACTTTCATTCATCACTTTCAAAAATGGCACCTGGTTACAGTTTTTCTTTTTTCTTTTTCTTTTTTTTTTTTTTATTTCAGCCAAATCTTTTAATGCCTGTGCTTTCAATAGGGCATTAACTGCTGATGTAACACTGTGTTAACAATCTGATGATGCCCCTGAAAGTATTAAAACAATCTCATATAAAGTATAACTACAGCTATACAGAATTAAATGGGAGGTGTGGGGGAGGAAGGTGCATTTTATTCATGGAACGATTTCAACAAATTTCATTAGTGCATCAAATTAAAAAGGCTGGGAGGGGTAAAGCAAGTGTACCAACTTTAAGTATTTCACATTCTGACCACCAGTCTAGAAGGACTTTGGTTTTTTAGGCCTTTGTGTACACAAATCACTTTGCCCTTTCCTGTATTTTAACTCGCACTCCCCTTTCTTCTGTACACAACAAGCTTCTAAATTTCTAGCCATTTAGTCACATCTAACCTTTCCAGTATTTCTTTTGGATGGATGTATTCTTATGAAATGAAAATTGTTCTGTAATAGAAGAGATTTTTAAATAAAATTAAGTAGTATGCACTATGAAATAAGAAAATGCTAATCACATGAACAGTTTTTCATTGCATTTAAGTAGCAAAATATTTAACAATGTGGGTTCATCACTTCACTAAATGATCTAAAAGTCACTAATGTAATACAGAACCCAGTTGTTCAAAAGCTGTTCTCTCTCCTTGTCAGTCTTGCATTCTAGCATTTAAACTACAGGAAGAGAAAATGTTCTGATATATATTCTAGGGGCCTGTTTTGTATAGGATTTGTCTTTCTTACTGCTAGTAATGGGCTCCAAGCATGGTTTTTAATTTATATTTTTTTTAATTGATTTTCCCTGGAGTTATTTGTTGAGAGTTTCTTTAATTAGTTTAAATCTCTTGTACTTTGGAAGAAGACTGAGCAAGAAAAAAAAAATTAAAAAAAATCCCACATTTGTGGTGCTGTATTTCTCTGCATCACTGAACTGAAATGAAGAAAAAACTGTAAAATGGGCATCCTCTCACAGGAACAAAACCAGAAGCTACACTTCCTGAGGTAACCCTCCTATCCTCTGCACTAACCCCAACCACTACTGCTCCAAATAGGCACAACTCGACAGAACAGCAGAGAGGAGCTGTCTTCTCTCCAGGCAGGTTGAACACGTCTTCTGACAGAACCATGATCCTACCACTACAAGTCAAGCTCTGTAGACAGGACAGGAAAGAGAATAAAAACCAGAACAGCAAAAGCAGCCCTTCTATAGGGCTACTATATTAATAATATTCAATACCATTTTACTGTCTAGTAATGGCTCTTACAAATTTGTTAGTCCCCTTTTTCTGCCTAAGTCACCCAGACCTCTGAAAGTACTAACTGAACTCAGTCATGGTGAACACGATTTGCCCAACTGACTGGGTGAGCAATCCAGAAGTTTCTCAGAATTATGAGAAAGATACTGAAGGTCAAACAATGAACAAGTTGCCCACTGAGGTTGTAGTGTCTTCATCCTTGGAGATATTAAAAACCTGATCGGTGATAGCAACCAACCTCAGCAATGCTGTGATTCTGAGTTCCAAAGTATTGCAGATCAACAGTATTTGTCTCTCTTAATTGTTTTATAGAGTAGGTTTGGCTTTCAACTACTAGTATGCCACTTTCTCTGAAAACACACCATTATTGTTTTAGAGATTGAGAGCTGAATTTGGGAAAGACCCTTAGCCAACTTAAATCAATGTATTACCACCACCATCAATGGAACTAATTCCAAGCCTGCAGCTGAAAGACCTCTTTTTATCTCTTAATGTGTATCTTTTCAAGTTTTTGCATTTAAAACTTATTATAATTTCATTTACTAGTATTTTAGAGTATTCTAACCACAAAAAAGAAAGTCCATTATGCTTTCTTCCAGAATTTTAGCTGTTCCATTTATGTCAGTGTCCTATAGCTGTAGATGTACAAGTCAAAGAGTATAAAAGAAACAATTTCTATACCAAGAAATACTATCTTTCTTTAGACGTTTATTACAACTGAGGGGGGTGGGGGGAAGACAAGCTTTAAGTGAACAAAATCTTCATTACTCTTCAGATTTTTCTGCTTTAACAGAAGTTCAGTTTCCAGCTGCCTTGTCTGCAATGAAGCCACATAATAACATACAGTAGTATAAAATGATAGTGAATCATAAATGCTTGTTTAATCTCAGAAAATAATTACTACTAGGCTGAGAAAGACTCTGAGAACAAAACATTTCATCAGAGCCTTCTGAAATTCTCTCTATCCATATGCTCTTACGGTTTTCTTACTGCTGTTAAGACATGTGACCTTCCAAGTAAAAGTCATTAAGATCTCAATGTATCAAAGAAATCCAGCACTATTTGTTGAGCATCCAGTATTTATAACTCTCTGCCATTAGCAGTAGTAACCAAATATTGTCTCTCAAAGAAGAAATATCAATGAGATGTTAGCATTATATACCCAAATATTCAACTCAAAGTCCTTCTTCAGTGAAGTGGTTATTTATTCAGAACCATTCTGGTGAGGGCAGTGTGTAAATTCTTCTGAGCACCACTGCACAAGCAACAGAAGTGTCACTGGGATAATGTCACTTCAGCTAGGACCACACTCCTCAAAGCTGCCTCTGTGAGGAAGGTAAGAAAGTTTATATTTCAGAATACTAAGGGAAGCAAACTATTCAGCAAAGTGTTTTATTTTGGCAGATTCCTCTAGATTTATGAACAGAGTTAGTTGTAAAATTTCTCATCTGAATATCCTTCATCCATTTTCAATGTTATAGTTTAATAGGAAAAGACCCAGAGAGGGCAACAGCACAATGCTAAAAACAGGACTCTTGGCTATTGATTCCTTTCCCCTTTTATGAGGAGGACAATAGTGTGACCTCACCTCTTGAGCAAAATCCTGCCTCACAGAACAAACACCAGACAGAGGGCAGCAACAGAGTTCCAAAGATAACTAAAACTAAAAAGACCATTTGAAATTCAGATGTCCAAACACTTCCTAAGCACTATTGGGATCAACAGTCCCAAATCTGATTGCATTTATTGCCTGTTTCAGTTACATGCCTTGTGATTTAAAAAACAAGAAAAAACCCACATTTGGAAATGTTCTTTGCAAACAAATTCCTGTATATCAACTCATATAAACCATGTAGAGCAGGAAGAACAATAAACGTACATTTTACATACTTCTATCCTACAAGTAGCCATTACCTTATATAAATGTATGAATATTATCCATTTTCTCCCTGACAGTAGCTTTCTATTGAAAAAAAAAAAAAAAAAAGGAAGAAAGAAACCAAAACCCAAAGCACCACCAACAACAAAACAACCTGAATAGGTATGAGTAAATAAGCACCTAAATAGAAATGTATTTACTTATGAGTGGGTGAAGCCTCCTTTACAATGAAGTCAGTGGCAAAGTTGTTGATGCCTTTCTAAGCTGTGACATACCTGCTACTCTGTGGAATAGGGTCCAAACTGAACACATCTGAAATTGCTTCTGAAAACATCCCAGGCTTATATTAGTAAGTATGACAGAGTATGTCTGATAAAACAAAACTGGTTCAGGGTTTTAACCAGGTCATCAGAAATTCCACTCTTCATGAAAGAAATATAACCCAATATTATAAATGTTAGTTTTCAAAAAAACAGAAGGGGAATCAGAAAAAAGCAAAACAAAAACAAAATCCCAAGAACTGCTGTCAAGAGCTGTAAATTAAATCAGGAATAAAATAGCATAGCAATCAAATCAAGGTCAAACGAGCAAGCTGACTTCAATATTGTATTTGAATCAAATAATCAAATTAATGAAATTGTTAGATTAATAAAAAAATAATAAATCCTTTTAAATCCTAAGAATTATGTAAGTAGGCTTCTGTCAGTTGAATTATGAGCCACAACTAAAGACAACACAATGTAATCAAGTCTTTGATTTAGAGCCAAACAAATATTTTAATACCTAAACTTCTATGTAAAGTCTGAACTGATGCCTTAGGATCATCACTTTTTTTCCAATAGATTTTATGTGTTACAGTCATTCCTTCTTCCAGCAATTAAGAAACTGCCACTTAGCCATAAGGAACTGAAGTCATACAGTTAGTTAATATTTGACTATGTCAGATTCTTCAGGACTCAAACACAAACAGTACAGGAGACACTGAGAAGTATATTGCCTAAGCCAGGTTTTAGAAATGTTTCAACCTGTAGAATATTTCCCTCCTTTAATATCTTTCTGGATTTTAATGCTGCATATATGGGCTCATACACAACCATTAATAGTCTTGCCAATAAAAGATTAAAATAGCAATATCAAATTAGATACAAAAAAAGCATACAGACTCTCAGCTCTTGTAAGTAGATGCTCCAGGTAAAACAGTCTGGGACTAGGATGAGTGCACACCTTTCTTTCCATTAGAAGCCCTTTAGCTGTGGAGATCTGACAAAGGCTACCAGATATTATTCATGGTGTTGCAACTTCCTCTTACAGTTCAGTTTTGGGATTCTGGTAAATTAATGTTGCTATAAGTGGTTTGTTGAACAGCAGAAAGCAGATTTTTATCTTCACCTTATCAGGCACAAAGCCTCCCTACAAAGCACACTAACTCAGATTTGTGATGTCTCCTTTTCCTAGCATCAAATTGGAAAAGCTAAAAGCTTAAAAATTGTGATTATGAACCACACACACATCAAAGGATTTAGGAGGCTATTTAAAAACATGGTTTTAGTATATGTGGTCATCTGACATGAAATCCAGAGAAATGAGCTGAAAGCAACTAACAGCCACAGCTACTCAGCATTCATCCATCAGCAACATTAAAAATAAATTTTAAGTCCTTATGACTAAACGTCACAATCCATCTTGCAAACAACTAAATTTAGTGGGAACCAGGCCGTCTGGCAAACAGCCCAACTTTGAAACTTTTAGTCTGAATACAGAACAGGTATTTAAGAGTTTTACAAAACAGAAACCATTCTAGAACAGTAGTTAAATTGTATGAAAGGCCTGTGTTGTCACATACAGGGTATTTCAGGTATTTGTAATTACAGTCTGATAATGCTGTACAATAGTGCTGTAATCACAAGAAACCTTGGAAGCTTTTTCTACTTCAGCACTATATTGCTGTCTTTTTAATTAGATTACATAAAAGCTTCCTACTAACCACTTTCTATTCCAGCATGCAGGCACTTAGCTAACCAGAATTTAGGGAAACCAGAAAACAAAAAAGAGTATTTTTCAGAGTCACAGTCATGAAGATTTTTCTTCTTTCAATATTCTTTAATTAATTATTTTCCTCTTGTTCCTCTTTCAGCTCCACAGCATTTTGCTATGTCACTTGTCTGAAATGTGGAAACAAACAGGCTCTCAGGCTCTCACCTTCAGCATCTTTCTCATTTTGTTTTAAAACTCTCAAAGATCCCTTCTTATCCATGCTTACTGAATTTTTACCTCAGATGATCAAATATCTGCCATTGGGATCCTTGCTGAGATAGTATAATTATGTAATTGTGAACTATGCAACAGTAGGTTGCATAGACTATATTGCAGCCTTGTGACATCCAGTTTGGGAGTCAATTCCTAGTCACTTTGTCTATTATAATCTGTACAGGATTGTGAAGCAATGAATATTTAACTGTTCTATCCAAAATGAAACCACTGCAGCACAAAAGCACTAAAAAATCCTTGCTCCAGAACATACCAGAGAGTGCTACTTTTGTCATTAATCTGGGAAACAAAAAATCAATTTCAAATCCCAACAGAAAGAAAGGTTCCTTGACTATCTGATAATTCCAATCCATGCCCTACAACCTTCATGCTACCACATTCACACCGAGGGAAAGATATTCAGCTTATGCAAAAGTGATAAGGGTGAATGATCATAGAAACTATCAATAAAACGAAAGAGGAGTCATCTGAATGCTAATCAAAAGCAAAGCACCTGCTATTTTTTCCTGACAAATGGCTGGAGTAAGGGCTGAGAAACCTTGGAAAAAATTCAGAAGTTTAATGTTAATGACAAATAATGGAAATAATTTCCATCGTCTTGGACACGGGATGCTCAAAGATTCAGAACTGTCCTTGACTTCTGAAACATAAAAATTATTTATCCAAAGTACATGAGAAGAGTTAGAGATCTGACATTGCCTATAACACAAAAGAATCCATGGAAATCAAAAGAACACCATTGGAAATACAGCTTTCCACAGCTGTATTTTGTATTTTGACAGACAATACACACAATTCAGGAAAAAAAAAAAAAAAGATATAATAATGCCTCAAGCACAGGAATAAAAAACATTTATATTGTTTTCCTTCTCTGTAGGAGAAGTCTTCTGTTGATTGTACTAAAATGGAGACCTACTATGGATAGAGCAAAAATTTTCTCAGAACATATAATGAACCTTTTGATCTTGCTGTCATAGGACATCTTGAGGCAAGTGGTAATTAGACTGAGCAAAGCTTTGAAAGCACAAAGTTAGATTTACAATGCAAGTGTAACCTCCAATAAAAGGGCCAAAGTCCTACCGATTTTAATATAGCTTGAGTATAGTCATGTAATAAAACTATTTCCCAGAGACAGGGGAGCTTACCTAGTTTTGGGATTCTGGTAGATCTAACAGATGCCTATCTTCCTGATCTCAGCAAATTTAATTTTGTTTTATTCTTTTTTTAAGCTAATATGCATTTTGCATACATTCCTAAAATATGTATCTTACAGAAAGGCCATAAATCCAAAGTATACTCTATCCGACTCTGGAAAAGCTCATCCTTCAGTCACATCTGTGCTGTGAAGTGAGGCAGGACACCTGCTAGTGTCACTGTCACCATTCTTCACCCCACAGGGAATAAATACAATAAGTCTGTATGAAGCTACTCTTTCTTTAGTGAACTCTCTTTTAAGCAGCAAGCTTTCCAGCTGCTGGACTGATAATGCTCAGTGTTTACAGATACTGCTGAATCTGGGCTAAAAATCACAATTTCTAAGTCTGAAATATCCTGACAAAAGCCAGAAACAGTTTTGTAGGACTCTGATTTATGAGAGACTTCTAATGAATGCCTATTTAGACAATTATCAGCCTTTCAGAGGAAATAGAAAAGTGCTTGCCCAGAAGTTTTTCATAGAATCTTGGAATGTTTATGGTTGGAAGGGACCTTAAAGATCACGAGGTTCCAACCCCCTGCTATGAGCAGGGACACCCCACACATGACCAGACTGCACAAAGCCTCATCCAACCCAGCCTTAAACACCTCCAGGGAGGGGCATCCACAACCTCCCTGGGCAACTTATTCCAGTGTCTTAGTACCCTCATGGTGAAGAATTTCTTTCTCATGTCTAACCTGAATCTATCCTCTTTCAGTTTAAAACCATTACCCCTTGTCCTATCACTGCCCTCTTTGGTGAAAAGCCCCTTCCCAGCTTTCCTGTAGGCCCTTCACATACTGGAAGGCCAGTATAAAGTCTCCCTGGAGCCTTCTCTTCTCCAGGCTGAATTAAATTATCTGTCTATGGTGAGCTGAAGCCCTAGTTGAAAAATTTGCAAAACAACACTATTAGACATGTGTTACATCTCACATCACAGAGGATGTGTCCTTAATAAAGGAAGCTGCACTTTTACAGGAAACTGAGTAGTATGTTCAGAAAACGAAGCTGTACAACCTGTCACATTTCTAACTATGCTCAAGCTGCTGTAATTCACAAATGTAGAATTACTTGCTGGTATTTTTTTTGGAACAGCCCGGTTTTCTCCAACCTAACCCAAACTGTCTAAGAAACCATCTGTCTTACCCATCAGTGCCCCTAAGATCCATCACTTCTGACCACCTAAACTTAGGCTGCAAGGTTTTTTTATGAAGGGTTTGTTTTCACAAGTGTCCCTACAAGAAGCTGCCTATTACAGGTCCTGTAAAAGTAATTGTGTGCATTAGTAACTGAATTTTCTTCCATTCTCCATGCCTCTTAGTGGTATACATTTTCCTTAAATTTACCCTGCAGGAAGAATAGAAAAAAGATACTGCCTTTTTTCCTTTTTTAAAAAACCCAGTTGTTCAGGTTCCTACTGGTTTGTATTCAATCATGTAACTGCTGTTAATTGCACTATATGGGCATTCAGTCCACCTGTCTTCCAGTTTAATAAGGAGGTGCTCCTTCTTTGTTCTCAGACTATTAGGAAGCCAAAATTACATCTACCTCCTCCCACTTTGTGATAGAGGAAAGTAAGATAATAAAAACAAATATATTTTTGTAATGTAATGTACAGTCATTTCTTCTCCACCTATGACCAACACTCTACAACACCACAACATCAATGACATGGCTGGGCACAAAGAATCCAAAATCTCTACAGTGCAAGGCCACATGCAGCACACACAAATTTTTTAATTTAAAATTTACCAAGGTGCTAACATGTTTACTTTAAGCTCTTTAATAAACTTTTTTCCTACTGCCAGAAAATACTACTATCTCTCCAGCAAAATAAAATAATACAATATTTCTATTGTAAAGAGTAAGCCTAAAAAACAAATAGCCTCTGGAAGAATCAGCTACCATGAAACACATCACTAGTCCTGTATTTGAACAGGATACTCACCTAAGGGTTTTCTACAGCCTGCCACTTTAAATATGATGGAGAGAGGCTGTCAGTACAGTAGTTTCCAACAGACAAGCGTGTAGCTTGTCTTATTAGGCTTTGAAGAACCAATTCAAACTTCTTGCAATGAGTCAAAAGAGCTACAAGGGCTGACCTCTCATCTCTTCCACCTGCTTGCACTAGCACAGTTCTTAACCCGCAGTTAACCACAGTTCTACACAACTAACAAGGGTTCCTGCCTACTGCATTTTGGGTACACTTGAACAAACTGGAACAGACTTTTCTGTAGAGAAAACCCAACAAAAGCCAAAGCTAAGGAAGGAGATCTTACACTCAGGCTTGAGCTGGGTGTGACACAAGCTTCCAGGAAGAAAAAAAATGGGACTCTGCAGAAACACAGAATTTTGCTATTCCTGCTTAAAGAAGTCAGCATTCTTTAAATTGTGCTTTTCTTCCTCCTAATTCATAAGGTGACATCACAGTTTCTAAGTGAAGAACATAAATTATTAACTCTAACACTGTTGGAGAAAAGCAGTTCCTGCATATGTACTGTTTCAATTGCATGGTAGAATACAGAACTGTCTCTCAAATTTTTCACTTCTTCACATAGCTCTGTGATTAAAAAATGCCAGTCTGACTTGGTTAGGCTCAGTGTTAAGGCTCAGTGTTATACCATCAGCAGGCAAGACTGAGCCTGTAGATAAAGAATATTTCAGTCTAAGTTTATTGCAACAGAAAACAATAAAGTAACACTTGAAATCACTGGAGATGTGCTGCTATGAAACCAGTGTGAGTGAGGCAAAATATGTTCTCCAAATCTATTAAGAGAGTTGTTTAACAGAGTTGTAAAATAAACTAAAGCCCAGTTTCAAATATTTTATCCTTGGGTTTGAAATTTGCACTTGTTTCTGCATGTGCACACTGTCATCTAAGATCAGACTGCTTGAAATTTGTGACCCATAACCAGCTACAAAGTCAGGGGTTTGCCTCATATTAACCTCCCTGTGGACAAGCAGCAGTTTCTGAAAAGCAATTCTTTTGGAATTATTTCACAGAATTACTTAAAGATTTAACACATTTCCTGGAAATACTGCTTACCTTGGTGGGTACAGCAGGGAGCAAGGCACAGAATAATGTTCTGACATTATTCTTCTTATTCTTTGGTTTGTTTTAGCAGCTCTATCTCATTGGGTGCTGATGTGCATGGAAGCACCTAGCTTTTCAGGAAAAAAACCCCTATTATTTACTAACACAAAAGGATTCCAAACTCCTATGGTTTTTATTGATTTCTCCAGCTCCACCACATTTCTTAAGGTTTGATATAAGCTTCAACATTCATTTTTAAGACAGTGGGGCATGGGAAAATACGAAGGTCCAATAAAGCTACTGAAATGAATTTGTTACAGCAACTCCCTTCAAGCAGCATGATTTGAATTCCCTCAATATTTTTGCCATTAGTTAGAGCACAATCACATTTTTTGGCATTAAATGCTAAGTACTGGCATTTAGACACTGTACAGACAGGTGTACGTGAAAAAAATGTCATTGTCATATTGAAAATATATTTTCATACCAAAAAAGAACTGCAAGTCTTGATAATATTGCGAGCTATTACTGTGCAAAGATGCCATGATTATTTTTATTTTGACTTGACATTTTTCGCTTGTAGCTTTTTGGGGAACTGCCTATTTAAGAATGCTACAGAACACTGTGTTGAGGCTAGGGTAAGAGATGGCTCCCTCCCAGCAACATGTATTTAATCTTTATAGAGATTCATTCAACAGAAACGTGAGTATGTGAGTACACTCCTCATAAAAGCATCGTAATAATCACCATTTTTCAAGAAATTCAAGTTAAAAAGCTCTGTCAATTACTAAGTGCCTTAAAATATAACTTTTTACTTAAATATTCACTTAAAGTAACATCATTAAATAAAAATCAGTTGCATACACAGTGTTGGGCACAAGCTTAAGCAAAATACATAAAGTGTTCAGCACCTAAAAACCAAAATCTAACATATAATTGCCACTAGGCTATTGAGTATCTCTCATCCTTGCACCCAATTCTGGAAAAAGCAGCACAGAGAAGAAATATGCTTTGTGATACGCACTGTAATTTAGAATATTTGGGCTTTATCAGAGAAGGTTATGCAGCACAGATTTTTTATCCCACTTCATGAAAGTCATGCACCCAGAATGCCTTTGTGATTAATCAGCATAGATTTCTCGTTGCGTCTTGATTAATTGCCCATTATAATAGATGAAACAACATTTTGAGAGTGTCTTTTGTTTGCATTATGGACGGAAATCTAAGTCCCCATAGAGACTTGTTCTGTTGCCGTTATCATAATTACATGTTTCCAAACTAAACTATCATATCTGCGTATTCACATTGCTGTGGTAAAAAATGTCAGTATTTTCATCATCATAGTCAAGTAATAGCTTGACTTGAGCCAGTAAGAGAAAACATTTCTTACATGAAACTCAATAGAGAAATATAAAAAACAAAAGACATCTCCTAAAAGTAGAAAATACATGTACTGGGTAATAAGAAACTGGAGACAAAGAGAAACAGTATCCATAAAGGAAGCTGAATGTGTCAGGTAAAGACAAAACATTTAATACTAAAACGTAGTCCTCATTTAACGTTAGAACAAACAAGTGGAATTAACTTAGTAATGAAGCATCATAATTTCAGCCTAAACATTCTTTTAAAAACTCTGGTATTATACACAAATTTAGCATTAATTGTAAAGTTAGAGCAAATAACAGTCACAGTAGGACACACAAAATAATGTGTTTCCAGGTATATAACCTAATGAAGAAAAATCCCAGTCCTTCTTACTGTTTTGGCCAGACGCTTGGTCACTCATGGAGATTATTCTGGTGGCTCCTTGTGATCACATTTCAACAGATTGAGGATTTTGCTCTTTCAGCAAAAACTGACTTCAAATCTGGCAGTTTCATGATCCTCCTTCTCAAGTCCGCCTTCGGTGAATTCTCATTCACCTGCCCTTGCTGCCGCATTCAAAAGGTCATGCAGAGCACACAGAGAACTATGCACCAAGTCACTCTCCCTGTGTCTGACTGGCAACTTTCTTGCTCCTCATACTTCAAGAAAGGATGAAGTATCTGTCCCATCTAACCTCAGTTGTGCAGTTTCACCCAGGCTGCTAACAGAGGATTCTGGAGCTCATTATGGCCTTTTCTTCTGCTCCTTTCACATCAGTGACTACCTTCTCCTCTAGCTGTCAAATAAGTTGAGTTCTGACAACATCCAAACAACTACAACAAGTGAAAGGGAAATAGCAGTATGTTTTCTCCACCAAATGAAAGCCTGAAGAGAAACACCTGGGTTTTTTTTTAGTTTCTGCCCTTCCACACTCTTGCACACCTTACAGTTGTGGCTTTGGGGTGGCTTGATTTGAAGTTACTATGGCTTATCCAGCAAAACATTTTCTCTTTTTCTCTCACCCTAACAGAAAGTTTACTTTCTTTCTGCATCTCTTTCAACATCCTCAGTGTATTTCTCTATTATGGACTCCACAGTTAGTCTTCTGCTTTGCAGATACCATAAACCAGCTCTGTCTTTCAGGCAGGTACTCTAGGTGATGCATTTGCCACCAAAACAGTCCCTCAAGCCAGGACCAAAAAAAAAAGAGTTTTGAGGACTCAATCCCAGCTTGGGGCAAAGTCGAGCTGCAAATTTTACATTGAATACAACAAGTTTTGCTACATCATTATCAATCTTACTCAGGTCTGAGATCCATCAATCAGAGTTTGAAGGCAACTTTTATTCCTCCACCCTGAAATAACCTCTGTGTTCACAGGGAGATTTCAGTCTTGCAGCGGATTTGTGAGCTGCCTGGACAGCTCTAAAAGTCATACATCAGGGAGAAGCAACAGACATTAATATTAATAAACTACTCTTAGGAAAAATTAATTCAATCTCTTTGGTCAAACTGATTCATCATCTTTCTCTTTGTGCTGATCTTCTACATTTACCTGTCTGTTTAAAGATTAAATTGTTTAACTGCTTTATTTTCCAGATGAATCTGTTTCATCTACATCACCTTCAATAAGAGTGACTGTTAGCAATGGCCACTCATCTGTGTTTTCCACAAAGCCATTCTGCCTTTTCTGGAGTGCTGCTTCCCATTTACAAATGGATTTGAAGCACAAGATCCAGGGACAATTTATCTGTTTTCTAATGCTGATTGGTTTCTGCTCACAACAGGAAAATTAAGGCAAGGCACAAAGAACACAGTTCAGTCATCTATCTCAACTTCAGTCACATAAAACTGGATCTGGGGTTAAGGTTGGAATTGCTAACTTAATGGAACAGTTATTCAGTTGTCAGCTAAAGGTAAATGGGGAAAAAGAGACTGACAGGAGGTAGGCTATATATCTAAGAAGTAGCTGTGAGATGGTTTTAACTATCAATACGTCACAACGTAATTTCAACTAAACATGATACTAGTATTTACAAGATTTCATTACAATGTGCCAGTCAACACCAAATCACTCACAGCAGGAGAGGGAACAGGACAGAAATTCAGAAAGAAAAATATTTCAACACCAAAGGATTTCTACCTTCCATAACTTCTCACATTTTCTTTAAAGTGTTATGATTAATTGGAGTGTAGACTCTTCAAAGCATAAATGCATAATTCCCATTAGCACTAATGGAAGTCAGACACGCTCACCAAAAGTAGAATATACTTCTATCTTTACAGAAGTAATCAGTGTGTCACAAAGCTGTATTTTTCTTAAGTTATCATTCACATGTTATGTAAGCCAAGAACAAAGGTTTGCATTCATTTAAATTCAAATTATGCACTTAGAAAAGATTATTCCTTCACTGGAAGGACTGAATGCAGGAAATCAGTTTGTTATTATGTTAAAAAAATACATGGTAAAATGCAATAAAAATAATTACCCTTATAATTAAAGGTTGCCATTGTAAAATGTTTTTTAAAATCCCACTATTGAAATAACTTTTCACTACAGCTCTGGTAAAGATATAATCAGGTGATTATTGTCTATGGCTCTTTCTTTAATACACTCTCAAAGAATCATTACAATTTTGTCCACCAGCCAACTCTTGATATATCTAAATTATCTACCTGGGGAAGGACTTTTTTGTAGGGCCTGTCACAACAGGACAAGGGATAATGGTTTTAAACTAAAAGACATTAGAGTCAGAGTAGATTTAAGGAAGAAAATTTTTATGATGAGTGTGGTGAAACACTAGATCAGGTTGCTCACAGAGGCTGTAGATGCCGGAACCCTGGAAACAATCAAGTTCATGTTGGACAGGGCTGAGCAACCTGATCTAGTTGAAGATGTCCCCGCTCACTGCAGGGGGGTTGGACTAGATGACCTTTAAAGGTCCCTTCCAACCCAACACATTCTATGATTCCATGAATATGCAGTTACTCGTGTTTTAATAAAGATGATAAACTGGTGGCATTTCTAAAATACCAAAAAAGCTCATATTTACTTTTTTAAAATTTATTTATTTATTCAGTAAATTCTGTGACAAAGCATTAAGCTTTATCCCTCCTTGAGAAGTGGAGAAGAGAGGCCATGATCAACTCTCAGATAAAGCACAAGAAATCTTAGAGATGCGTCTCTTTTTTCTGACACTATTTGTTCATTAAGATTAACTACTTCCAAAAAGATTTTCGCCCAGTTCTTATTCCCGGATAAGCTTCAACACTGTTTAAAAAAAGAACATAACAAAACAACACAACTTTTCCTGAAACAAATCACCTTTGCCTGGCATTTCAAACCACAATTTCCCGATGCTTAGCTCTGTGCACTTGGAAGCAATGCCAAACTGGCTGTTAGTAGTTTCTCAGCACTAGGTTCCCTGTTTGCTAAAAGACCAAATGCTCTTCCTGAGCCATGAGTTCTTCACGCTTGTATAAACATCAATTAACACAGTCAGGCAACTCCCAAACAAGGGACTCCCTAAATTCTTTTTCACCTAAGAAAGAACAAATGTACAAGCATCATATCAGCACTCCCAAAAAAATCAAGTTTTATGTTATTATGCAAATACTTCTTTTGTTTCTGTTCCACAAATAAAACATTATAAACCATTACTCAGCAGAGGCATTGAATCTACTAGAAGTACCAAAAAGCACCATGCTTTTTTGAAATTATAATTCAAAATCAATTTCCATATATTCTGATTTCATTTATACTGAAATATCCTTTATTGAATCTCTGTAATAATTTAAAAATAGATTTAATTATGATAATGTACTGAAGTTCAGTACTACATACTAAAAGAAATTATACAGACTGAGCACCTACAGATATATTAATGTTCAATTAACTGAATAAAATTGTTTGAGAAGCTTTGCTCTGAAGTTTCCATACTTATAACAGGAAGCAGTGAAAAAGATGGATACTAAATAAATCTCAAAAAATACCCTTACATGCTGTACTAAAAACATGTCGGTTAAAACAGTAAAAGATCTCTCTGAAGATGGCAATGATATAGAAATCATTTGGTCCTAAAAGATGTATTGTCTGCCTCTGCTTCCACATGCTATAGACCAACTGGGGGGGAAAGATGACAACAGTATCTGAAGTAAAAAAAAATGTGCATCTTCACTTTCAGCTCTTTTTCAGTACTCTTTGTCTTCTGATATTAGATAGGAAGTGAACATTAAAATTTAACTTTATAATTTCTACCAAAATAATAGTTATTATTTCCTTTACAGTAACATGCATGGGCTAATCAAGGCCTTCAAAAATAGAGTTCTGAAGCCAAATTGTACCACAGTGGGCATTGCAAAAATAGCTGGAAAAGAGAACAGAGTATTAAAACAGAGAGGAGCATTTATGTAACATCATATAGAATAATTCTAAATTGCTTAAAAAAGAAAGGACAAAGTTGCTAGAACAGTGAGTCCTTGCCACTAGGAGGACAAGGTACAACGCTAGGTATGGAAAAGGATAAAAGATTAAAATTGATGACTTACATAATTCCATTACATGCACAGTTACCCAGAAAGCAAAATCTAACATTTACCTTTGAAACAGCTCAGACCAGTAGCAAATCTCCTTATATCTATACATCTACAATCCATCATAAATCAATGAAAATGTTGCAGGTTATAATATTTACTCTTCAATGCATTTCCATGAATGGAACATGACATCATAGTTTGAGTTATTTATAATGTGGTTTAAAGCTGTAATTGATAATATGGCTTAGAGCCTCCTTCTCTAAATTGCCCACAGAGATGAGCAGAAAAGAAATAATGCTGCAGACTGAAAGCATTATTATTTCAAATTTGAATAAAATTAATTTATTATATTTTTTAAGAAACATTCGCCATTATTTCAAATAGAATATATTGAAATACTTGGAGTTTTAATACCTAACTGCTTACTCTGGTAATACCAAAACACAGAAAATAGCTTACACAAGCAATATAAAATACATTAATATCAGAGAGAAATAAAAAATGAATTTATTCTGTATAGAGAATGTTTCAACATTTTTAAAAAAATATCCCATTATCCAAAATGTGAGAAAGCTAACGTGAATTATTCAAAGCTTTTTCACAAAGTTTCAGCAGAAAGTTTTGAAACAAAACTTGCAAGAGAAAGCTAACGTGAATTATTCAAAGCTTTTTCACAAAGTTTCAGCAGAAAGTTTTGATACAAAACTTCCAAGTAAAGACTAAAAAAAAAAAAAAAAAAAAAAAAAAAAAAAAAAAAAGGTAAAAAGAAACAACTCAGAAAAGTTTTCTAACAAAAATATTCATTCAACCGTAATTATCACTCTGAATCCAACGCACATCAGTAGTACCTGGTAAGTTACCATCATCTGACAGTTGCTTAGTGACCTTTACAGCTGAGATCCTGGTAACAAATAAATAATATCTGAATCATTACAGGATGAACAGGCCCATTTTGGCAGAAAAGATGTAGGATGAATCTCCAGGACTAAGAAGAAGAGAAACTACCTTCTTATCGTAGAGATGGCTACTCTAGGATGGGGTCAATAACTATTACTTTTGAAGCTCTAAAAAGTACCTCTCATGCCTGTCCTGCAGTAAAGCAGATTAATTTACCTGCTTGATGTTTATTTTGCTATTAATTATAATGATGACTCTAAACTCCTGGGTTTTTGTGGCCATAAATTTAAAGCTCCAATTACTTTGGATTTTTACCTTCAAATTTCAATTCACAGATCTGTAGCAAACTTCAGGCTTTCAAGTAGCTTTAGATGAACTTAGAAATGAGTATTACACATTCAGAAGAAATGTTGTCAGTCATTTGCTTAAAGTAGGCTGCAAGTACATCTCCTCTTGAAGCACTTGTACAGTAAGATAGTCTTCATCAAGTAAGTTCTCAACTACAGCTAAAAACTAAAAACTAAATACTTGCACTTTTTTTTTTCTAAGGAAAAACACTATCAGGGAATACCTCAGCAAAATCTAGGTTCAAGTTGAATAGCTCTCAGCAAGGGAGGCCAGTATCTAAATTCCATCCAAAAAACTGATTGTTTCTCCTGGTCCTGTGTTTTAGTAATTTTATTTTAACAAAGTGGCCAGAATTTAATTATCTCACTAGAGAGGCTACGGGTTTGTATTGCCCTACTAATGGATCAAAATCAATCTATGTTTATGGATTTGGCAAAGGAAAAAACATGGTTGCTATGATGATTACTAGTTGGCAAATATCTTGCACAAATTGTCTAGAAACTTTGTCAGATTGGAAAAAGAAGCAAATGTCAGGTTGCCTCTCCTTCAACTGTACAGTCTTCTATAGACAGTATGGAAGCCGCAACTGATTTCTGCAATAGTACATTAAAAATGTAATTAAATCATCCTATCAAAAATGTAATACTTTAAAGTTTATAGCTCTTTGTTTCTTACTGCACTTCACATAACCCCAAATAAAGGCGTAGCTACAACTTGTTGTAAAGCACAACTTATGGCCAGACAAAATGCCAGGCAGGTCGTCCCACCAGCTGCTCCTGAGGCACGGTGTCAGCAGGGATAGGAAAATAGTGTAGCTCTGGTCCAGTTCCAGGTCTGGCCATATGAGTGATACACCACAAGTGTTTTTAGGACCAGCCTCATGTCTCCTGCTCATTCCTAAGGCCAGCTCATGTCTCTCAAAGGTCATAAAACATTATGACCTAAACATACAGATATGAATATAGATATATTCACTT
This sequence comes from Chaetura pelagica, assembly GCF_000747805.2. Classification (NCBI taxonomy): domain Eukaryota; kingdom Metazoa; phylum Chordata; class Aves; order Apodiformes; family Apodidae; genus Chaetura; species Chaetura pelagica. The sequence goes on along the minus strand of NW_009953703.1, from coordinate 3,950,396 downwards.
TCCTGAACAACCTAAAAACCAAAACACGGCAAGAGATAACAGGCAAAATTATTGAAGTACATATTTTCATTGGAATAACAACCTTGCCCTGGTACCCATTTCTGTGTATCTGAACTGCCTTGCCATGCTGAAAGGAGAGGATCAGTTCAAACCCAAACATAAGGATTAGAAATGTAAGTCTTTTTTTTAAAGATAGCTACTATAAACACTGTGCACTATGGTAATCTGCCACACAGGGCACTGAGAGCTAGTTAAAGAACTAGTTAAAGGACTGTCTGTTTAGACAAAGAAGTAAGAAAACAGAAGAAAATTACAAGGATTTTTTTTTTTTTTAGGCAAATGGGAACAAGACAGAATCAGCCAACAGTGCTGCTGCATGGAGCTAAGACTGAAGGTATAGCCCCCTCCTGTGCAGCACTCCTTTAAAGAGAATTGAATTGCTGATGAACGAATTAGAGCTCATTTAAATGAGCCTGTGAGAAGACCATAAAATCAGCTGCACGTATGAACAGCAGCTTCCAAAAGCAAAGTTAACAGGTCACTACAAACCCAATCCACAGGGAAATTACTACAGCTCCAGCTGGTCAAAGGGTACCCTTCTGCTCAGGAGCAGTGACGGTAAGTGAGGAAAACACAACAAGGAGGCACAGAATGAAAAGAACATAGTCCACATGTATGTAAACCCAGTGATGTATAAACACATACATCTCTGAAGCCTTTATGTAAAACAGAAAAAAGTGTGACATTCTGGAGGAAACTCACAAAACTGCCCACCGTCTGTTATCATTCTAGAACTCTCAATCCATGGTTCAAGTTTGCTAATGTAGTGAAAATATTCATCTTAGAGGGTAGCATCCTAGGAGTAATGATGTAGCACATCCACTTTATACTTGCTCATATTAAGGACTGCTTTCCTACTCAGAAACCTATTACTTGAGAAAAGGTCTCCCTCTTTCACGGGTATTGCTATGGTAACTGGAATAGTAACCTTAATATGTGCACTGCACTCAGGAGAGTTTTGTTTCAAAAACAGGGAGAACAAAGATTTATGAAGTGTTGGTCCACTTTCCTAGGAGTTCACATACAGTATTTAACCCTTCAACATTAGGTTGTTATCTATAAATATTGCTTGGAAACTATTCTGCTAAACTCTTTTGAAAATACAATACCTTATACAACAAATACTTAGAAAACATTTACACAGGGACCATCTAAGTATATTGATTTCTTTGTTAAATTCTTAATGCTTGGGTTGAGGAATAAGTCCAAAATCAACAGGGACATAAATTTTAAGAAAGATTGCAATGACTAGCTGTATTTTTGGCTGAAGGAGGCAAAAAGTAGCTTGATCTTCCACTAGTTGTAATACTTAATTTCTTATATCCATATCTGTGGATTTTAATCCCACAGATTTCAACAAGCATAGAATCAGACTGATTCATCTTGATGAATACAACTAGAGGCAAGATATTACAAGAAATAAAGGACTATTCCGGAAAATTTCAGGTACTCTGTGGAGGAAGTACTGGCAAAAAACAGTCAACAACCAAAACAAAAGATCAGAAAATAAATGCCCAGGAAAAAACTTTTGTAGTCAATAATAGAAATGCTCAAGTGAAGAAAGGAGCTACAAGACAGTGTAGAGGTCATCTGTAATACAATTTTGTATTAGTGTACAAGGAGTACTGGTGAAGGAAGTGATTTCTAAAGAGGTGCTCTAAGAACTCATTTACTAAATACATCAGTGACACAAGTTAATGGCCCTGAATACACAGCACTATTTAATGCTTGTTAACAGTCATTAAGACTGGCACCAGTATTGATACAGCAATGGGGCTTAACATTGTTCATCCTAGAAATTACCCAAGATCTACCTATAAGCAAGCAAGTCACGTGGCACCTTAGAGATCCTAATGGTGTGGTGGGTCAGGAAAGATCAGTAAATATAGCCACAAAGTAACATTATTTAAAGACTAGACTGCACACAGTCTAGAGGGAAAAATAACTGAGGAAAAAACTATTGTGTTACAACCAGTGAAACAGAGAATTTTAATGAGGAGGACAAAATACCTTTCTGAGCAACAGGCTACACAACTGCTCATCCTCAGGGTGGAGAATCAGAGGATGAAAGGAACAGTAATCTTCTGGCCTTCTGCCCACAGGGGAGAGCTCTGCTGCCACTCTGCTGAGTGTCCCACAGCTGCAGAGGCACCGCATCTAATCAGGCAAAGATCCACTCACAAGAACAGGTCTCTGAATCTAAGGAACCAAAGCATCTCTGCTTCACAGAAGAAAATTACTATTTGCTTTGTGATAGTGATTATTGATGAAAGAGGCCACTTGCCTTCTGATAAATCCCTATAGAAATAAGATGAATTAAATTCCACTTCCATGCAAAAAGTATAAAATTTTCCCATAATTTTTAAGGATGTGTGTTGCACCCACGCACAGTTGCAGCCCAAATTATTTAATGCTTTCTTATTTGCAATCCTAATTATAATACTGCATAAACCCAAACAAACAAGAAAATCAAAATGCTTCCTAAACAAGATTGGTCATTGTTTGAGAAGCCTTATTTCCTGCATCAAGGGACACACAGCAAGATACATTGTGCCTGCACCTCAACCCTAGACTGAATAACCTATTATCCACCTACAATTGGTTTGCAGAGAAATCTTCAGCATCAGAGCAAGTACAGCCATGCAGTTCCCTAATGAGAGAACTGAATCATTCAATCTTCAGTTTAACAAGTTATTTTAATACAGCAGTGGAATGGTATTGATTGGCTGACTCACATTTTTTAGCAGTTTCTGAGAGAAACTTCCAGCAGCCTGGAGACATTCTATGTATCTTTTGGAATTTTCCAAAACTTAGTCTTCAAAGTTGGCAAAAACTGGTGTGTAATTGACACCATTGCTAGAGTTTCATGAAAGAAGAGCCTCCAAAGACTGGAGCCCTAAAGAAAGATTATTCTGTTTGAATTGGTTTTATGTGCTGCTTTTCCCTGTGTGGGGAATGAAAGTCCAACCACCTTCTGCTGCCTTTCAGAAAGAAATCCTTCACACTGAACCACAGGCAACAAACAACTCCCTGGCCTGGCTTCCAGCTTCAGGCTCTGCACAGATAGGTAAATAATGAAAGCTATATACAGATCTGGCAAGAGCACCAATATATGTAGCTCTCTCCACTTCTGCCCAAGTCCCTGATAGAGCATTAATGCATCATATCACAGTCTAAATATCTGAATGCCAAACATAGTTACTGATACTCTGAAAATGCAGTTGTGCACAATGACTGCATTCCAGCCTGGCCACTTCAGACTTCCATCTCATTTAGGGGAGTGGAAAAAAAACACAACATGGGACTTCAGTCTTAATAATATCCATCATAAATTAGAAGAGTAATACCAACATATATAGACATGCAATTCTAATAGAGCTATTTGTCTGTTTATTGATTCCAACCCAGCAACAAATCTCTGGAGCAGAATCTGTCTTCTTTTATTGTTCACTGATGGATGGACTTTTTGCACTTGACCCGTATCCACTGGTAAATATCAAAACATGCTCAGCTCTGAAAAATAAAGTTCATATTTGCCTCTGACCAGGAAAAGCTTTCTTTAAAAAGTGTCAAATGTTTTAAACCATAGTTCGCGCACAAGGTTGGCACAGGCAGTATTAGGGAATCCATGTGCTGCTGTGCTTCCCAAACCACTTCCATTTTTATCATCCATTATCATCCAAGTTAATACAGGAAATCTGGAAATAATATAAAATCAGAAATAAAACAAGTGCATACAAAAGCCTGAGTTAAAACAAAATCAGCCATCTATTGCCTTGATAGTGCTCTCAAGGCCAGGTGAAAGTACTTCTGACTTGGTATAGAGTGGTTTATTATCAACTCCAAAGAAACATATTAAAACTGTAAAAGGAAAAAAAATAACACTGAAGAGTCTTTGCCTTGAAAACATAGATGCATGAACAACCATTTGGTTCGGAAATTAAATCCAAACAGGTTATACCTGCTTAAATTGCCAGCACAACCTGGGATTTTATGCTGGACAAACTGATAAACCTCATTCCAAAAACCGTGTTTTATGACAAAAAGAAGAGGTACAAATACATGTTTTCTCCAGAAATCTCTCATCAAAATGGTGTGTTAACACTCATCCTGATCAGCCAAAGAAGAGAACTGTGTTTGCCAGGATTACACCAAGGGAAAAACCTACCACAAACTATTCCAGAATTTTCTGCATTTGCAGCAGGGGATGTGAGCACCAGCTGCCTACCTGTGTCTGCCTTCCCTCAGCACAGACCAGAGCCCTGCTTTAGCACGGGAGCTGCAGTTCCTCCACAGGCATCTGGACAGGGCAGCATGTGCCCATCTCCAGCAGCAGCTACTGGTTTGAAATGAAATGTGATGCCTGACCTGAAGCAGAGACTGCTCCCTGCTGCAAAATTATTAGAATCTGATACAGAAGCAATATGGAATACATTAAGTCCCTTGACAAGTTTTTTTTGGCGAGGGAAAGCATAGAGAACATTTAACTGCAGAGCTTTCTTAAATTTCAATACTAAGGATATTTTGAACTACATTTCAGTTTCATACTTAGACTGAAGTCAAAGTTTGTCATCTAATGCAGAGACCTTATCAGTAGCAAGATGCAGTCAGATTTAAGTACTTTTATTATTCACTGACAGTATTTTACATTTTCCCTTTGTATTAGAAAACCTGAAGATCAATATTGCTAAGGGGAGATGTGATGTACTCTCATTTAACATCTTCAAAACTATGCCAAGCAACTGGAATGCCTTCTGAAATCAAATGCTTTTTTAGATAACACAGATTGAACTATTGATGGTTGTATATGCTCTCCATAATGTCCTTTTAAATACAGTTGAAGCGATCAGATTTATAATCAAAGAAGCTTAGTAAACTACTAAGTTATTATCTTCAAGAACACTAGCCATCATCCATATAGTCCTTCTCTTTCCTTTGTCAATTCTTACAAAAAGAGATAAAAATCTAAGTCAGCCTTAAAAAACTTTGCCATTGAAGTAAAACAAAAAAAGAAGGAAGGGAAGAATAAATCTGAAAGATACCTGCATAGCTACATCCTCACATTAAATTAAATATTAGTAATTTTAATCACTTTTAAAACTAGCTGAAAGTTTTTGTTTCTTTTCTTTGGCAACAGCTAATTAATTCAGCTAAAGAACATTCCCTCTGCAGCTTTAAACTTGCATAATTATTAACTTTGGTGGCAAGCACATAAAATTGTGGACTCAGTTTGAAGTAAAAAAGGAAATGGACTTTAAGAACTCCTGTGTTTAAAAGCTTCTCTTATTAAAGAGTAGACTAGAAATAACTACATAGGGATAATTCTTGTGGAGCAAATTGCAAACAAGGAAGAAATAACATTGTGTTTGCATGACAATGCTAGAGAAATTCAAACATCATTATGGAAAGTTTCATTAAATGGCATTTAAGTACTAGACCTTACCTAAGAACACAGTGAATTCATCTAGCACTTGAAATCCTTAAATCATACATTTTTCTACAAAATATGCTCTACACCCTGCAGAAACTCCTTACAGCAAGAATCACTTTTCAGTATCTAGTCCCATCCCCTTCCAGGAGGTCAAGATGATAAAGGTTTCAGATGGATACAAATTACTCTACCCAAGAGAAGTAAAAGGTAATAGTAAGTAGCTACTTATTTTCCACTAAAATCTCTCTGTGCAAAGTCACTTATGCTGCCAACTTCCTAACAAAGTGCTAAATGCTCCCCTTCACCTCCACAGAAATGAATGCTGAAGATTAAGCTATATGTTTCATTCTCCATGAATATAATGCTACCAGTGCAATGTTACTATGTCAGGAAAGAAAATTCCATCTGATCCTACATCTAAAAAATAAAAATAGAAGCAGAATTGCTAATTTTGGTTTTTTTTTATCTAAGATACTGATTTCATTGACCACACCGGAAATTTTCAAAGAAACACATACATCCTCTCATAAGTAAAAAGTCAATTCTTTCCCTTTTTTAGTACCACTAGACTTTGTTCTTTGACAAATAAACAAAGGAAAACAACTAATTGTAAGCTTTTGAATGCAATATTGAATTGAATGAGGCTTTCAACTCATACCTTCCAGAGAGCACTCCTTAACAATACTCTATTTTGCACAAAGCCTCTTGTAACTCCTTTGATTATAACACCTGGAGTAACACAAAGATCCGACTATAACAACACAAACCAGATGGTCAACATTGTGTTATTTGGATGTTTCTTACAAACAGAAAGAACATGAGCAACCCATGTGATGAAGAGAAAAGTGAGCCCAATGAGTTGAAAAAAGAGTTTGAATTTGTTTTCCTTTTAACAAAGTCTCAGAATCTGCATACCATTTATAAATCATTTAATAATACAGAACATTAAAAAAATTCATAGACATAAGAAAATTACTAAGAGCTGCACAAATATATTGAAGTATTAAAGAATCCAGTCCAGATATGAATGTCAGAACCAGTTCTCAAATCCCAAAGCTCAGGTATTAATAGAATAATTTAATTTTCTAAATTGATCTTTTTTGAATCCATAAAAGATCCAGTTCTTAAAAACAATTCTATATAATAGAATAGTGATATAATTCATCACTGCTTCCAACTGAGTCCATAGAACAAACAGAAAATTTGAGTGGGGTTCTCCTAGACAAAGTTTTAAAATTAGAAAGCCACTTCAAAAATGAATGAGACAGACATGATTCAGAACTACAAGGAAAACCGGGACACTGACCAATTGCAAGAGAGTTTGAAATTTTAACTGATTGTAACTGATTCTTTTTCGGTGCCTGAATAGTGATATCATTCAATATTCAAAATTATTACCTAGCTTCAAATTATGTGAGAGATTATACACTTACCATTAATCCATTTGGCTTCTGGATTATGAACTATAAACTCTTTCCTGAAGAGATCATCCAAGGACAATCTAGTTTCTGATGAATTTGCTAGTTCATCTAAAATAAACATAACAGGAACATTTTAGATAGTTATTAAAAACAATATATTCAGTGTAGTTAGCAAGAACTAGAAACACAGTCCAAAGGTCCTGTCAAAATCAGTAACAATACCTTGCTCTTATTTTTATTCACTACAAGGAAATGTTCTATATTTCTTCAGTAAAGCTTTGGAAGACAAAGTACTGGTATCCTATGAACAGGACAACTGGAGGATTTAGTGCTTGGCTATTTATGATACTGGAACTCTAGTGGCAAAGCTCTTTCTTGCCACAGCCCTACAGCACGTGAAAAGTCTGATTACAAACCAATACAAAAATTTCCTGACATCCAAAGGATGTAGGCTATATTGATCACTTTCTAGAGACAGAAACTAAGTGAAATATTCCTGTAGTACATTTGGAACCAATATCACCTATTCTAAAAATCAAACCATAAAAACCCCAACAATTCTATATGCACATTTTATAGTCTAATGTTTGCTCTCTAGTGATAAGCACGACATAAAATTTGGCTAACAGCCTTGTGTTTTTCTCAAACATGACAGAACCCACAAATATTTTGTTTCTGAACATTAGCCAACACTGATTTTCAAAACAAACATAAAAAAACAAAACCCAAAAACTTGCCAGTTCCTAAAATTATGTCCATGCTTCAGAAAAGAAAAAAGCAGCTCTGCTAAATTCCACTTATCTCATGCTGTAGACTAAACAAATAACATACTCTTTTGCTGTCAAAACACAAAGTTTCCAATTATTATACACTGGTAACAGCTATGTGCTTCACCTGACTGCTTTAGGCTATTTAGGAGAACAGCAGTTGCCAAAATCTGCATTATACATTGCCTCTGCACTAGCAAAAATGTGCACCTATGCACTTCTTACACAATCAACCAGCCCAGTGAGGTCTTTTAACCATTTTATCATTTGCCATTGATTACTGCAGTATTTCTCTGCTCTTCGAGCTTTTCCTTCCAACATCCACCTTCTCTTCAAGAGGACCTTTTTGCTAGTCAGATTTTGTCCTTACAGACTGCAGATAATAAACAGGGCTACTACTGACAGACTCACAGAAAAAGAGTAAATAGAACCACAACAGTCAAGGAGCAATCTTGTTATCTCCATGTCAACCCAGTATGCTACATTTTTAACAAAGAAATACGCTTTGTAAATGTTGTATCCTGCAAAACATTTCAGATAAGAATGTGAACCCTTCACAATTAATAGTCAGTCATAATTTTGTTATTCATCTTTATTCAGGCAAATTTAACAATTGGAGACCAAGCTGAAAGCTTACTGGAGTCAACAACAATATGATTTTTTTCCCTAAAATGTCAGCACTGCCTGCTGCAGTCACTCCAGTTAGTATGAGTAAGGTGCATCCTTGTTGTATGGAAGAGAAACTCCTCTTGAAAGCACATCATACATTATGACAGAAGGCCATCACAGCTGCTCACTCCATGGCATTGCTCCACTTTGAATGTGCCTCCCTCCCAGGTCTCAGCAGGACTCCACTAAGCAGTTACTGTAATCAACTCTTCCTGCACTTGATGTCTGATAAGGTTAAGCATGCAGAGTTGTTCAAATCCTCTCTCATAAGACAAATGTTCTAATCCTTAAATAAGCTTTTTGTCCTCTTTCTACCTTCCAGGGATCAAAATAGCTTATTTGCATTTTTTTAGCCTCCATGTCCAGCATGGGACACAATATTTCACTTCTAGTCTTACTACAGCTTTGCAACAGAGTAATATTAATCTCTTTTGATTCATACCTAATCCCTCTGTTTACACATCATGGGACTTTGTTAACTCCTGCTCCTTCCACACACTGAGTCTTCATCTTTAAAGTAAGCACATGTTTTTATATATGCTCTACTCAGCTCCACAAATACATTCCCTGTTTTCAAAACACTACTTCTAACTTAACAGCATAAAATACTGGGCTCTTCATATGCCCATTTTCCCCTTTTCCATAACCTTGCTGACTACTTACCCTCAACAAGCTGTTTTCCATCACTTATTTTGATTCAACACGCTCTCATCCTGATGCTGTTTGTGATCCCAAAAGGATTCCCCTTCTAACCTTTCCTAATTCTATTTATTATGACCCCTTACATCCTGCCAGTTTGCCAGCTATCAAACTCACACAAGCTGTTATGTTGCCAAAAACTGGCTTACCCGAGAATCTTTAGTTTTCACTGATATTTTTTTTATTAACTGTTTTTAAAAAATCACTAAAGTGACACATGAGCTGTGTACAGAAAGGCTATCAGAGAAAGGTACCAGCTCTGCTCTCTGTCTTCTAACTCACATTCCTGCCAAGTAAACTCAATATAAATAGGATTTTAAACTTTTACTTTTTAAATTGCTGTTAGTATTTGTAAGCTGATGAACTGGCATCTTCAAACAACTTGACTAGATGTTTTAAAAGTAATTTTTTTTCTAATGCTAAGTCATTACCAAAATAAAGCCTCTTTTGCAGTCCTTGACACTAGCTTTCCACTCTGTCAATATCTCTAATATAATTTTTAAGAAAAATGTTAATTTGACATCACAAGACTCTAACATAGTAATTAAAGTTTTCCAAATACTTTATTTATATATAACAAGATGAATTACACATCCTGTAAACTCTCAAAACACTACAGGGAGTTAACTTTTCTTGAACACAATTACAAATTAGTATGTACTTCACCAAGTACTTGTTTTATTTTACCACATTACCACATTAACAATTAGCCTGCTATCTTTTCATTTCTATTTTATTTTTTATTGAAATATTCCTTGAAAAAATAATATTATAATGCATCCACGATATTCCCCATGTATTTCTATATTTCATTCTGAAATTACATATATTATCTAGAGAAAAAAAACAACAACACAAAAAAACAGATTACAGAAGCAAGAAACAAAATTCAATGTTAAAAACTAAACAGTTAATTTTAACTATAAATGAGTTCAACAACTGGTGTGTATTTATTCAAAATGACAAACCTGTCTGTGCTTATTAAACTAGAAGACTGTGAAAGCAGAAATTGATAGCCTTGTTACATTTCATAAGTTTAAAGGATATTATTTCTGTGGGTTAAAAGTACTCTAAACATCTCATAAAATTTACCTTCTAATAAACTAATAATAGTGTAGTGCAGCACATTATTCACTCAAACTTCTTACTGACTATTCTGTGGAAATAAAAAGCTTTAACAGTAGAAATTGGGAAGTTAAATCCCATCTGAAAAGTAAAAAGACACTATTAGTAAACCTCATCCAAATATATGTATATAAAAAACTATACTGGAAATTAGTATATTTCATACTATGTTTGCAAGAAAGAAGAAAAACATCTTGTCAGACAGAAGGTAGCCAGATATTAAAACTGGTTTGCCAACTTACATTAGTTATTGGATGTATACAGTAGTATACAGCATTGAACTGAAACCTGTATATTCTGGCAATGGACCTACACTTCAGAAAAATCATGTTTAGTTGGCTTTCTCTTAATTTAAGAATAGCATGAGATATGGTGTGGAGAGCTCATTCCCTACCCTGTTCTAAACAACATATTTATCTATTGGACATAATCCAATAGATTATGTCCAAATCTATCCAAATAATCAATCCAAATCTTCTTCCTACAGCTTGATTTTACTCAAAACAATTTGATAAAAGTATCTTCTGTCAGTTTGGCTGACTGAAATATTCTCTAAAGGGATCATTCTGCAAAGTTGTGCTTTTTTTTTTTTTTTTTCCCCTCGAGGGCTAACAAAGTAAACTATGAGTTTGCACTAAGTCTGTGAGCAGAGTAGTTACACGCTACTTTGCTCAACGTTAATTACCATATATCAAACATGCATGGTTGAAATGCTAGGATCTTGGTAAAGGAGTCCCACATAAAGCTCTCTAGTCTATCACACCTTCAGAAACCATAAGTTAACACAAAGGTAGAATTTAAAATCCCAAAATGAAAAACAGCCTCAAGGATTGAGGCAAAACACCTCTACAAGGGTGGCAACACACCTGTACAACTCTTAGATGCTTCTTAGGTGATTTTTCACATAAAAGCTTTCAGTTCCTAGTACTTCCAATTGACCATTTTGCAGTTTTGAAGTACAGATCCAGAGTGGATGACCAGATAGGTATTCAGATAATTCCTACGATGTGGAACATACTGTCATGATGCAAAGCACTAAACCATGCTAGTTTAAAGGCAGGAGGGAGACCCTGATCCCAGCTAGGAATATTTCAGTATGTGCAGGTACATGATGAAACTTTAGAAACATAAAATAGAATAAAACCAGAACAAGAAAGATATCTGTGTTATGTTTATGCAGACATACAAACTAAATTATGGCATCCCCTACACAGCTATTTCTGTCTCTGCTCTGGCCATTAATTCACAATACAAAGGAGTAAGATTACTCCCAAATATTTTTTTACTTATATTCTTATTTATATTTCTTACTGATAGTCTTATTTAAGAATAAAGTTCAATTCTGATTTTATTTTCTCTTAAATGTTCCTCAGTAATCATCTCCAAATACTACACACAGACATCACTGGATTAAAAAATAAATTGCCCCAGAGGATAGAGACGCTCCTATTTTGAAACTCCCAAGTTTTTCCACATTCCTATCCTTTACTTTAACAAGAGTGCCTTAATTCTTTGATCTCTCCATGCACTTTTTTTTATCATTGCCTTCATCAGATTGTGAAGAACATTAGCAGAGATATTTGCCTGTAAGCTTTCTCCTCCAAGCCACAGCACAACCTAGTGATTAGTACTTGGGTGGGCACGATGGGCTTTTTCAAACATACTCCTTAGCCCACAGAGGATCACAGAGAGCTGTTGAGCCCCAAAAAGAGATTACCAGACGGGGAGTCCATTCAGACTCTACCACTAATTCCTTCTACTACTGAATGATCCAGTCTTCTACTTTTCCACCTCTTTTTTGGACATACATTTTTAAAGTTCCTGAGTATTGGCACAAATGAAAAGCAATACAAAGGGGACCAAAACACTACCAATATTGTGGGTACAATTTACTAAAACCACAACCATAATTCCAACAAAGACACTGTCCATTTTAACGGACGTTAAGATAAATCTCTTATTTCAACACAGCTCCTGCTTAGTGTTGCATATTCAAGTGAAACTTCACGTAATTAAAAAAAAAAAACCCTAAAAAAAATAAAATCAATAATTTCCATTTAAATACTGCTTGAATCTTTAGGAGAAGATAAAGACTCTTGGAAGCCTTTTCAATATGACTTACATAGATTTTCTTTTAAAAGCCTGTTAATTCATATGGAAGTGCTCATTCCTGTATTAAAAAAAGGCATGAAAGCTGCTGCTAAAAGTTTGAGTGAAGTCAAATGACAACTGTTAAAGTTTCCATGGACCTCAGATCTCTATTAGATCTTACGAGAACAAATTGCAAAAACAAGTATTTATAACAACAGATTGGTAGCACCTTAGAACTCAAAACCTCAAAACAGCCAGACCTATGAGAGACTCCAAGTTTTTCCTCCCCTCAAATGCTAGATATCCTGAAGTGATATTAGGTATGATCAAGACCAGATAACTTCAGCTATGGTACTTAGTACCTGCCTGCAAACCAGCAGGGTATCAGAGTATTTTCTTTCAAAAACATTAATTAATCATGAAAGAGTAAACACAGCACTGATTAGAAACAAAATAGGAAGTAGTTGTCCTACAGTGTACCTCCAAAGCTTTCTCTGGACAGCATTTTCAACCCACAGGAAACCCCAGTTCTACAGACCTAGATCATTTTGGAATAAAAGTTTTACTTCTGTCAAGCTCTACAGTCTCTATGGGACATCTTAATGCATCTGAGCTGACAGAACTAGTTTTCACTTGCATGACTTCAATTGAAATGTAGGTCCCAGCTTACATCAAGTTTTCAAGCAAGCTCTCTGGATTTTGAAGCAGCCTCAGAGATGTAGTAATTCAATGAGGTTTTTTAACATATTAAAAAAAAAATTAACATTTCCCTAGGTTGTTTATGCTTTTTTTCCATGACTGCCTTCAAAGACATAAATTTACAATTTTACATCAGTATTAATTTCTATATAGATATGAGCCAGAACTGATGACAATGCTGAATTCTAGCATAATACTTCTGAGATTTTACAAGCCCTAAAAAAAAAAAGTTACCTTTCCTTGAAAAGAAAAACACTCTTCTGTCTTAAAGTGTACGAAGACATTTCACCATTTGCCCTCAATGTCTGTCTTTTTTAAATCCCTGAAGAAACTGCTATACACTGAGACTATTTTTCTCCAAATGTTCTAAGTGGAAATAAGCAAACAATCATTTATCATTCCTTGGACAGCACCATGCATAAGTAGTGGATATTTATACAAAAAAGAGGAGGCAGCATAGTCTGTAGTATTCCTGCGTACTCCCTTCAGCTGCTTTGCTCCCTCTGACAAGCAAGGCTTTTTTGATCCTTTTCCATCCAGTCTCACCACCTTCTTTCAAGCCAACACCTTCTTTCAAGCCACAGCAGCCCTACTACTTTACTGGCTCATGCACAGACCCACCCAGCTTCCCTTGATGATTTCTTCCAAGTGGCCAAATTGTGTGGAATCATTACTTAACCCAAAAGCACTTCATTAACCTTTTAGTTTTCACAAACTGGGCATTTGCATGGCAATATTTACCACCCAGACATGCCATCCAAATCAGGTACTTTACATTACAAATTTAAATCAGACAAAAAGAATTTAATGTGTTGTTTTTTAAAAAAAAATCTTGTGCAGTGTATCCTTCTCTTAGGTTCCCAGATAAAAAAAAAATTAATAAAAAAATCAAACAACAAAACCTGCATGATTATGTTTAACTTCTTTTTTGTCTATTACTTGCCCTTTTTTCCTTTTTTTTCCTTTTTTTTCTTTTTTTCTGTTACTGAACTGTTAAGTAATTTTCTCTCTCTTTGAGAGAGAAGACATCTGTACATATACATATGAAAGATGCATGCTTCTGGTTCAGTGAGAAGTTTCAGTCTCAGTATTAGCCTTCCATGACATACAGCTTTCTTTTAGCTCATCTGTGAATCTGAAATTACACCAAGACACAAGTGTCAAAATCCTAGAGTCAGCTCACACTTATTGAGCCTAATGAGGATTGCCTGAAGCCATCTGAAGGCTGAAACCATTCTAAGGAACTGCCAAAGCCAAAGTCATATATTTCTGCTCCACAATGCCTCCACTAACTCTTGAGTCCCTACAGGCACCAAATTCATAGTAGCCAGAACTTAAAAATGCTTAAGGTACTTTAACATTTATATGTAATTTTAAGGACTGCATTATAAATCACACACCTTCAGTAAGATAAAATAAAGAAGTAGGTTACCTGGGGTTAAAAGAATGACAGACATAGTGATGAGTGAACAAACAACTAGAATCACCAGCAGCGCAATAGCAATTCCCTTCCAGTTCCTCTGCGGAGGGCTGTTACTTCCAAGTTCCTACAGGAATGGAAAAAAATAAAATAAAAGGAAAAGACCATGTTTCATAATCACATATTTCTAGCACTATTAGCAATAGGAAAACTGCTCTGTGCATACTCATAATCACAACATGGGAGGTGATCATGATCCCTCCCCTCTCAACAGCACACACAGTCATCCAAAGGTGTGTAACTGTTCCATTTTTTTTAATATATATTCTTATATATATATATATATGTATGTAATTTTATACCCCTAAGAGACACACAGATGAGCTTATACAAGCTGTCCAAAATACAACTGGTGTTAAAATGTGCTGAACATAAACTTCAGGACAATATCAACTAGCAGTTTATAAGATAATTAAAGAAATGAAATGTAGCAGTTTATTGTAATTCTGCCTAACGTAGTATGGATCGTAAAGGTTTAAATACACATACTTTTTAATGTACACTATTAGATGTATTTGTAATATAAAACATTTACAAAATGGCCTGAGGCTCCAAGTATTCCATCTGAAGCTACACAACACTTCTCTATACAGTAGTGCAACTGTAAACTGCTCCCCTATTGCTCATAAAAAAACAGCAATAGCTTGTAACAAATGTTAAATGAATGTTTCTGTAACTACTAGTACACTTACACCAACAGTCTCTGTGTTTACATGTTTAAATCCCATTAACTCCAGCCAGCTGCCATCTAGGTTTGTCAGCAGTAGCAATGTATTGGCAGTGTTCATGGTACAGTTTGAGAAAAAAACAACACAGAAACATCTAACAATAGAATAACAAAAACAGTATGGCATTGTTTCACACAGTCCTTTCTCTCACAGAGAACAGTAATTTTTCTATCTATAGCTGGCAAGTATAGATGTTTCTCTACCACAATTACCCATGCCATTACTATCTCAAAATTAAATTGTTGTAGTAAGACTCTGTGAAAAGAAACCAGGGAGAGACTTCACAAAAGATCGCACTTCAGCCTGCTTAGAAACTTGAATTCTGTTACACAAGTGCTTCATTCTCTACACAAGCCTCTGCTAAGCTCCAAATAAATCAGAAGAGGACTAAAAAGCCACAAAAATCCTCCTCCACCTCCCTAGGACCAGCTGCCATAACCTGCATCAGCGGAGCCCTGCAAGGCTGCCTCTCCGCTGAATGCACAGGGAGCAACTGCCATTAAATATGAGAGAGTCTCTCCTACTTCATCTGCAATCCTAGGTCTGTTAATCTTGCAAGTAACACAGCAAGGATTTTCTTTTATCCTTCGTCTTTCTGCTGGACAACACGGCAAGGGGATTTGGGCAACTGCTGCCTCCACCATCTTGTTCTACAGGCACGGCTAGGACACAGGAAAACACCTGCTGCTATGTTTTATAAGATCCCAAAGGCATATTAATACTTTTTCACATACACGTTATTTCATTTTTGTTTTCTGAACCAAAAAAGAGTGGAAAATAGAGATGTTTTACCAGCAGAAAACGACAAACCTCTCAGCCCTGCTTGGCGGGTGGGCCCCACCTCAGCCCCACACACCACCTAGCACAGCCTCTCGAGTCGCCTCTTTAAGTTTTACTTCTCACCTGTTCATTTCTACCTGTAGTAGATGACAGTTTCTCTCCCTGGTCCTCTTTCCCAGGAAGCGTAAGGGAATCTCCCCCACAGGGGATCCCACCGGGTGAGTCTCACAGGAGCCCTCATCCCGTTGCAGCTCCCAGCGAGGGGCCTCTCCTCACCCCAACATGGCCGCCTGCCTTCCTAACATGGCTGCCTGTCTTCCCCACATGGCTGCCCTCCTTCCCCACATGGGCGCCTTCCTTCCCAACAAGGGCGCCTTCCATCCCAACATGGCTGCCTTCCTTCCCAACATGGATGCCTGCCTTCCCAACACGGCTGCCTGCCTTCCCCACATGGCCACCAGCCTCCTGCTGGGCCCCAGCCTCTTCTCTGGCCTGGGCCTGGCTGGCCTTGCTTCTTTCAGACAGTCTGACCACCCAGTTTAAACCCCAAGAGTAACTGTACTTTTCTTATTATCACACAGATCTCCTCGTTGGGTTGCCGGTGACAGAACAGCAGATAATGAATGATGTTCAGTTACAGCACAGAGGAGGAAGGTACCCAGGACAGCTGCAGCGCGGCATAAGCAGCCCGTCCCTCTCAGACCAAACTCTGTGCAACAACGCACCTGTGATGCCTGTAGTTTTTTTTACTAAAGTTCAGGATTCCTGTTGCCCACAGGCAGGTTTAAGCAGGAACTCCTGGAATTCATCTT
>NW_009953703.1:3900695-3933491 GCF_000747805.2 Chaetura pelagica | reverse complement strand
TTCCCTATGCCATTGCCCCTGTTTCCCAACCCCTCGCAATCTTGCCTGCTCCCCTCATTTTCTTCAGCTCCTTCTGGTTCACTCCTACCTTGCTAAATACTAATTACCACAGCAAAAAGCCTTAAAGACTGTTGGCCTTCCAGGCCTACATGATGGCTTCACAAGACCTTTCAGTGTTCCCTAGGATATGAGGATTCAACATTTTAATATTTTCTCAACAGCTCTGGCCATGCTGACTTTGGAAGGATCCCCAGCCTTTCCACAGAAATACACAACTTTTATGGCCTGCATGGATACTCAGATCCAAATAATTGTTTTCCCTTAAATAAAACCTGAGCTAAAATGACAGAAGCTAGACAATTTGATGCATCTTCTCTGTACCAAAGCCTCTAAAAAAATGTACCAAGTCCTTATTATGCAGAAGATTCCTCTCTGTAGACATGAATATTGCTCAGTTTCTAAAAATAAAGCTCCATGTTAAACATTTCTGCGAATTTCTGCAAGGAGAATATCAAATGGATTAATCTAGTATTGAGCATGCAAGGCTTATTGGTACTCACAGTAAGAAAGAAGGGGGTTTCCAGCTACCTGAAGGTCTTGGAGACTGGCATAAAAAGAAGGACTTATCTCTGATTAAGAAGAAGGTATTTAATTTTATGTTGTATTATGGTGACTTAATCTCCAATCAGCTCTCTTGGTGTTAACCAATGCAATTCTCAGACCATAACCTAGAACCTTTAAAATAGACTAAGCTGCTATTCTTCAAGAATAAAATATTTTTAGCCTTGCTCTTCTTTTCAAAACGATGATAAGCAAAAGGCAGTTAAATAGACTTTTAGACTGTGTGTCTTTGGCAAGACAGAAACTGTCACTTTTGAGGATGATAAGAAGACAGAGGCATTCAAGAGGAAACATCCCAGAGATGCCATACATTGGGAAGCTTTTGACATCGTATAGTTTCCCCATAACTAACTACTAATAGGAACGTACCATGAGCGAACAGGCATATGGAGATTTAAGGATCTAATCTTCTAAATAGGCTGTTCTATTAAAGAAGTTTGAAAAAATGTCAGCTTTTTAAGATGATGGTTTATGTATAATACTATCTGTAATAATATTACAGATTTTACAATCTAATGAATCAGAAAATGACTGCTCAAAGCATAATACAGTTGCAAGTATTCTCATTGTTTAAATTACGTTTTTCACAGATGATTTCATTGCACTGTTGCCAAAAACAATCTTTAAGTAATATATTTTTCTGAATGTAATTTTTGATTGAGTAGTATCTTACTAAAACAGCTACAAAGAGAAAAACCCATGATCTTTCAGACACACAAAAATGTGCACCAATGTTACAGAACGAACTTAATGCTTTTGGCCTATTCCTGTCAAACGCCAAAGACCACATTTGATCATGACCTTTTTTGAATCACTATCATTTGTGAACTCAATGTAAGCAACCAAAAGGAGATTCTGCCTAAGAGCCTAAACTTTCTGCTCTGTGATTGTCTCCATTTAGTTTCTGCTGGAAAGACCCCTAAAAGAAAAGGCATAACTTGTTGTCAGAGTAGTTTTATGAAACAGGTGTTATATAGCATTACAGAAGTTGCAAATAGTATGATTAAGTGATCACAGAAAAAAATTGCCATAGCAACCAAAAGAATGGCTAAAACTAAAATCTGCAGGACTGGACAAGAGAGGCATGATTGAAGCTGTCAAAGGAGAGCATGAGTCATTTCAACCCTTCTGTATCCCTCTATGCTAAGTCCCACTTGCCACTGCAAAACAAGGTATTTCACAGGGAAATAATGAAAAAAAACATATCCAGAAAACACACAAAGAAAATATAAAACAAATATTCTCTCTCCTTTTCTAGGCTTATTTCTAAATAAATATTCCCTCTCCATACAAAGTTTACTGATTGATGATGAACCAACTCACTACAAGCAAGAAAATCTTTTTAATTACTAGCAGGACATAGGTTTGAATTTCACAACCTATGGCATGTGACCTCATCCAGCAGTTCTGAGAAGCTGTTCTCTATTTCTGAATGAAATACAGAGTCTTATGTGGATGTTTATTTTTAAAATAAAAACCTACAAAATTACTTCCATAATGGCTTGAATACACTTAAATATAAAAAGAAGATATAACCCAAGTTCCTAAGACACTCGAAATTAAACTGATTTCCATTAAATTTATTTGATATAGAAATAGTTTTTATCCCTTGACATAGAAATTGAAGTGCTTATAATTTAAGAGTGCTATTTCCTTTTAAGTACCATTGGGGATATTGATTTGGGAAAAAATAATACTTAACAGATGCGATACCTTAAAAAAATCCACTCTAGTATTTCCATATTTTTACCTGAATAAACTTACAATATTTCTTGTAAGCAGCATAACCAGAAGAAAAAAAAAAAATCAGTTTCCTTCCTAAAGCTTATCCAGTTGCACAGTTTTATTGCTAATCAATGAGGATAAAAAGCCTTTAAGACATAATTTTTCAAGTCAGTGTGTACAACTAAGGAGACAAGAAAAGGTCAGGAAACATTGTTGTAACAGGCTGCATGAATAAGTGAGGTTTTTTAATTCTTTTAAACAGCATTTTCCTGATTACCTGGAAAGATATTTATGTAAACCACAATACAATTTCTACCATGGAAATTATGACAGAAGCAGTAAGAGATTGCCTGCAAGCAGATACACAGAAGGTTAAGGCCCAGGGACTAAAGACTGCCTCAGCCAGGCTTGTCCAGAAGAGGCAGATCAGTTAAAAAGCAGCATCCCCTTTGGGAGAAGAAATAAAAAACAAACTTTTATGGACACACTAACCCTGAGAGCTTGTGTTTAACTAAAATGCTTTTCTCACAGAACTGCCTGGCCATGCTGCCATTGGTCTAGCAGATAGGTAGTGAGAAAAGGCCAATATAAAAAACATCCATTCATCAATCAAAATCAAGTGCAAGAATTCCACCAATTTTAACTATTTCTGCTGTGTACAGCTGAAATCTTAAGGGGAGATTTTGCTGTTATTTCTGCAGCCTAGAGTGAACTTTACCAGGTTGACAAGCTCAGTGGTACAAGTGTGCAAATGTACTGTGGCCATGGGATATAGCAGTTTCTGCCAGCACAGTATCTTCTGAAGCTTTGAATGAATCATCTTCTTTCATCTTTTTGTTTGTTTGTTATTTAAGCTGTTATTTAAGCCTTCAGAGGAAAGCTCTAAGAAGTATCACAGCCTTCCCTTATTTTGGCAAGAAGCTCAGGGGCAAAGTAGGAGAAGCAAATGTAAATTGCTTTGCAGTAGGAATGAGAATGAGTCTCAGTCTGTAGCTTAGAGGTAATCAGGACAATATCACTTAATGAAGTAGGTGCTGGAGGAGTCATTAAACTCTACCATTTGCATTTCTCAAACATGAAGAAAAGGTGCTAAACAAAAAGATAAACAATTTAATGCTGAATCTGAGGTGTTTTAAAAGGTCTTTCTAGAGCTCTGTATAGCTGGCCCTGCAACTAAGTACTACCTGCCTTGATTTTGCAGTGTACTACTTGCAGGAAAATTGCCACAGCAAGCATTTAGGATTTGTGATTAAAAGATTGCATCCATTCCTCCCCAGCTGTTTGTGAGTAATCCCATGGCCTAGATAGCAAGAGAGACTAAAAGGCAGATCCCCAAAGTGGCACAGGATAGTTACAATCCATTTGCGTAAGTACCTGTCATTTTCATCCCTCATGCTCCCTTTACAATTCACCGTGTTTTAAGACCCTGTTGCTCCACTTGTCTGAACGATTATGGTCACACAATTATTTTCCCTGGTCAATATCTTTATTCATCAAAATGTTGGCGCTTCTTTTCAGAGTCATTGTAAAATGCCACTTTCACAGGAATGCATTACTCTCCATCAGCTCTGTGGATAACAGGCATTTTAAAAAGAGAGCAGCTTGTTAGCAATTATCCTGCTTAGAACAGGTGTAGGATTTGGATATGGGAACAATCTGTCTTCCTATTTTTATTTCTCTGGGCTGCACTGCTAAGAGAAACCCCTCCTTTTTGAGATCCAAACTGAAAAAAAAAACCAAAAACAGCCTAATCCAAAACAAATAAAACAAAACCCATCCCAGTCTCAGGAAAAATAAACTAAAAGAATATGTGCACATGAAGGGCTGAAGGAGTTGGTGTTGTTCAGCCTAGAGAGGTGAAGGCTCCAGGGAGACCTCATACTGGCCTTCCAGCACCTGAAGGGGGCCCAGAGGAAAGCTAGGGAGGGGCTTTTTACATGGCCATGTAGTGAGAGGATGAGGGGTAACAGATTAAAACTTGAAGAGAGCAGATTGAGATGTGACATTAGGAGGAAATTCTTCACTGTAGGATGGTGAGACACTGGAACAGGTTGCCCAGAGAAGCTGTGGATGCTCCATCTCTACAAGTGTTCAAGGCCAGGTTGCATGGAGCTTGCAGGAACCTGGTCTAGTGGGAGGTGTCCCTGCCAATGCAAGAGGGTTAGATCTAGATGATCTATAAGATCCCTTCCAACCCATACCATTCTATGATTCTATGTAAGTCATTGTGAGAAGTGTTAATCACCAACACTGGTTATATATTTTCCAGCCTCGCAAAACATTTTGTGCTTTTTCTCAGCTTTGATCCTTTTTGCTCCAGGAGAGGTTCTTCCTGGACCTGCAAGTGCCCATTCATGAACTGAATTTTGGTAATTTTTAGGATTTTGTAACAGCTTTGTCAACACCCTTAGTTCCTACTACTGACAAAGAAGACCAGAAGCATTTATGGAAACTATTTGGGGTACTATGGCTAGCAGTAAGAATGCATTTCACACCTTCCAACTCATTTTGCAGTGTACCTTGCTAACATTTACTCAAACTCAATGAGGTAGCTATTATACTAGACAAAATAGTACCAAATTAACTTCTAAAGCATTCTACCAAAATCTCTGTTCAAGGTCTAACGGCAGCAGAAGAGTTTAAAATTCTGGTCATTACTTATACATGCAATAAATACAAAAGCAGAGAGAAAATGGGGTCAGCACAAGGGATCAAAATCACATGACACATGCACAAGTTAAAAGTTATGGCTGTTTTCTGGTTGGGTTCATTTTATGTACACAATAGTATTCACATTTGTAGCACCAAAAAAAATCTGCAGCCTAGAGTGAACTTTACCAGGTTGACAAGCTCAGTGGTACAAGTGTGCAAATGTACTGTGGCCATGGGATATAGCAGTTTCTGCCAGCACAGTATCTTCTGAAGCTTTGAATGAATCATCTTCTTTCATCTTTTTGTTTGTTTGTTATTTAAGCTGTTATTTAAGCCTTCAGAGGAAAGCTCTAAGAAGTATCACAGCCTTCCCTTATTTTGGCAAGAAGCTCAGGGGCAAAGTAGGAGAAGCAAATGTAAATTGCTTTGCAGTAGGAATGAGAATGAGTCTCAGTCTGTAGCTTAGAGGTAATCAGGACAATATCACTTAATGAAGTAGGTGCTGGAGGAGTCATTAAACTCTACCATTTGCATTTCTCAAACATGAAGAAAAGGTGCTAAACAAAAAGATAAACAATTTAATGCTGAATCTGAGGTGTTTTAAAAGGTCTTTCTAGAGCTCTGTATAGCTGGCCCTGCAACTAAGTACTACCTGCCTTGATTTTGCAGTGTACTACTTGCAGGAAAATTGCCACAGCAAGCATTTAGGATTTGTGATTAAAAGATTGCATCCATTCCTCCCCAGCTGTTTGTGAGTAATCCCATGGCCTAGATAGCAAGAGAGACTAAAAGGCAGATCCCCAAAGTGGCACAGGATAGTTACAATCCATTTGCGTAAGTACCTGTCATTTTCATCCCTCATGCTCCCTTTACAATTCACCGTGTTTTAAGACCCTGTTGCTCCACTTGTCTGAACGATTATGGTCACACAATTATTTTCCCTGGTCAATATCTTTATTCATCAAAATGTTGGCGCTTCTTTTCAGAGTCATTGTAAAATGCCACTTTCACAGGAATGCATTACTCTCCATCAGCTCTGTGGATAACAGGCATTTTAAAAAGAGAGCAGCTTGTTAGCAATTATCCTGCTTAGAACAGGTGTAGGATTTGGATATGGGAACAATCTGTCTTCCTATTTTTATTTCTCTGGGCTGCACTGCTAAGAGAAACCCCTCCTTTTTGAGATCCAAACTGAAAAAAAAAACCAAAAACAGCCTAATCCAAAACAAATAAAACAAAACCCATCCCAGTCTCAGGAAAAATAAACTAAAAGAATATGTGCACATGAAGGGCTGAAGGAGTTGGTGTTGTTCAGCCTAGAGAGGTGAAGGCTCCAGGGAGACCTCATACTGGCCTTCCAGCACCTGAAGGGGGCCCAGAGGAAAGCTAGGGAGGGGCTTTTTACATGGCCATGTAGTGAGAGGATGAGGGGTAACAGATTAAAACTTGAAGAGAGCAGATTGAGATGTGACATTAGGAGGAAATTCTTCACTGTAGGATGGTGAGACACTGGAACAGGTTGCCCAGAGAAGCTGTGGATGCTCCATCTCTACAAGTGTTCAAGGCCAGGTTGCATGGAGCTTGCAGGAACCTGGTCTAGTGGGAGGTGTCCCTGCCAATGCAAGAGGGTTAGATCTAGATGATCTGTAAGATCCCTTCCAACCCATACCATTCTATGATTCTATGTAAGTCATTGTGAGAAGTGTTAATCACCAACACTGGTTATATATTTTCCAGCCTCGCAAAACATTTTGTGCTTTTTCTCAGCTTTGATCCTTTTTGCTCCAGGAGAGGTTCTTCCTGGACCTGCAAGTGCCCATTCATGAACTGAATTTTGGTAATTTTTAGGATTTTGTAACAGCTTTGTCAACACCCTTAGTTCCTACTACTGACAAAGAAGACCAGAAGCATTTATGGAAACTATTTGGGGTACTATGGCTAGCAGTAAGAATGCATTTCACACCTTCCAACTCATTTTGCAGTGTACCTTGCTAACATTTACTCAAACTCAATGAGGTAGCTATTATACTAGACAAAATAGTACCAAATTAACTTCTAAAGCATTCTACCAAAATCTCTGTTCAAGGTCTAACGGCAGCAGAAGAGTTTAAAATTCTGGTCATTACTTATACATGCAATAAATACAAAAGCAGAGAGAAAATGGGGTCAGCACAAGGGATCAAAATCACATGACACATGCACAAGTTAAAAGTTATGGCTGTTTTCTGGTTGGGTTCATTTTATGTACACAATAGTATTCACATTTGTAGTAAAAAAAAAAAAAAAAAAAAAGAGGGAAAAATGCAAACTGTTCACAGTGTGCCATATTAAAAAAAATGTACAATGCATGTCATGTAAAATACTGCCATAAGGACTGCTGAGTTAGCTGGAGCAGAGTGAGACTTGGATAAAAAAAAACAATGGATGACAAAATTGTTTTATATTTTAATTAAAAACCAGTCACAATGTAGAGACAAGCTACAGCAGGCAAGGGGATTCCTTTGGCTTTTGGGAGTTGACTGCAACACACTTCTATGAAGTTATGTAGAGTAATTGCAGCATCACAGGCAACTTGAGACTGAGTATTTCCAAGTTGTTAACCCTTTTCATCCTGTGTTCACAATCTTTCACAGTTGTTGTTTTTTTTTCTAACAGAGAATCAGAAGTAAAAATACTGTATTATTCCAGTCCAGCAGAAATACCTGGAGAATTAAAAAGAATGATGATGTTCTGGCAAGATGTGAGGAAGTACTCAAAAGTACTTATGCACATGGCAGCTACAGAGGGCTGCCTTTAGGGATTTTTGCAAGGTCCAAAGTAGAACAGCTGCTGAACACCTGCTCTATTAAATACATCTATTTGCAACACTCATGCAATCTCCCCTCTAGACACCTCTAGACAGCTGGTTGTCAGGAGAAGTCATGCACCCTTCGGGGGGTCTGAGGTTCACTGCTAGCCTTGGTGAGACTCCAGGTTATGCTCCTCATGCCTTCATCAGACTAAAGCTCCAACATTCACACTGTACTACATCTTCTCTTCCTCACACAACTCCTATCTTGAAGCTATTAAGGTTTTTTTTCTGATTCTGTAAAGCTCTCTCTGTATCTTGAAGACTGTCTGCAAGACTATATGGAAATGAAGCAAGCAGCTTGTTTCCAATGTGCCCATACCTTATTAGTACCTTGAAGAAATCAAGAAGTCATTTGTGATAATTAAGGAAAATTCTTTGTGTATTTTATTAAAGCAAGTAATGCCAAGGACAGGAAAAGATGTCCAAGCAGCAGGCACAAACACGATTTTATGCAGGCTACTGTGATGTGAAGGAAGAAGTCCATATGAGTGCTGGCACAGTCATTTATTGCCAAAAAGGTATTTTCACACATTTCTATTGATCCAAACTTTAATGAAATGTCACAGGATAGTAACATATTTCTTCCAGTATTATTACGTCAAAGAAAAATCCCCCAATCAAGAAAAGCAATACATCTCAAAAAAAAAATAGTAAGAGCCATAAAAGATAAATACAGACTACATATGTTGCATAACTACAGACCTCTCTACAGATATAACAGAGTTGTTTGCTAGACTCTTGTCCTTTCCATTACTCAGAAACTAAATTATACTTTATGTGATACGCTTTTATTTAAATAATAATTTTAAAAAGCAACCTTTAAATGTTTTTATATTTCTCAATATATTTGCAAGGTCTCGTGACAGATGGCTCTTAAAACTGACATAGTCGACTTTGGCATTAACGAGCAGATCTGTTTGACAACAGAACATTACACTACACTGAAGGTTAGAAGAACAGGGAAAGGTAGTAAGTATACTTAGAAGTATAGTTACAGGAAGTATACTGCAATAATGGCACTTAAGTTAAATTCAGGTTTATGTCCCATAATTTTACAGTTCAAATTGAATACAATGGCTCTATAAAACAGGCAGATGTGGTGTTTCAGGAGACGGTTTAGCTGTTGGGAGTTATAGGGTGGATGGCTGGACTTGATGATCTTGAAGGTCTTTTCCAACCTTGACAATTCTATGATTCTGTATTTAGTGGTATAACACCAAACTCTGCACTGGAGCATAACTTCCAAGTAAGACCACTGATAGATTAGAAGAAACAAAATCACCTCTTGGAACTCCTCATGGTTCAGGTATTTGTTCACACATGCTTAATTTTATGCCATTTAAGAGTCCTGGAGAATGGATTTGACAAAAATAATTTATTTAGATGAGTGATATTAAATCCAGTCTTGTCAAAGTATGGAACAAATCTATAAATGTTATTTCACAAATTTACACTGACATTTTCCTATTTGTTTTCAGATTTACACAGAAGTTACTTGCAAATAAAGCAAGTAATTTAAATCCAAATGTGCCTTAATAAGCCTTTCTGTGCATATATATGTGCATACATACATGTATCACTGAATATATGTACAGATAATTATTATTCAAGGCAATATTCGTATAAATAAACTAAAATATAAATAGGCCAAAAACTGCCATTACAGAGAAAGGGAACACTGAAATCTCTGTATCTCAGTAGTAGAAAGTTAGATGAGTTTCCCAAGGTCATGTGAGAATGGCAAATGAGCTTCTCTTTATGTAAATATTTGTGAACAAAACTGTAGCAAACAAAAATTATTTGGCTAGTATCACTGGGCTCTGACTAGGAATTTATCATTTAGTTTTTCACAGTCCTCTTCATGATTAACTGCTTTAAAAAAATCCATAACTTTATTTAAAGCAGAGGAGTATTATGATTAATCAGAAATAAAGATAGGGTTTTCTCTTACATTTTGTTGGGGGAAAAAGACCAGAGAGGAGATGAAGAAATCTGTAGATTGGATACTATATGCTATGCTATATAGAGATAATATATGCAATAACCCAGCAAAACCAAGATCACTTAAAAACTAAACTTAGTGCTGCTGTCCTTGCAGCACTAAGGACAGTACATTTTACACACACACACACAGCTTATTAAAAAAGCATTTATAGGAAGACTAGGGGTTGCCAAATCATCTCCTTACATATACTCCACTCAATTAAAAAGCAAAAGCAATACTAGGAGAAAAAAATTGTCAGTAATTTCTTGGCTGTTTTAGAGGATTCATTGATTTCAAGAGCAGACCTCAAGATCATGAAGAAATCCAACTTTCCCCACCCTCCCCTGCAAACTCCTCCTACTTTAATGGTCAACCTACCTACATAAAACACTTCTAAGGCCCTTTATCCATCATGTTTCATAGGGAAACATGAGCCACCCCGTAACATAGCACCTCTTGACTGACCTATGGAAAATGGGAATGCCTCTCAGTGTTAGACAGTTCCACCATGCAGGCATGCCCATTGCACCCAGCCTGGACCTGTGAATTGGTCACAGAGATAAAGCAAGATGGAGAGGAAAATCAGAAAATGACCAAGAAACAGACAGACAGTCTGCAAGAAGTTCCTACTTCACATACAGCTCCTTGTTTAGCATGGCAGCATAAAGAACACAGAAGAGCAATAAACGGTATGACTGCAACTTACAGAAGGGTGCTTTAACCAAAGTTACAGATATTGTAAAATGCTCTGTTCTTACTGACCCATGCAAGTGCTATCACTGCCAAAAGAAAATAATTTCTGAAATACATTCCTGCATAGCAGTTACAGTGTGGGAATGACAAGCAAAACCAACAGAAATCAGAGAAACCAGGTTGAGTGGATTTTTGTAAAATCTGTGTAACAGAAAAGCACTGTGATGAAAAGGGAGACTGGGTAGGACTTAACAAAGAATATTTTTAGGGGCTCTGTCATATTCTTAATAAAAGGATTACAGTGCTGTGAAAAATAACAATATTGTCACACACCTCATGCATGCTCTAGTATCTGTAACAATGAAGGTGAGAGTGTATCACTGAACATCTTAGAAATTTGGCAGAAATCCATGCAAACTAGGAGTTGGGTACCTGGCTGTTGGCAGAGCTATTGCACTAAATTGGATGAAAAGTTCAAAACAGCCTTGTCACTGAATTTTCCATTAATGCACCGAATATAATTTGCTATCTACAGATCCAGTACTCACAGCAGATACTCAGTTCAAAATCTCTCCTTGGTTCTGAGCTTTAATGTAAGAGCCAAATAATTCCTTCAGATCCCCTTTCTACTGAGAGGTCTGGAGGCAGAGGACAACATTTGACTGAAATGAAGGTGTTGGGCTACAAGACAGGCTACAATGCTGCAGCTTTATTATA
This sequence comes from Chaetura pelagica, assembly GCF_000747805.2. Taxonomy (NCBI): domain Eukaryota; kingdom Metazoa; phylum Chordata; class Aves; order Apodiformes; family Apodidae; genus Chaetura; species Chaetura pelagica. The sequence continues at coordinate 3,922,248 of NW_009953703.1, read as the reverse complement.
TACACTTAGAGAAATGTACTGTAGGTTTCAAAGGAGATGGATTCTTGGGATATTCCATGATTCCCCAGGTAAGTAATTAAATAAGTGACAACCTGTATTTCCTTTTTCTAAATACTTGTCAGGGTGAATTATTTTTCAATGAGACTGTCTGAATACACTCTGTCTGTCCTCAAAAATGAGTTACTGGAAGTAAGAATCCAGATCTAGATTGACTTTCTAATAACTTATCTAATAAACTACAAAAGGAGAGTTCTACATTCATGCCATATGAAAAAAATGGATTCACAAGAACTCTTGGATGTTCATAAAATACAAACCACTTTCAGAGCAGAGACAGGAAGAAGAAACAAACCACACACAGAACATAGGTGTGGATTTCTACAAAGATAGGCGGCAATGATTAATATGCCCTGTTGAATAACTATAATCTTATACATCCTTGTTTCCTTCATGTAAACAACTGATGAAATTTTCTGGGGGCACCTGTATTACAGCAGATGAATTTACAACTTGAGGCAGCTCTAGCTGTTCCCCGAGGATGAACATTTTGAGTAACATTAAAACTAGCACAAAGACCCTTGGAGCTGACCAGACACACAGCAAGTGATGAAGTGAGCAGTTGGCTGGATCCTGCACCCATGACCCCTGGCTACAGTGGCCCTTGGAGGAAGCAACTCTTCAAGTGAAAGACTGTGGAGACATGCAGCCAAATCCCCATGACTCTCTGCCAGGTACATCAGATGCAAAACACAAACCAACTACTAAAGTAGCTGTTGCACAGCTCACTGAGTGAGAAAACAAAGCCCAGCAAACTAACTCCATCTTTTCTGACTCCCCCACCAAGACAGTCAGAAGACAGAAGAAAAAAAAAGGAAAACCAAGACCAAACCAAAAGAGGCTCTGACACAACTGAGCCCAACATGAGCTGCTCTGATGGACCAGCTAGTTCAAATCGTGAAATTCCCACACACGCTCCAGTTGTAGTGGCCATCACAAGCCTCACAAATAACCCCAATGTTCCTCTTAGCAATGGAGAATTGCACAGCATTCTTATGTGCACAGTCTTTTCACCTAAACATTCTTGGAAGCAAATGGGGACAATACACACTGATCTTTTTTTCAAGAAAACCAGCATTAGTAAAAAAGCTCAGCTTCTCAAATCAAATCAATCAGTAGCCTGGAGTTTTATCTCCTTTAATGTTTTCTACAGAAGTCTTTGAGGACAAAAAGCTTGGCTTATCACACATCTGAAAGTAAAATAAGTGCATTAATCTCATCAGTTCATAAAGATGGTATTATTACCTGTCTATAACATCATAATTTGCAAAGCAACATGATGGTTCAATCACATGAGGTGGCAAAAGAAATTCAGGCAATACATCTTATAGGAAAAGTATTTGAAGTTTCTAATCCAGTACAGTATGAACTGAGTATCTACATTGCTGATGTTACTCTTAATCAAAATCCAAAAGGCTGCAAATAACACAGTTGGAATGTAGTAAACTGAGGCAATTTTATAACAGCCATTTTTCTGACCTAGCAAAACAGAGGTTGGTAGTAACTATTCCAATTTTTCTCCTCTAGAAGAGGAATTTTTTTTTTTTTATTTAATCACTCATAGGTTTATAATACAGTCAGAAAGCATACAGCAAACACAATTTTGCACTAAAATTAAACCAGGACATTTTCATTTAGTAATTTTATCCCATACAGAAATCAGGAGTATTTACATCTTTCTACAACAAAAAGCTAGATTTTTTTTTTTTATTTTTTTTTTTTATGTCAGCTTCTGAAACAAGAAGCTACTAAAAATACATATATTAATTCTTCTGGATGCTTTTACCAAAAAGGCAAAAAAAATTGCATTTACCCAAAAGCTGTCTACATTCTATTCAGTTGTGTATCAAGATATGTAACCCACTCCCTCCCCTCATCCTCCTCTCTCTAAATACAACTGTGTCAATAGTCAACACACTGCAAGACAACACAATAAAAAAGCTTTATCTTCTGTTGTCTGTGCATTCCCTAAGGTTATTAGTTTCATATTTATATAACCCTGCAAGACAGCAATGAAAGACACCCCTGGTGCTTTTGTCAAGTAATTTATTTTAAGATTACAACTTCAATATTTAAGCATACCAAGAAACAAAGGGCATAAACTCTTTAAAAAAATACACCAGCCACACAATAATTGCTGCATTCATGCAGAGGTTACAAAGAAAAGAAAAACATATCATTCAGGTTACAAGTCAAACTATTGACACAGGACAAAAGAGAAGAAAATCAATGCTTTAACTACAGCTGCTTTATCAGGAAGTGCCCACAAACAATACTTGGCCATTTCCTTCATGACCACACATTAAGGCTGGACATCTCCCATAGCCTTTCTCTTATGCTTTAAATTGAAGGTGTAATTACTTGTGCTCTGACTGCAGCCAAGTTGATTTGCAGGTTCCATCATATAAGGAGGCACATGAATGGAAGAAATCATCAGTACAACTAATTGCAGTTCAAATGTAAAAGCTTCTGAAAATACTTGTCAGATAGGAAGTGATAGCCATGAAGAAAAGCAAGTGAAAATTCACTCAGCTCACACAGCACAAGCAAGGGTGTATGGCTCTATGTCCCCAGTGATCTCTTCCATTGTGACAGTGTTTGCGAAAGACTTGTCTTTACAAGAAAAATGAATTATAATAAGGCCACTCTCATCTCAGAGGAGAATATTTTCATGACCCACATCTATCCTGATAGCTGTACCTGATCAGCCAGTTAATGACAGCTAAATTAAGGGCAGATCTAGATACTGCCAGACAGCAGTAACACATGTATTTAAAGAAACAATGATCACATTGTCAATTATATATCCATTTTCAATCACACATCTTTTATGGGTCACTGTCTTCTGAGATTACAATAGTACTTTTTATTCCTAGTTTAGGCTGATAATCATAAAATGGGTAGAACTATGATCCTACGATTAAGCACCACAAACGGTGGCACATTCTACCAGGTAAGAGAGATGATTCAAGGTCAAAGGAAAATAAAATCTTATTCAGAACAATTATGGGAGTTTTCCATTACACAAATACCATGGCTATCCAAACTTCAAGAGCTATCTAAAAAAAAGCCTATATAGTGCACTTCCACTTTCTTTTTTTTTATTTATTTACAAGTCATAGGATCACAGCATGGCTTGGTTGGAAGGGACCTTCTAAATCACCTAGTTCCAGCACCATGCAGGGGCAGAGCCCCCTCCCACTAGACCAGGGTGCTCCAAGCCCCATCCAACCTGGCCTTGAACACCTTCAGGGATGGGGCATCCACAGCTTCCCTGGGCAACCTGTTCCAGTGTTTCACCACCCTCTCACTGAAGAATTTCTTCCTAATGTCTAACCTAAATCTACCCTCTTCCAGCTTAAAATCACTACCCCTTGTCCTATCTCTATGTGCCCTTAAAAGAAGTCTTTGGGTACGTCTTCTACCTCAGTTGTAAGCTTTTCATCCAAGTTTGGTATCTTGAGTTTGTTATAGCAAAACAATGGAAAATTCTGTGGGGAAAACATCTTAGAAGACGAAACACATTAATTCAGAAACTCAGATTTTTTGTAAGATAGGAAAATCTAGGAGCCTAAAGTTTTACAAAAAAAACCAAAACAGCTTTTAACCCAGTTTCATGAATAAAATTAGAAAATCTTAAGCTTAGAAAGGAAAATATAAGTACATAAATATGTTAATATCAGTGAAGTAGACTGAGAACAGCAACATCCTTGTAGTGCATTGTGAGATTTTTAGCTCACCATTGTCCATTTCAGAATAATAAAAACAAAAAATAGAAAAAAAAATTAGACAGTATTTTGAGCATTTACATTTTTTATTACTAATTTCTCAAGTCCTCAAAAGGTTTTCCATTTTGTCATTGCACCCCAGCAGAAATCATTCAGCTGAAGCACAGAGAAAAATCACAACTTTGGTCTACTCAATTGTTCACAAATGAGATGTTAAAAATGACCACCTGTGGCACAATTACTTTCAGTAAACTGAAATATCTCACGGATTCCTACCATCTGGCTTGCTGCTTTACAATATCTTACCCAGATTCAGACTTCAGGTGTATCTACTCAAACCTTTTGAGTTTTGCCACTATTTTTTTTAAGATTTCCATTTAAATTACTAAAATCCTCGTTAACATTCAGTTCAGGAAAAAAAATTCCTTATTCTGTTTGATAAAACTGGAAGTACATGCAGGAAACAGCTGTTGTAGCTGGTGACTGAATATTTATTCCCTTTCCCATCTATCCCATAATTCTACACTTCCTCTTCCTTTTGTTACCCCTAAAACTGACAGAACAGAGTTTATTTTTTTTCCATTTCTACAAAAGCTCCCTCTCATCTTTGCCTTTCCACATTTTACAGACACCACATAACTCAATCTTTTCCCTTCCACAATTTTCATTTTCTCTTATGTTACAGTCTTACTATCTGGAAGTATAAGTAGTCCTGTTATCTATAGTGACCACTGAGAACATGAAATGTTAAGCCACATCACTCTGCTTTATCAAAAGGTCATGGTCATAAGAATAACTTCTAAAATATTACATATGAACATAGGGCTTTCTTTGAAAAGAACAATATTGAACAACTTTTCAGTAAAAACTGTACTTCTGAGCAATGTTGCATTGTAAAGCTAATTCCTGGCCAAGTAACTATATTTTATTTTTTTAAAAAATAATTTCAAAAGTAGTATCTAGGCAGCATTTTAATGATCTTCAAAGTTATGATGTTTATGAAACTGCTAAGATGGTTCCAACTACCCCAGCAGAGAGGCAAGGCTGACTTTCACCTCTGCGGTCCCTCTAAAGTCAGCAGCCAAGCATGGTAACCCCATCGTTGGCTCACTAGGGATGTGTCTGCACTGCTCACTGCAGGAATTCATCAGAGCTCTCCCATAGCCTTCAGCAGCTCCTGTATTTCTGCAGTGCTTTGTGCACACAACTCATTGTGCAAAGACAATTTATATTCTCCCCAAATACACTGTAATCTGCAGGATTTAATGCTGCAATATTTATTAGCACACATCAAAAAGGATTTGTCAAAAATAAGTAGCACCGCCAATCAAATAAAATCCACACAAATGGTTTGCTATTGTAGACTGATATCTCTTCTGTCAATTCTTTCTTTGGCACTAACATTGAATTTTTGAATGAAGGCACCACATTACATGTCTTCACAGCATTTACAAGGCAATACACGATAACAAAACTGCACATATACACGATTAACATCTGCGTAACAAACCTGGGAGGACGACGATGCTCCTACACCTTCTCATAGCAACAACCAAAACTTCAGAACGTTAGAAGTGAAAGTGAGGAACTTCCAAAATGTAAATAAGAGAGAGTGGATCAACCTTGAGCAGATTTCACAGGCACAGATCAAAGGTCTAAATCATATCTCAACACAAGCCATTAACTTTTGAAATTAGGTGAAGTTTCAATATCGGATTTGGATGTGGACCCTGCTCTAATGTAACCTAAGATTTTATAAATATAAGTTTTATTTTTGAGAGGCAGATGAAGGAAAGAATTGTATTACCATGTCAGTTCTGACTTGAAGTAAGAAAAAATATGTTTTCATCTAAATTAGAATTTTAAATTCATCCCAAAAAAAAGCCCCCAAAGCAAGAGCTTCACAAATATTTCAGAGGTGCTTCATTTTATAATGATAACAGAGGAAATAAACCAATTCATAGAGGGAGTAAACCTTATAGTGTCCTTCCAATACCTGAAAGGAGCCTGTAAGAAGGCTGGGGACCTGCTCTCTAGGGTATGTAACAATAGGACAAGGGGTAACAGTTTCAAGCTAGAAAAGGGCAGATTTAGGTGGGACATTGGAAAAAAGTTGTTTAATATGAGGGTAGTAGATCACTGGAACTGATTGCCTAGAGAGGTGGTGGAGGCGCCATCCCCACAGACATTCAAGGTCAGTCTTGATGGGACACTAAGCAATCTGTTCTAGATGGAGGTGTCCCTGTTTATTGTAGAGGGGCTGGACTAGATGACCTTTAGAAGTCCCCTCCAACCAAAGATATCATGTGATTATAGACAATCAGCTCTTCTTCCCTCTACGTGAATTACTAATTTTGAGTATTTACTCAGTAATTGTATGTGGAGTCTACGTACTTTGTAAGGGCTCATTAATTATGAATGGGCCATGAAGAAGCACGGACAGACCTCAGACCTGATCTAAAATCCTCAGCAGTCTCTCAGGGTCAGGCTTTTAATGGCACTTAAATTAAGTCTCTTTATTTCAATGGAGATTACTTTAGCACAAACCGTTCCACTGAAATCCTAGTCAAGTTAAAGTCCTACGAAACGCACTACATTTTTATTTCCTTTTTTTTTTTTGTATTTATACATAGCAGTGGGCAAACTTACTTTATACCACCTGGACATTCTCCCTTTTAAAACAAAATGAAAGCATAAAAGCAGTATCAGTTGAAAAATGTTTTTTACTTAACACATTCATTTCTGGTTTTATTATCCTAGTGTATAATCAGATGAAATCTGTCTACCTGGCTAGAATCATTCCTTAATCACAAAGCTTAGCTGAGACATTAAAGAGGATCAGCCATTCTGCAGATCTGGGAATCAGTAATTAAATCACAGGGCAGAAAACTCAGCTGATGCAGGGATGGATGCAGCAATAGGAGATGAACTCTTCACTGGGAAGCCCACAGGGCCTCAAAGCAGCCACCAAGAGCTGCATGCCCAAGATATGAAGAAATGCTGATTTCTCAAAAAAAATGGGCTCATATAAAGAACAGGAACTTACTTTGGGGATTAAAAGTGCCTTCCTACAGTGGAAAATTATCCAAATATATAATTTCTTCCACCAGAGGAAATGTATTTTGTTATTTAGTGAATCTGATTTAACGGCCTTATAAATATTTCTATTTGATATGCAAAAATTATGTATCATAAATTCCAGAGAAAAAAACAAACTCAAAACTGGGTGTAAAAGCACTGAAACTAAGTTAGTTTAGCAAGGATGCCATATTTCCAAGGGGCTTGAGTCCAGAATTTTAATGTATATGGCAGCCTTTCTCAGTAAACATTTTTTCCAAGGAAAATTGAATTCTAGAATCTGTCTTCAGAGTAATGCTCCTGCTCCTCACACATGAGTTCCAGCTTACAGGCAGCCTGGTTTTAGGTATGATAATTTTATTTTAGTGGAGTGGTTGGAGGAACTCTGGGACTATTCAGCTGGGAATTCTCTAACTCCTGAAAGGAAGAATTAGCAGAGTTGCTTCCATCAATGCCTGTACTATAGCAAGGCCATTTTGAGGACAAAACCTAATTATAATTTTGACATAGTTTTACCTTCAAAACCAAACATGAAAGTAGTAGTATAACATGCCTGACTTCCCTTGCCTATTTTTTCCATTTTAATTTTCTCATTTTAATGAGCAAAGGCACTCCAGAAGCAGATCCATTACACATTAAAATAGACTTCAGTCTTCAAATGTGACCTTTTAATTAAAATATAACAGAACATTAAAAAAATTATTTCAACAGTTGAGAACGCTGAAAATAAAATTCACTTAAAACTCTGTAAGAGGGAAGTAGTGGCCAAAGTTACAGGGACTTTCACTTGAAAGAGAAAACTAGTACCAGTTGCAAAGTGAGTGGAGGACACAGTATATCACAATTACATTTCTTCATTTTATGCTGAACTAAGGCATGGAGGCATAAGTGGAAGTGGCAGACAGCAAAAAATTCATTTTCTATCATCACAAACCCACACACATGCAAGGCTGCATTTGTTCAATGGCTTTTAATGACTTTTGGAAGGGGGAGGACTATAGCAGTGGTATTTTCACCATGACAGCTGGAGCATCATCCTAAATGTAGGAACATGAAGCATTCTCTGTGCCTGGTTCAGAGCAGGGGTATAAACACTGCTCAGAAAGATGTAAGTGAGGAATCTCAGTTGCTTGATGGGCAAGTTAGAGAGATTCTATGATAATGCAGATCCACCAGCAGGCAAATCTGCTAAGGCTCTACAGTTTCAAAATAAAGTTTTCAAAATAAAAACTGTCACAGCAATCCCTGTCAAAAGACAGATCAATTTGAGGTGCTGGGAAAAGATGTTATTTAATAAGCAACTGTACGTCCGAGAACCACCCAAATAACAGAAAGAACAAGTGGATGAAAAAGGGATACATAACTGGTCTTGAGAGAAGACCCAACTAGGTTACTATCAAATCCTGTTTCTGGGGGAAGCCTCTGAAGAGAGGGTACAACCACAGAGGAGGACAAGGTTGAGGGTGTGTAGCCTTGGATGAAACAATAGCACGTGCCTCTTCAGCAGTGCTGGATGTTTTGGAAACAGCAGTTTCCTCCTGGAAAGTTCACTATTTCATAGAATCATTTTGACTGGAAAAGACCGTTCAGATCATCAAGTCCAACCATGAACCTAACACTGCCAAGTCCAGCACTAAACCATGCCCCTAAGTACCACATCTAATAACTCCAGGTATGGTGACTCCACCACTTCCCTAGACAGCCTGTTCCAGTATTTGAGCATTACTGTTTCTGCAATGCTCTTGACAGAAAGCCCTATCTAGCAAGAACAAACAAAACAGCAGCAATTACAGAAACATGAGATGAGCTCGGCTCCCTTGTAGTTAATGAACTCCCACCATGTGGACAACTGGATGAGAAATGGGAAAGCTGTGCTCTTCTAGCAAAATGCAAGGTGCACATACACAGTATCTCCTAAATAGTTTTGCAGCAAAGCCCCACACCAGCAGCTCACTTTCCTTTGATATTCACCCAGAGACGAGGCAATTTCCTTCACCTCTCCACAGACAGTGAGACCACTTCCCATCCTAAGCCTGTGTATGTGCTAAGCAGTCTACCCTGAAGAATTACCTTTTTTCTTCCCCAGAAGTTTCTGCTGGAGGGAAGTCTTTTTTATTGTTTCTACTCGTGATGGCAACAGCAGAAGAGACAATTCATGACTAGAGCTAAACCAGTTAAACTACCTACCTCACTTGTGTATGCTCTTGTGTATGGTCTTTTTATAAATATTTATTTAACATCAGTTTTATCAGCGATACTATTGCTCATCATCTCCATGTGCATCCTGACGTACCTTTCCTGAACAGACATTTTTATTAATGTTCTTCTCCATTAGTTCTTATCCAAAAAAATAACTTTTTCTTTGACTGTTGGTGACAGAGAGAAGGTAACACTATGAGAATGGTCACATCTTGCTTTGCAAGCATTTAAAATTGACAAGTTTTCTTGAAACTTTCTGGGTGCTCCCCATGACCATGGTTCCTAGTGCAAACAGGCAGCCAAGAACACTGTCTTTGCTAGGGAGCAGGGCACATTTTAAAAGGACATGTTTCAATGGCTGCACACTCTCCCCTCAGCCTGCCAACTCCATGGGTTTTATTATTAGGCAGAAGATGACAATTCATATATCAATCATTTCAAGTTTCAGCATTTGTTTGGTGCCTCACTCTGTTAGACAGAAGAGTTCTGATCTCTGCACTTCAGATGCCAACACAGATCAGAGCCAGCCTTAAAAGTATGTAAATTTGAACTGCCAACGAAATAATTAATAATTAAAGACACAGGAAGTTGATTAAAAAAAAAATGGATGAGGTAACATTAATTTTAAATCTGTCTCAATTAGTATTCCATGCTCATGCCTACAATTTTACATCTTGCCAAACATTAAGAGGATGACTTTTGAGAAGGATTATGTGCAATATGATCTTTGACAACAGTCTCTTTCATTTTCTGAGTGCAGAAAAAATAGATATGCAAGGCTTTTTTTCCCCCCATTTCAGCATCTGCAAATGTTCTTGTAATTTCCTGGAAATAATTCTCTTTTTGCAGGTTACCATAAATCAACCCCATTTCAGGGCTAGCAGCCACTTCTTGACAGCAAATAAAGACAAAAAGATGGAGATGAAGGTTAGGGTTTATCCCACCCTAGAAAGCTGTATGTTACAGCATCATGTTCACAAGAAAGGGTTTGGGTTACTTTTTTACAGCTTCTTAAACAACTCAGTAGGCTGAGTCTGATTTCAACAGCAAATCTGGAGCAGCAATACCAAAATCACAGGAGATTAATCCAGCACAGATGAAACCTAGACTGAGCCCATTGTTTTCTTAGGCAGAGTATGTACTTTAAAGGGTTCAGGTATGGGAGTCACTCAAATGTAAATTTCCAAGAGAATGCCAAGTTCCCGTTCAGTAGCACACCTCAGAACCATAGGATTTACAGACTGAAAACAGTACATTCTAAAGAAAGGCAGAATGGGCCCTACTGAAGGGTATTTATAACATTTTTATAGAAATTGTATTGGAGTGATAACGGACAAGCAGTGGCTAAAAAGAAAAAATAATTATAGGCTTTTTCATAGGAATATAACATAGGATATAATTCACATATCAAAGTTGCAACTATCATTTCCTGAGGCAGATGACAAAAGCTCATCAAAATAGCTTCAATTGTATGACAAGACTGATTTTTTTTGTAATCCAGGACAGCAAAGCAAATGATTTTGTATGTCCAGCAAAATAACAGTATGGGAACATTATGCTGTTTGTATCTTGTTTTATAATCAGGAAATAAGAACAGTAACAAGCAGCCCTGTTAAGGATTAAACACTGCTACAGTGATATGGACAGCAGGTACTGAATAAATGAGTATTCAGTATGAGTTCATTGTACTTCCACAGCAAACAAGCTACTCTTGTCTTTGGGATGGATGTATTTTGCTCTCAGTTCCATGCTGTAGAGCAAAACAGAATTGTTTGGATTGGAAGGGGCCTTTAAAGATCACCTAGCCCAACCCCAGCAGTAAGCAGGGACATCTTCAACTAGATCAGGTTGCTCAGAGCCCTGTTCAACCTGACCTTGAATGTTTCCAGGGATGGGGCATCTACCACCTCTCTGATCACCTGTTCCAGCGCTTCACCACTCTAATTGTAAAAAAATTCTTCCTCACATCTAGTCTGAACCAACACTTCATTCTCCAAAATCATACTAGAAAAGACAAATCAAGGCATTTTCTCTTTAAAATACCACTATTAAAGAAAAATGAATGGTGTATCCACCACATATCAAATGAGTGATGTATCCAAAAGTTTCCAGTATGAATGGACACATGCTGCATATTAAACCTGGCATCTTTCTACAGGAAAAGTAACTCTTCTTTTGGAGGAGCTGTCTAAAAAGCCCCTTCAAATCAAACAATTCCAATATGTCAAAACAAGCTGCAAGCATCCTGATCAGCTCTGAGCTGTCTCATCTGCCTGAATACAAGCTGCTGGAACTTGGTGCAAAAGGGGGCAGCAAAGGCACTATGTATAGGAATTACCAAATAGTCTGAAAAAATGGTGAAATTTATAATAGCCATTATTTATTATTATTTATAGACATTCTTGTGTTTAAACTAAACAGTATTAAGAAAATATTATTGATAAGACCTATTACAGCATTAATTCTTCAAAATGCCCTGAGAAATTCCATTTAATAAAACACACATCCAGATCACAGCCAAGACATGTACAAAAGACATCTGCCAGGCTGCAATCAACAAGCCTGCAGCAAGGATACTTTCACCCATCACTACCTTAACACTGCAGAAATCATGTCTGTGTTGCTAATACCTGCTAACAAAGTATCTGCTACCCAGCACAATGTTGCATGAGGCTGCACTGTACTTTGCATTTTACACAAATAATGAGGATGACTTTACAAAATGAGAACAACCCATCTGCAGCAGGTGACCCTTCAGAGGGCTGTTCAGAGACCTCACTGTTTCTAAAAAAGCAGGAATAATTTCTTTCTTAAATTTCACTTCACTGTTGGTTCATCTACTGACCCATAATTTTGCAAGACATTCTTGTGAGTTCCATGCTAAAAGCTAAAAACAGCTACAAAAATTATGAACCTGCAGTGGGTTCCGTAACTTCTTTTCTAAAAATCTAGGCAATAATACTACGTATATGTAGGTTCTCCTCCATCTTTTATAAAAGGAGTAAAAACCGTAAGCCAATGAGCTGCATTTTTGCAAATGGTTTCCAGGTAGTGAGGTTCAAATTAAATACAACCTTACATATAGCCTTCTAGCACAAGCTGCATAAACCTATGATAAAATACATCACTGAACTAACCTGCTGCAGATACTGTGGCCCTGCTTCTGCTCTTAGCTCAACAACAAAATTTGGTACCCTGTGAGGTGTGTATAACACCGTTTAAGCTGACTCAATATTCAGAATACTCACTGAGTTTGCCAAGATAAAAACAAGCCCAAGCCTTGCTGGCAGCAGTTGAGCAGTAAACGTCTTCCCTGTGGCTGATGAAACCGTCAAGAAGAGTGAGCTCTAGTAGGATAAATGAGGTCACTGCCAGCTTGCTGGTTGGAGACAACACCATTCGTCAGTAAACCTAAAGCAAAACACACTACACCATGAAGCTGTTTGCAAGTCATTACTCATTCCATCCAAAAACAAATAAAAAAACCCTGCTTTTAATTCTGCAACACATCCGTACACGTCTTACTATTACAAACATGATATTCATCTATCCACTGAATAAAATGTAAAATTTAAAAGTAACTTCAAGGTAATCAGGATCTGCTAAAACAACAAAACAACAAGCAACCCTAAAATACATTAAAAAGCAATGGCTGTAGCACTGCTTCCTAACCAGCTTCTCCAGAGACATGCTACAAGCTCTTGGAGGTCCAGTATTGATAGGGAGCCATTAATTCATATGCAGGATGTTCATCACATTGATCAGCCTTAACAACTAGGTCTACCCCCAGGGCTTTGGGCAATCCTTTGTTCAGTCTGGCTGCATTGAGGAACTGCTCCAGGAAATTAATTTAAGACTCTTAAATAGAATACACAGGGAGAAGGCAGCTGTGCTGAAGGCTTCAGTGATGTTGCTCATGGAAATGGCATGTTCCACCCCATGGTTCTTCTGAGCGCCCAGAGACACTGGTATCAAATTGGTACCAACTCATGATTTAAGGTCCCTTGTGCTACCACAAAAAGAACAGCTCCATGAGATAGTTCATGCCAGGACATTTGACTAACAACAGAAAAAAAATCTTTAACTTTATCCATTTTTAATTAAGCTCTGTCAATAAGAAATCCTGGCTGAGCTTTACACAGGTCCCCACTACTGCCATATGTAAAGTTGGCACTGTTTATCCTCATCAATTCTAATCCCACTTTGAAAAACAGAGACTCAGCATCAGAAATTAAATGCACAGGAATGATCACACAGGCCATTTGTTCCCTTTAAATAGTGCTTATATATAAATAGATGAAAGAAGCCTTGCAGACATAACTGAGGACACTTAGACAAGCCTCTGGGGAAAAGAGCCTGCTACTGCCAACACGAGGCAGGAGCACACCTCTTCTAGAAATGGTAACAAGAGGAAGGCACAGCACAAAAAGAACTTCTCACCCCTCACCCCTCTGCAGACTGAAGTCAGGGTGGGAAGGAAGTGGAAGATCAGATCCCTGCTATGGCTTGGAAGCAGACACCTCCAAAGAGACTCAGAGGGACAGAGCCCTCCTTCCCACTTCCCACCTTAGATCAGGACCAAGAAGTGGTGTTTACAACAAGGGAGGATTAACATCTCCCTCCCTTGGAAAATACCATGTATATCACAGGTACCCCAGGGCTCCTTGCTGTCAACAGTATCTGAGTCACATTCTTTGCCAAGTTTTATCCCAGGATGTCCCTGCTCTGTCTGTGGATCTTCATAGAGCAGAAATACTCACCTTAATGCTGTCTGTATTTTTTCAAACAAATGTTCATCCTGTGCCTGGGTGTGGGGCAGCCCTGCCAGGCCAGCAGGCAGGGCACGGGCAGCAGCCTCCTTGTGCCCTGTGCTGGAGCACCAGGAAAGAGAGGCACAAGCTGCACTCCAACACAGCAAAACATAGACAGTGTGGAAGGAACAAGGAAAAGGGGAGGACTTTGCAATACAGCCTGTTCTCTGTGTTCTTCTTTTCCATTGAAAATGTCTATTTGATCACAGGTCAAAAATACTTCACCTCTGCCACCTCCTTCCTTGAAGGGCTACAGCACACGTGCTGTGCTGCAATGCAAACCCTGCAGCAAACAAAGCCTGCAAAGATCTGAACAGCTTCAGTCAGGCACCAAACACTCCAGTGCCAACAAGTGAGGTCATTCAGACAGTGCAAGAGCTCAGGGCCACGAGGTCAGATATATTCATCACCAAACTATTTTCATCCTCTTTCCTTCCTTGCTGGAGTTCTGCTTGGCCATGGTCTATACAGACCAGTTTTCCTATTTCATCCACCTAAGGATAAACCTGGCTTTGAACCCCAAAATGAAGCACACAGATGTAACAGAGAAGAGCTTCCTCCTATAAGCTGATGAAAACACTTGGAAAAAAACACCCGTGCTGCTGCTGATTCTTCAAGAACAGTAACACTTTAGTCTTTCCCTTCTGAAGCCAGAGAGTTGCTACGATGACGATTTCCACTCTCTTCACATGACAGCAAAAACATAAAACAAGACTGCTAACAGTGTGGGTAATCTTGTATAAGGAACAAATAATTCCTTTAAATTTCAGGGGAAAAAAACATCTCATAGTGAAAAATGTAATATTTGTACTTCAAAATGTAACTGTGGATCTCAAAGCATATTCAGGGACTTGGCATAAGCCTCTGAGATGTCAGCAGGCTGCACGTTCCCCTCACTCACGGCAGCAAAACACTCTCATGAACAAGGTCAGTAAACAATTCAAAATAAAGTGGCATTTTACTCAACACTAAGGCTTTCATTGAAAGCAAAGTGATTTTTTTTATGCTGCTCCACACATATGCTTTTGTGAACAGCTGGGGGTTTTGGGGTTTTTTGTTGTGTTTTTTTTCTTAAATACATACTACAAAGGTCTTTATCTTCCTCTTCTTATTCACAATTAATAAACTGTCAATCACCTTTGTTTAAGATTTACATTTTGTGACACCAGAACACAGCAGCAGCTTGAGTCAACTCTGAAATCATGACATAACTCTAACAAATCCCTAGAATTATGCCAACGTTGTTTAGGTATAAATGACTCCTTAAACAGATCCTATGTTTTTTAGTCATCAGTCTTACACCATCACAGGAGTGGTTCAAAGACACTGCAAGACCAAGTTCCCTTTCTTTGCTGGCTGTCGTGCTCAGTTCCTCCTTGCACTGAAGTTCTTCTGCTTGCCCTTCATTTCAAAAGGAAGTGAAGAGAAGCATCAGCTCTGACATTCTTATGTTTTATGCATAGGGAAGTATTATTAACACTGACTCTGAGAAGGCATTTTTGATCACCATGAAAAAAACAACAAACAAAACAAAAAAAACCCCAAGCAAACAAGAGAGTTCTTGTATTTCAGATTTAAGCCACCTATATAGGGATCTGAAATCATGTCACCACGCTATGTTCTAGACTGACTTCACCATCACTGGAGACATCTAATTTAAAAGCAAAGTCACCCAGGCTTTCCTCTATAATTAACAGCAAAAGACTGATGACCTGAATTGTTCTGTTGAAATACCTAAAATGTGTCTCATCCTCCCTGCTGATTCATCTAACTAACTTCATCTAACTGCTTAAAGTCAGGTAAGAGGACTTTCAAATTAAAAAGAAATGAAAATAAATCCCAAAGAACAAAAAGCAACCCAGAAACCCAGAACAGGAGATTAAGTCTGCTTTAAAAATAGAAAAGCCAGATGGCTACTCAAGGTCCACAAAATATTTAATTCCTATGCATTAAAATACGTTAAAAAATTGAATTGGTTTTACAGTTTAATGAAGCAGATGGGCAGAGTGTGCTGTTTTCCAGGCAATAGAGCCCAATCAAAGCAAAACAACATCCCTTCTGATGGGGATGCATGTTGGGAAACTCAAGGGATTAACCACCATACCTTCAGAGTGGCAGTGTTTTCCTTCAAATAAATTTGTAAATGAAAATTAATTTCAACAACTTAATGCTTATCTGATAAATAACACTACAAATACAGAAACTGTGTATTTCAAAGTTGTATTTTCAAGCAATTATTTGAAAAAGCTTTGTCACAGAGGCATGAAAACTGGTTACTGTCTTTTTGTCTGAAATTGTTTCTGCCTTAAGAGTGGTTTTCAGGAGCCCAAGTACTCCAGGCTGGATGTTGTGATCATTTTGCATTTCTGAATATTGATCAGTCCCTTTCCACTCCACAGAAATGAGTTTGCAAAATTAGACTGTGACTTTCTTCTCAGGTCTGCCAGTGGCCAGAAGAGGCGAAACCATCCTTTAGTATCTACAGCTCCAAATCATCCCTTTTGCACCCATAAACATGCAGAATGAGAAACCCCTGCACCAGGAATATGCTGGTGACAGACACCTAACATGTTGACAGTGCCACAGCATCCTGACTGCACCAGATGACACCACAATCACCCTGTGCTGGTGCTGCAGCATCTGTGACACGACACTTCTGCTGCCCTGTCCTGCTTGCATGTGCTGCTACCACATGTCCAGGTCCTTCCATTACAACACTTCTCTTACGATGAATAGTAGCAGCACTGGGCACCCATACAACCCAACTTCAAGGGACCTGAGATACTTTCTGTGTGCACCAGTCTGCACCGTGGTGCACAGTGGGTGTCCCACCCACACTGCACCCCTCTGCCAGCATTTAAACTATCAACACCTCATCTGAAATCTGCAATTGGCATAATAGAAAAATAATACAAACTGTTACAGTATGTTTTTTTTTTTTTCTTTTGGTATCACCTTTTGTCCCATGATGCACACCCATGTGCTGCTGCAGGAGCCCTTCACGCTGGCCAACAGCAGGAGAGCAAGAGCAAGATTACATCTGGGTAACTGGTGGCTTTATTATGTAAGATTTCTGAACACCCAACTTCAAGGGACCTGAGATACTTTCTGTGTGCACCAGTCTGCACCGTGGTGCACAGTGGGTGTCCCACCCACACTGCACCCCTCTGCCAGCATTTAAACTATCAACACCTCATCTGAAATCTGCAATTGGCATAATAGAAAAATAATACAAACTGTTACAGTATGTTTTTTGTTTTTTCTTTTGGTATCACCTTTGTCCCATGATGCACACCCATGTGCTGCTGCAGGAGCCCTTCACGCTGGCCAACAGCAGGAGAGCAAGAGCAAGATTACATCTGGGTAACTGGTGGCTTTATTATGTAAGATTTCTGAACAAGAAAATGAGATTTGGAGCTGTAGCTTAATGTTCAGGGACTGGTTGACTGGATTAAAGCTTTTTACTCAGTGTTCTCTTACTCCTCACAAGATGGGTTCATACAGCTGAGGAGAAAGGGTGTTGTTCAGAGGAAAGGGTTATTTGCTTGGAGTCAAGGGTTAATATGGATCATCTCCAGCTCTACCAGCTCAGTATCTTGTAAGTATGCAGAAACTTTCTGGTCTGAATTAAAATGAAAATCTCCAACTGAATTTACAGAGCACATACCCCAAGATGAAGACTTAAGTAAAACTCAACAGTAAGAGCTAAATGTTTATGAGCACTTCTAGTGGGAAGCCCTGTGTTTTGGGGAATAATAACAATATTTTGCACTTTCAAAGTGCCTATCATTGTAGCATTTCAAACTGCTTCACAAATGTTAACTACCCAAAATGTGTATACTGTCCTGGGAAGCAGGAACCATTACATGCAATTACAGCTCAGTTTCGTATCACGAAGGATTTTGTGCCTGTCAGCACTAGGACATCTTCCAGGGACCTAAGTGTATTTTGAAAGAAAAAAAAGGATCAGGAGGGGAAGCGCAAAAAAAACAGCTTTTATACATGCTAGGCATCATAAATTCAGGCACAAAAACACTACTCCTGGACAGTGGGAAAGCCATAAAATTCAGAATAAAACATACAGTTTATTCCAGAAAGGGTGTTTAGACTCTTTGAAAGGACTGATGAGAGGCACACACCCAAGAACAAGAAGAGTCACTGCTAGAGCTTGAAATGGGACGGATGCACTGACAATCCTTTCCAATAGTGATAGCTGGTTTATCTTCCAATGTCTGTTTCCAGAGGCTTTTTGCAGCCTCCAGCTTCAAAAGCTGATACTGAGGCTCCCAGTCCCCAGGAGTTTGGGCTCTACAGCAAAGCAGGACCACAACAGCTCAAGACCTGGCATGGCTCAAGCAGCAGGGTTCAAGATACCAAGTTAGTATGTGCAAATAATTATCACATAGATTGTGGCAGACATAACTTACCACTACATAGTATGATAAGATATTAATTTAAATTAATTCATCACATTCATGAAAATGTTAATATTCACCAAAGGTCCTTGAGCTAGAAAGGTCACCCTGAAAATTATTCTAAAGTTCTAATTCAAGGCTTCCCACCATGCCACACTGATACCCTGGAACTACTTCTTTTCCCAATATAAAAACGTACGGTCCCTTTTTCCAATGTGATGGCATTTTCTGCCCATATTCTGTTTATGTAATGATTTTTATTTTTAAATCTGGTCACTTCAAGAGACCAAAATACTCTCCCTCTGCATGGAAAGACACTGCCCCCATTTCAGAGACAGCCAGTGCAAACTGCTGGTGGGTTTGTCAGACCACAGCAATCCCCTTCCATTTCAGGAAAACTGAAATAGAAAAATGGAAAATAGGGATAACAGTATTATCTTTCATCTGTTTGGTACTTATCCTATCTATTTAGATTTCAGAAAAATGCCTTTGTTTCCCTTGATGTTAGAATAGCAATCTAATCTTGGATCAGGACTGAAGCCTTGTCACAACATAAATAAAACTTTCAGAAACACTGATCAACCATCTGCTCTCTCAGAATTAAACTGGAACTGTTGCAGGTCAAAACCACAGAAATAAAGTCTTTGGTATCATGTAGCTGAAGAACAGAGCCCTCAAAAAACCAGCGGCTGCTTTGAAGAGAAATAACGAAAGGCCCTATAACCTTGTACAAAAATCATTGCTCACTAAAAAAAGATGGGATATTTCAGCAACTTTGACAGATTCAGAGCTATGTGCTTCTGTACTAAAAGCCTGGGTTCAGAGATCCATAAAGGAAAGGGCCTTTCTTGGCGAAAACAACTCACCCTCACCCAGATTAACCTCCTGGCTGCCTCCAAACCTGTTTTTACTTAGAAGTTTTATACTCAAGGTGAACTTCTGGAGCGTCTTAAAGTTCATGCTTCGCCAACATCAGAGAATGCTGCATCCTCAATGTGATGCCTTTGGGCAATATCTTAAAAGCTGCCTAAGTTCTGATTTCTCCCTAGTGATGTTAAATCTTGATAACAGGGAGCTGTTTTCAAACACTGAAAGGTGAGGTAGACACCTCTAAGTCTCAGAAAGGACTGTAGCGTGATTAGAAAGTAGATGCATTTTCTGTAAGTATTACTTAAAAACTTAATCTGTAAAAGCAGAAAGGACTCAGACAGTAACAACTGTTTTGGCGGCAAACAGAGTAACAGGGACATGGATAGCCATGAAATACAGCACACAAAACCAAAACAAAAACAGATAGTGCTTTGTGGTGTTGCTGGTTCATCAAGGTAGATTCACAAGAGACTTAATATGGAAAATATGAAAGTTCTACCTCCATCACTTTCTTCCCTTTCTTGATGTAACCAAAACCTCCTTTCTGAAGGGTAGGACAAAACCATTCAAAAGGCAGAATCTTTTCCTTTGAAGAAGAATCTGCTAGTATCTTCTAGAAGTTTCCATCCTGGTGGAACAAAACCATAAAACCTTTGCTGATTTAGAAACAGCTATTCCTGTGTTGGCTACAGGTGTGGTGAAAGCTGATGGAGAGTCCCTCAAGATATTTTTGAGAACTCAGCAGTGTACTTGACGGGGTTTGCAAATCCCTTGAATGCCCCTGAAATTTTAAGGGTTTACACAGTTCACTTTTCCCTCTCCAACCATTAGGGCTGTCACATCTAGCCTGAAATGATACACCACGTATTCTCAGCTTGGTACAAATACTTGTGGATAATGCTCTATGGAGACTTTGCTTTTTGCAGAACTGATTAGGAGATGCACAGCACCTCCCTGTTGTGAGACAGAGACACTGTGGAGGCATCACAGACAGAGAGGTGAGCTGTTGCAATGCATTATATAGGCTGATGAGTACAGAAAAGGCAGACAAGACATACTGCAGGACATAGTGTGTGTATTTATATAAAACACACAAAAATTATGGACAAGTGTAAATCAGAATAATGAGTTATTACAGGAACTAAAACAAGTCTGACTTTTCTCAGGAGAGAACAGTGCTGCAGGGCTTTACAGTGAAACTGAAGGCAAGACATCTCTGTTGGTCCTTCAAACTGTAACTATAGATCAAGGAAGACTATCAGGAGAGCATTAAACCCCAGTATTACTATGGCAATAATCCTTATGAAAGGACCCCAGAAAGCAGACTCAGCACACTGTGTGTGGTGGATATTCTATATTTGTATACTGGGTGTTTCTTTGTTGTTTTGCCAGTAGGAAAGAGGATAAGGAGAGAATTTCAGAACCTGAGAAGTTTCAGCAGCAGCACTGGTAAACTCTACCATGATCTGCATGTGTGCACGTGGATACACATATGACTTTCTAGACGCCACAGGCATTCAGTAAAAATGTAGCTATTGCAACAGGATAGAGGGAAGAGGAAAAAAGTTATTAGTGTTGGAAGAACCTCAAATGAATAGAGATAAAGCTCCATGGCTACAAAGAGCTTTACAAAGCCATCTGGCTCCCTCTCTGCACAGACCTCTCAGTCCAGCACAGTGACTAGACATCACCTCCAGCTGGATAAGCCAAGCCCATCTTGGCTTGCTGTCCTATTTCAGATGCTCACAACACCATTGGTGACTCCCCCAGCCAGACCTCACTTTCTGCCCACCCCTCCTATCCCAGCCACTCTTCCCTGTTCTCTCTGACTCAACTTCAGGTTAACTATTACATGCCCAAAGGTGCTGAAGAACATTCCCCCTCTACATTTGCTCCACCACAAACAGTTTTCAATTTTATCATTTGGACCTGAGATTGTAGTTCCTAAATTGCAATAACTTATCCCTCCCCAAGAAAACACTTTATACATGGTACAGCCTGGCATCCAACCAATCTCTGTGCTAAGATTAAGAATTCAGATAATTTTTAACTGCAGTGTATGTGGAACAAGCCATACAGAGGCTGTCATTTAAAGGCTAGTAATTGGATCCTGGATTTATCTTGACCAGCCACCTAGAACTAAATTCTCTCTTTTGAAACAGAAAAATATCTTTCATTTTTTGTTTTGATAAAACGTCAGCGGTCTAAGTTAGTATTATTGGAAAATGTAATTATAAACAATAGGAAGTTCCAGTTATTGAATAGAAATCTTATGCCCTTAATGAGACAAAAGAAAAAAAATCCCACAGATATATTAGAAATACTGCACACTCCCCAAGCCTTAGGTATGGATATATTTGGCATAAGGGGCACCTTCTCTAAACAACCCCTGCTG
>NW_009953703.1:3886959-3900424 GCF_000747805.2 Chaetura pelagica | reverse complement strand
CTGCTGAACACACCAAAAGAGTACATGTGTAGTTTGGGCCATGGTTATTTCTGCCATGATGGGAGCAGTCTTGGCTGACCCAAGCTAAAGACATATGGCCTCTATCAGATGAAGCCATTTCTTATCTCCAGGAAAGACAGCACCAGCAATCCTGGGCAGCCTGCCCAGCCCCATAGGACAGTGGGATCTCTCACTCTGAATAAAGGACAAACCCTCATCTCTCTATTATAGCAGAAGGTGGCACCCCCTGGATAGAGGAAAGATCCTGCCTGGGAAACCACTGGGAAATCCACAGAGTGACCCAACCTACTGTAAAATAAACACTTTAATTGATGTGATGGTTTAATTACTACCTTCATTTTCAAGTGATCACACCTGCGCTGTTTGCTCAGCATGATGAAAGAAAATGGTTTTGTGTAGCAACTTAGGGAACACTTTTAATCTGATATGAAAAGACTGTCCTCAGTCAGTCAACACATCTCAGTGTGCAGGTGAGCATGCACCTCACCCACACAGGCACCTGCAACACTCAGCTTTGGTTTGCTGGTAGATTTCAAAAGTGACCATTCACCAACTCCTGAACAGCAAGTACATGCATTCAAAGGACACTCAATCCAGAGAAGGCAGCCAAATAAAATTGTTAAATGGCTGAAGGAGTTCACACACTGAAACTTAAAGTAACTATAAAAAAGAAGGAAAAAAAGTGAAAGCATGAACGAGTCACTGTAGCCCAGAACCCATCAGAAATGTATGCACAGATCATTTATGTAACATATGTGTTTCACATTCCTACTGCTCTGCACCACGCTGTAAAACCTGCTGTTATTACGTGCCAGACTGGCATGTCTATTACTTTCCAAAAAGAAATTCATTACTTTGGCCTGCCTCTCTGATCTTGTTGGGTTTTGTATAGCTTGCCCAGCCACTTCAAAAACAGCTGAAAAACTGTCTTTAAATCAGAAACTTGACAGGAAAAAGACATATTCTGCACTATTCAGCAAAACCAGGGCAGCACTACATCAAATTCTACTGCCCACACATTTTAATATGCCATCACTTAGAAAAAATTGCACTAATAACACAGTCTAATATTTGACAAAATGAAGAAGGCTCAACAGTGCTGCACAAGTCACAAAAGAGACATCACCATCTGCCCTTTGTGAATAAACTTCCCTTTGTCATGATTTAATCAACCTTCATTTTTAATCTGCATACATAAAACATTAAAAGCTAGAAGCTTTAATTACTTTGACAAACACTTGCTGAATAATTTAATCTCAAAGCACAGTTTTCTCCATACCAGGATGCTCAAGAAAGTCCTTAAGGGCAAGATTCTCCCAGTAATCTTATCAGCTAAGCCTGAGAGCCTTCATGGAAACAGCTGACATTCAGTGACTGAACAGTACTTCTACAAATAAGTCTTAAATACAGAATTTGTCTATATATTCTGAGCAATGACACAAAGAGCAATACAACACAGCAAGAGAACATTTTAGATTTCACCCAGTCTCACAATCAAGTCCCAATATGCCAAATGTAAAACAAGACTCTTCTTGTTGGAAGGAAAATACTTCATTGACATACAGAATAACTGATACACCAAACAGATGAAGTCACTTCATTTAGCTGAGTGAACATTCCTCATTTGAAAACTGTACCTGCTAAAGCCACAAATCCAGTGTTAATGTCTTTTTGAGCCTCCTTTAACTGACCCAACATTGTTCATATTCACAAGGAAGACACACATTAAGTCTCTTTCACTGCAATAGTCCATGCCACAAAAAAAGCAGAAGAGAAAGAAGTATTTTCCTCAAAATCTATATAAAAAGTGAGATGCAGTTTAATTAAAATAATTGACTTGCTGAGGAGAAAAAAGGAAAAAGAAAAAAACAACATCCAAGTAAGAAGTAAGTTTCTGTAGTACTGACAGCCAGACCAGGGTCATAGAACCAGAGTTAACACCAGGGCTGACCACATGAAGCCTAAGTGCAGATTTCTAAATTCTTTTCATAGTCACAGCTGCAGTTTTCAAACCCAAAAGTAAATATATAATATGTATTAATATTAATACTTAAATATATATTAAGTTTTGTCAGGAGCTGCAAGGAAAGCAGCCTAACAGTAGGATTACATATTCCAGTCTTCAGCTCTTGAGGAAAAGTTCTCTTCAGCTCATATATAAAATAACCTACTATTCTTTTGCTATCATGACATAGATTTAGAGTAGCATATAAAAAGGGAAGAAGGAACTTTCTATCATTGTCAAGCAGCAGAAGGGGGAAAAAAAATATTATGGGTAAAAAGGTGGGTTTGTTTTTTCTTGTAGAAGCTCATTTTTATTGACTACTCACAATGATAAGACTAATAATAATTCAGTGATTTACCAAGGCAACAAAAGGAACCTCCATCATTTCACCTCCTGTAGACTGCAACCCATTACATTTCCCTCTGATACCTCTATCAAGGGGCCAAGAATTTTTTGCTGGGGAAAACTTTCTAGAACCCATTTTTAGTTCAAATACATCAAAAGGCTGATAGTTCAAAATTTACCTCAGCAGTTCTATTCCAAGGGTTAAATTGCCTCACTGATGAAAACAGGCTCCCTATTTCACTTTTCTTTTTTTTCTCTAATGTAGCTATTGGCTCTTGTTCCTATTTCTGAAAGATGGGGCACCTGACTATAACACAGACTGGCACCTGGAAGGCACATCTTACCATCTATCTGTTTCCTCCCTTAACCAGGAAAAATGAGGGATTTCTGTCTCATCCATCCCTCCTATTTATGTACCTTGTTTCCACTAAGCTCAGTCCAGAATGTATTTTAGATAGTAGATGTGCTGGACTCCCTGGTTTTAATGGAAATCCACTACAATAAAATAGACAACACCATCTTCCCTTCATTAAGGGAAGTGGTTTCCATGTAAATGTGATCATGGCTCATTACTCTCTAATGTACTTGACCACACTGTCCCAGTGCAACACAGAGAGACAGACATTTCAAAAAGCTGCTTTTCTCTGGCATTTTGCAATTTGCTTACAATTTTGGTGTGATACTCCTTGCTACTACTACAACTTCCTTTAAATGATGGGAAGACTCAAACTGCTATGAAAGCAACACTTACTACTGGATCCTGAAAAATAGGTGGGTGGTTAAGATTCCATCCTGCTCTGCTGAGTCACACGGGACTGTGCTGATAGTCAGAACAGAATCAGACCTTAAAGACCTTAACTGCTGGGGTCAGACAAACAAGGAATACTAATTCTAGCCAAAAGCATGCATATTAAATGCTGCCTTAAAGTTTACCCTATTTATAGCAAATCACTGAAAGATATTCTGGGTAATACCTGACATTCAAAGTATTCTTATTATTTACAATTTAATATTATTTTCCTAGATGGAGGATGGACAGCACAAGTAAATCAGATTAAACTAATTTTCCTTGCCATCAGTGTCTTTTTAATAGTCTTTTTTTCAGGAATTTACAAATTTTCTCATGTGGCAGTCTGTGCAGAGAAGCAACCTGTACTGAAATTAATGGAAAACATTGCACACAGCATGTCCAGGATCAGCCTGCATGGATGGTTCTGAGGGTGGGTATTAACAAACTCTGCCATAATCCTTTGGCAGGAGCAGCAGACACTGAATTGCAGCCTTCAGGGACCTACCCAAATCATATGGAAACTCTGCAACTATCCAAGAACAGAGGAAGGGTTTTTAATCTCTGTTTTCCTAATCTCCAAATTAATAACACTGTTTCAGATGCAACCATCTACGTAGCACTATGGGAAAATCCCAGTTACTGAAGATCGTATGACCTAAAAACCTTAGCAAGGCTTATACTCATTTTCTTTCTGTCATTTCTCTCTCCTACGCTGAGGTTCTAAGCAGTCCTCACAGACACCTCTCTAGTGAACCTAGGACTCTTCACCACCTGAAATCCATTCATTTTTGCCAGTGCTATTTGCATCTTAACTGGGGAGGAAACAAACACTTGTATGTTTGGAACATGGCAAACAAATACCTCTAAACATGAAAGAAAAAAATCCAGTGTTGTAAGAAGTCTAAAAAGCAGTTGCATCAGGCTTACAACCAAGTGAAAAACAAAGCAAAAGCATACAATTGCTTTTAAATACATGCACATATTTGCAAGGAGACGGGAGCAGAACAAGAGAGGCCATTCATGTCAAGGACCTGGTGTCCACAACCTGTGTGCTTCAGGAGTTAAGGACCAGCTTTCGTCTGTTCCTGGGGACCAAAAATCCATTAGCAGCTGGAGCTCCCTAAGCTTGCTTAATTTCATCCTAAAGGAATCCAGCTCACATTCTGAAACTGCTCTGAGATGCAAGCCATCAAGTTCAGAAAGTACAATCAGGATTTGTTTCATTGGTACGTTTGATCAAACTTAAAATACTTCCATGGGCTTACCCAAGTGTTACTACACTGTAATACCACAATTTCTCTGCAGACCAAAGGAATGGCAATGGGCAAGCTAAGATAATAGTAAGAATATTATTTCAGTGGAAGTACTTCCTCCCCTAGAGATGAGCAACCACACTCATCATCTTCCCCACCCAACTACAGGGGAGATGGTAGAAGGAAGCCTGACAAAAAGAAAGAGCACAAGTAATTAAGTGCAAAGAGAATTACACCCTTGTAAACTAAAAGTAGTTTAAAAGATATTAACAGCAGGTAAAGACATGTATTTACCTTACAGTTTCAATATATTACTTTGGCAGAAACTCTTCTTCCTTTTTCAAGTGAAGAGAAAAAGTCCTTTACTGAAGCACCGTTTCCTCCCAGGAAAGAAGTGCTATTAAGTCCACTTAGGCTGGCAACTGTGAGATGAGCTAAAGCACTGCAATGCATTGCACTGCACTTGCCTAGCTCACATTTTAGAAAGGAATCTTCATCCACTCAGGTAATGAGGTGAGATTTATGAAAAATATAACTGACAGTTTCCTAGCTACAAATAACACATTTAATAAAATATAATTTAAATTAAGGAAAGAATCTCAAAGTTGGTTTTGAAGGGAAGAGTTCCTTTTGTTTGGGGTGTTTTGTTGTTATTGTTGTTTTGGCTGTTTTTGTTACTAAACGATCCAGCCCAGTTTGGATCCCCAGCTGGGCTGGGTATCATAGCCCCAAGTAAAAATAATGCAAGGATGTGGTCAGAATGAGGGAGGTAAACAGACATCAAGAGAAGGACATTTGAAGGGAAGCAGCTTACTTTTTCTTTACACACTGAATATATTCTCTTGCTGACACAATACATGGCTCTGCATGTACTTCTTTCAAAAATTATCTATTATCTCTCCATATATGCATTGTAAGGAGACAGCTAAAGCAGATTCTTGCATTTGCTGCATAGGTTGTAAAAACATACATCCCCTGAGCTGATACACAGGGCTGTGCTGCTCACAGAATTAGTACACTAAAGCCTTTTTTCCTTTCCTTTAATAAACAGCACATTTCTATGCTACAGCTAATTATACTATGAGGAAGAAGAGAAGGAACCTCATTTTCCTCAAGTCTTATATGAAGATGATACCACCTGCCACAAAAGACAGAGAAATTTGCTCATATCCATTATGTTTACAAATATAAATGAAGCAGAGACCAGAAATGAGAAGAATTCAGATCTTCTTTGACATATCAATGTGTATTTAATAAGGAGTACACCACTTTCATTTGTTGATAGTGCTCTCCTTAAACTACAAGTTTACTGTACATTTATGTCATGGGATTGGAAATGAGAGCATGGAATTATTCTAGCAGAATTAATTTATAACAGATGTCTGTCTGGCTTCCACTTCTTCCACTAAAGATACCATTTGAGCAGCTGAGGACATGAGTTTATTCTCTTCATGTCCTCAAACCACCCAGTACCTAATGAAATAGCTGAATTACAATGGAAGTATCAAAACAGGTAAATTCACTATACATAAATCACTGTCCCCTGCTTTGAGGCTACTCTTAAGCTGTTGGTGTAAGTTAACAGTGCACTTTCATTGACACAACATTCTTCACATTATTAGCAAGGGGGAAATAAAAATAAGGAAACAGATTACAAAGATTTTGCTTAGTTTACAGAGAGAAATGTGACACTGGTAAAGGCAGAAGGGCTGTGAGAAGAAAAGTGGCAGGAAAACTCTGTATAGAATATTAAAGATGGGAAGGAAGCTGGAAAAAAAAAAAAGAAAGTATGGTACAGGAGAGAATCAGCTGGAGATGTAACAGAACTGAAAGGAAAAAGAAGTGAGAGAGCTTTGAGAGCTGCTCATGCAGAACACAGCTTTTTACAGAATCAGAAACATGTCAAAAAAGAGAGTGTAGAGGGACAAAAGAAAATAGCTAAGGACTCAATCCAAATAGTCATGAATAAAAAAAGACTTCACTGGAGTCTTCAGGAACCCATCCAGGTCAGCCTTCATCCTCCTTCCTTCAGTTGTCACTAGTTATGCCATAATGAAATCAGACTGCTACTCTGGACTCCACCATCAAGCTCATTTTCACTTACAGTGACAGGACCCAACAAGGGGTAAATCCCCAGTACAGAACTGCATGTAGAGACCCTGGGAGGCATGCGAGAAAATGTACATGTTATATAGAAATACAAATCTTGTCTGTTTCTTGTACTGGATAAGCAAATGCATAAACTGACAGCTGCCTTCAGGAACCTTTTCAGTGTCTGGCACATAACACTAGAATTGTAGCTCTGTCCTTTTGGATTTGAAAACAAGCCACAACACTCAACATTCATTACCAAAAACTTTGAGGAATACCAGTGACAACATTTTGATAACTACCTTCCACACAGCTCGAGCACTGCAGCTCAGCTCATCCTACTGTACACCAAAGGACTTTTTCTCCCCAATTTCTAAAGATAATTATTACAGACCAAATGACATGATTAGTCCTGCAGACTTCATTCACAGAAGCAGTCCCACTGACCTCACTGAGAAAATCCACGTAGATAAGCACTTCAGGAATGGGCCAGGTTATAGAATTATTTTCAGCCACCTCAGGGACTAAAAAGTAACATATCTTCAGTGAGCCTTTGAAATAAAACCAAAAAGGACCCCTTTGCAACTGATGTCCTTGTATTGCAGCTACTCACTCACTTCAAAGTCTTCTGACTTTACAGGCTTATTACCTCATGAAGACTTAAACTGATATTTACGTTTGATGGCATCTAATTACCCAATACTATCATCTGCACCCTAGAAAAAGGCCCTAGACTAAACTTTTAGGTAGGATCTTGGTTTTCTTGCTGTTTGCACCAGGATATTGTTGGACTCTTCACAAGTAAAGTGAGAATTGCTAAAACAAGATTTCCAGTAAAGAAGACTACCAAGAAGGCTTTCTTGACCTGCACTTCTTCTGACTCAAGGCACTCAATTTTTATAATAATTTTGGTTTATTTAGATCTGTCATTAGACTATCTGGTTTAAACAGTTCTTCTCTAGCATTCAAAACTTCAGGACATCATTACTCCTAAAGTGTACTTAAGCTCAAATCCTTCTTCTGAAAGACACGCCTTATATATATGAAAGACTTTGATTTAAGCAGCCCCTGAAGCCTTAGCACAGGGGAAGGGAAGTCAGCAGCCTCTACACCATCAGAAGCAGAAAGAACAAACACAAAGGATGAATGATCAGTTGCACTGGCAGTTTTTGATTTAGTTTCTTGCACTCACCCAGCAATTCAAACAAGTTTAATGGTTTTCCCACTAGCGTTTGGAATTCCCTCTGTATTTCCAAATTGAAAATGCTAACATTTGCCCAGTTTGTTTTCTGAAAAGCTATGAAATGCCTTTTGCTTTTTTCTTCCCTCGCTAAAGGAATGTAAATTGCAAATATTGCTCCAGGCAGTTTAAAATAACCCCTAAAAGCCTTTAAGGAATCTTTATTTTCTTAAATCATCACATGGTTTAATACCTCCTAATTGATTTTCTTAGACAACTTCCTCCAAATACCAGAGGGCTTTTATCTTTGTTTAGAACTGTTCAAAACTATTTACAGATTGTCTACATAAATACCACATAAGTTATGTGGCTGTTGCCAGCAGTGTTAAGAACTATTACAAAAGGTCTTTCAGCTTCAGCCTTGGATCTGTAGGTCATCCAATGTCCTTCCTAATGGATAAATACAGTAATTTATCATCATCAGCCACCATCAGCATTGTTCTTTCTTCTATCATATATTCATGAACGTTATTTGATGCAGCTGAGTGAAGCGTAAAAGAAGTCTATGATTAAAGCAGAAAGGGACAGAGTTTGAGACAGCCATGATTTTGTGGCTAATGCATGGACCTGAAATATGACACAGGTCTCATTAAGAGTTACAAAAGACACTGTCAACAAATTACAGCTACCTGCTGGACAGGACTGGGGCATTTGTAGCAGCAGATGAGTTTGTCTGTTTTCCAGTGCAAAGTTAAAAGAAAGTATAACATGTCAACTACAGTCTTGTACACCTAAATGTTTTTCCAAAGGTCAGGCACATTTCAAAGCTCTATTAGGTTGGTTTGTTTGTTTAAAAAAAAAAAGAAACCGAGGATACTTTTCCAGGGATCCCATATGACATTCGTCTCTATTACCTTTACAGAAGAAAGGCTGAGTTCACATGTGTGAGTCAGTAACACATGCACGTAATCCCCAAATGGCCTCAAGTTAATAAAAAATGCTAAGGTGATGGCTTTCAGATTCTAGAATAACAACAAACAACAACTCCATTTGTTTAAAGAGTTCCTCCTCTTGTTAATTATCAAAATGGCCTACCCAAATCAATACGTTCAGCTGGAAGACACTGGAAAACAAATACTGAAAGTATGTTTTAAAGTAGCTAATACAAAATGTACATCTAAATATCTGAGGCTCCTAGATAAACTACAGCATGACTGCAATTTATCTCAACAAAAAGACTGCCCTATTTCACAGGGTTTTTTTCATTTACTGCATTACATACTCCCTTTAATCCACCTGCAAAGCGGAGAGCTCAAAACACTGAAAAATCAGATGCTGTGTTATGTTGCAGATTCTCAGGTGCTGTTTTCAAAGAAAGACACAGAGAACCTGCAAAAAGGCAAGGGAACCATGAGGGGAGGGTACAAGGAGCAAGAAAGCACCAGCACGACTGCCTTGCCTTATGACCACCGACAGGGAGCTCTCCAAGGTTGTGCTCCTGGCAGGTTCCCAGGGCACAGGGTGCATCAGGCACTGAAAAAGTTCTTTGTAGTTCTCTGTATTAGTAAAGTGAGCTTCTGAAGCAAAACTCATCACTTCTGAATTTCGGATGTACACAGAAACACACTTATGTGCTATACAGTCACTTAAAAAAACCTCATATGATCACCCTCTCAACCACCTGAGATCCTATACAGACAGAGACCATTTACAAGACATCACATAAAATTAGGATTTTCAATTAACATGAGAAACAAGGACAAAAAAAAGAGGTCCCACATACCCCTGTTCCACAGGGCTCAGACCAGAAGACTAGAAATGTATTGAAGCTGGAAGATGAGCTTCAGGCTTTTTGTGCTGATCTCCACAATTATGTCCATGACTGAGCTAGTTGGAAGCAGCCACATGGCAAACAGAAAATGAATCAAGGCCACATGCAGTTTCTAGAAGATGACACCTAGAACTTGGATCCTGAACAATATTCCAAACCAACATAGTTAATAAGCTTTTCATATAAGCTGCTTGTGCTGCTGGTCACATATTCAACAGATATTGCAAGCCTGCAATACGTCTTTCTGGATCCAACACAGACATAGCATGGCATATATATAGTGTGGGAAACAGAATTTAAAAGTTAAAATAAGATTTAGATGCTAACTCTTTATTCTGGGCATAATAATATAACCTTATTTCTCCACTTTTATTGGCTTTTTTTATCTGATGTTTCTGGCATTATCTTGAACCTTGCAAACCAGTATATCTGATATATTGCTGCAATAAAACAAGTAAGAAGCCCCACTATGATGGTAAGAGGGAAAAATGCAAAGTCACTTTGGATTATGTACTAGAACAGAATTTCTTATTTCAGCCTGCAGCCAACTCTGAACCAAGAGCAGGGACATGGACTTGACTACCTAACTAAATCTGTCCAGTTACCGGAACTGTGGCACGTATATGATAAAGAGTTCAATTCCTCCCTGACCCATCAAGCTCTAAATGACCTGACTGGGGAAGGGGAGAGCCCTTCTACCTTGATAAAACCCCATTAAGATGAATAAAGCTCTGGACAGACACAGCTATCCATCAAGGTTTTTACCACTGTAAGATCAGAGACTGTTTTGGGGGAAAAAGAAGACAATGAAAGAAGACAAAAATTATAATCTATTTTGGCTTTAGTCACTGCAAAATAAAACACAGTTTGGTCTCTTTGGTTTAGATGTACTTTTAAAATACACCCCTTCTTTGATGACCACAAAAACTGGTCCTGAGACAGAGAAAATTCAACTCCTGAAATCAAGGCAGTGAAGCAAACAGCAGCCAGTTGTCCTTGTAGCTATTCTAAACGTGTAATTTAAATGCTTACCAAGTAATTTCCCAATGCAGTGCAACACATGTAGTCTGATTCCACTTTTCCTTTCTTGGTTTTAAGCAGAATAATGTAGTAGATTCTACAATGATACAGTGTAAAGAAAGAAAAAAAAGGTGGTTTTTTTCCTATTTTAAAAGTAATTTTTAAAAAAACCCTTAAGCTGCAAGAGTAAAGGAGGCTCAGGGGAGAATGATTATAAATTTCAAAGTTCTGTCTCCTCTACACAAAGAACAACAAGTAGCACCAGGTGGTGTAGATCATCTGTTTTTTTGTGAACAGACTGAAGCCTCACAAAGATAATTCCTTGAGGAATTATCTTCACTTTTCATCTGCAAAGATGGCAACATTCATCAACAAGCAAGTCATACAGGTACACTATATTTTTCAAGTATGTTGTGTCCATTGACTATGAATAGTTGTGCCTTGTAAAAACGACCACTAAACTTCATTTTCCAAGACCCCAGGATGGTTCTTAAAAGCTGCAAGATTAAAGCAACTAGTTTTTACACTCTTCAAGAGGAACTGAGGGAGCCACCTTCGCTTCTGACACAAGCACTCAAGTGACAGCACTCTGACCACTTTGAGAGAGCCTTCCAGAAATGGGCAGACATACAATCATTTACAGCTATTTTCCTTTCTACAGATATATCACCTGAACATAAAACTGTAATTTTGGCAATAAAAATGAGTCGCCATTTAGCAAAGAGTTGAGAATAAATCTGGCTGATTTATCAAACCAATCACTGAAACATCAATAGCGCCGTTAATGGAAGTTGTTACTAGATGCCTTGGCACAGGTGAGGATGGGTTTAAAAATACCACCAGGGGAAATGTTTGGTATGAAGTTGCAGCCAATCTATTTATAAGTTGATGGCTATGGATGCTTCAGTCAGTCAATCCAAGCTTTTATTCAGGTGGGGAGTCTCAGCATTAGCCTGCTGTAATTTGAAATTACAGCTCAGGTGGCAAACCTATAAATTTACCACAAATGCACTCATTTCAGTATGACTGTTCTCAGGAGTATCTGTAAAACTGTACTTTGAAACCAGGAAAAAGATTTATGCTTAGAAAACCTTGGTGTCATTCCTTGCTCCCTTTAGACTTCTCACTGGTTTGACCACTTTTCCATCAGAAAAGGATTGCTGCTCCTGCTGCCTCAGGAAACCCTCCCAGTGCAGATGTAGCTTCTTGTCAAAAGTCAAAAAGTTAACTACAGGTGTCCCTAGCAGTGACACTACAGGTCTATACAAGCTCACCACACCAAATGAAACGTTAGGCAAGACTACCCAGACAGATGGTTTCTTGAAGGCCCCAGGAAGCTCCATTTTTCACATGGACCAAGCAGGGACATTACTACAGGGTATGGAAAACTAGGGTGAACGTATGAGCACCTCTCTGTTCTTCTCCCCATGCCCATCACAGCACCCACCATGGCTGCAGTGCCAAAGAGCCAACAAAAAGCTTCTAACCCATACTATCCCTCTGTTAAGATCACATTGTTTCCAGCATAAGCCTCAAGTCTGATATAGCCTGTGTCCAAGCCCTGGCCAGGCTTAGCCACAAGCATGTGAATCTCAGCTGCTGTGAAGGTGCATGAGAGGCCTTGATGTTCATAGAGATCATCAGACATGGCCTCACCCTTTAAGGAGCTCACCACAGGCTTCAGGCCTGCACCCCCACAGAATGACTTGCTATCCATTCAAAGCAACATTTTATATGTAATGCCATTATTTACCACATGACATCACTAGCACCTAAGACAACAAGCAATCAAAGTTGACTCAGAATCAACTTTTACCAGGAAAACCAAATTTGGTCTGAAAATCCTGATGCAAATTTATGGGACTTCACATTTCTACTTCACTCAGGCAGGCACAGCAGATGTACCAGTGGACCTCTCATCCACCATGGAGAGAGGCTGAGAAATCCAGAGCAGCCAATTATTTATATATATATATATATGTTTAACATAAATTCCTAACGTTTTGTGTGTTTTGAACTGAGAACCTACTGCTGTTCCTCAGCATGATCTAAAAAAAGCAGTCAAACTGTTAATTTTTTGCATAGAATGTTAAGCCTATTTTGAAAACATTCCCACTTCCAGCAACGAAAAGCTATTCTGGGAATTCAACATGTCTGAAATTAATATAAAGAAATAATGACTAATTAATTTGAAGAACTTTTTACTATATCTAAAAGCAGCATCCCTCTAAAGCAAAACAATATCCCTGAAATTTATGAGCTCTGTGAATCTCTGAGACTATTTAAAGCGATCTTGACTGTTCCATAAATTCTATTTGCATGAACTTTAAGCACAGATAGAAGTTCCATGTCTTTTTCAGATAATGTAACTTACCCAATTAATGTATTCAAGAATAAAAACTCCTCAAACTCAAGGGTATTATTCTATCAGTGTGACAAGAAAACGTGCCACAATGTATACATTTTTCAGAAACACAACCAAACAAACAGAAAACCCAACCAAAACAAACCACACATCTTTAAATGCAAGGGACTGGGTTCGCTGCTACTGGAAGGGCAACCAAGAAGCTCAACGTGCAGCCTGGATGTGCAGCCAGGACTGGATGCTCAGGTATGGGCTTGCTAAAACATAACCCTGCACAGCAGCTCTCACTGCTGGCGTTTTGCACCCAATGTTAGTGCATCTTTAAATGTAAGGGACTGGGTTCGCTGCTACTGGAAGGGCAACCAAGAAGCTCAACGTGCAGCCTGGATGTGCAGCCAGGACTGGATGCTCAGGTATGGGCTTGCTAAAACATAACCCTGCACAGCAGCTCTCACTGCTGGCGTTTTGCACCCAATGTTAGTGCTTTATCCCAGGAAGATAAAGCTCTGTAGATGCGCCTAACGGGGAAGGAAAATGCGACCCGCGGCTCCCCGGCCCCGCTCA
>NW_009953703.1:3814080-3885690 GCF_000747805.2 Chaetura pelagica | reverse complement strand
TGTTTGCTGTGTGGGGCGTTTCTCACCCCCCTGGCACCCGCGGCCCGCCGGGGCAGGGCACCCTGCCCTACCGTGGGGTTTCAGCAGTGACTGACCCACCAGCCAAAGGTGGAGCTCCCGAGCTGTGCGGGAACGTCTCCCAGCCTAGGGAGCTCAGCCTGGGGCATCACAGTCCCGGTGTTCAGGAAGACCCCTCGTGCAAAGCCCGTGGCTGTCACACGTCTGAACTCGGCGTTGGAGGCCCTTGCAGCGAGCTGGGAAAAAAGGACAACTTCATGTTTTACCACAGAATCATCGAATCATAGCGTGGCTGGGGTTGGAAGGGACCTTAAAACATCATTTAGTTCCAGCCCCCCTGCCATGGGCATGGACACCCCCCACTAGATACGGTTGCTCAAGTCCCCATTCAACTTGGCCTTGAACACTTCCAGGGATGGGGCTTCCACAACTTCTTCAGGCAACCTGTGCCAGTGTCTCACCTCCCTCACAGTGAGACATTTCTTCCTAATACTCTTCACTGAAAAGGTTACCAGGCATCGGAACAGGCTGCCCAGGGCAGTGGTGGAGTCACCTTCCCCCGAGGTATATAAGAGTCATATAGATGTAGTTCTTAGGGGTGTGGTTTAGTTAAGAACTTGTCAGTGTTAGGTTGATGGTTGGACTTGGTGATCTTCAAGGTCTTTTCCAACCTAAGTAAATCTGTGATTCTGTGAATCTAAATCTACCATGTGTCCTAAAACTGTATCATCAGTTGGTGGCAAGGGTTTGTTGGTTTTTTAATAAGGACCGATAAAGGAGACCATCTGAAATTTGTTTCTAACCAGCAAGAAGGAAACAGCTGAAAATGTGAAAGTAGATGCTAACTCAAGGGCCAGTGAAACAGGATTGTCACCATGAAGGAGCCAGTGTGCCGGGGTGGGGATGTTGGCTGACAGGAGCAGCCCCAGGACTCTCAGCCAGCTTGGGTCTCAAGAGATTGCAAAGCAGAAGCAAAGCTGTCAGCACATGAGAGAAAAGTTGTATCTTTTTTAGCATTTTTTGCACCAAACCACGCATGAAAGGTCAGTTTGGATTGGATGAGTGTAACTACTGGTGATGAAGATTCCAGCCTACAGTGGGAACAGGTTAGAAAGCAACTGGAAGACGACAAGGGACTGAGGAATTACAGGCCGGCCAGCCACAGAACACAGAATATTGAGTATTTCCATCTTTCTGTATTATCCATTGCTGTCCTGACTCCTCTGCCAATCAACAGACACAACTTATCTTGAGGTCCCAATAAAAGTTTTAGAAAAAATAATCAACTGAACTTTGCAAGCACCTGGACAAACACTAGATGACGACTAATAGCCACCATTGATTTGTCCAAAGCACATCATGTGAAGCAAATCTACTTTCTTTCTTTAATAGGTTAACAAGCCTGTGAATAGAAAAGCAGAAAATGTCTTCTATCTTCATTCAGAAGGGCTTCCAGCCCTGTCTTCCAGGACAGTTTTGTGACGTAAAGAGGAACACAATCTCAATAAAACTGAGGATCTACAGAACTGTCTATGCTACATAATTTCCAGAGGCTCCCAGCCACGGCGCAAGGTTGCAGTGCAGTGGTCCCTCAGTGGTCCATCCTGCTGGGGTTTGCCCACGTTTCCATCGGCACCAGGGTGGTTGAGCACACTGCACTCATCAGATTCACAGACACAGTGAAGGTGTGGAGGATGCCAAGAATGTTGGAGGACACCATTGGAGTTGAATGTGATCTTGACACACTGTGACCTCAAAGACTTGTGTGCAGTTCAGTAAGAATGTGTGTGAGGGACTGTGTGAGGGATGGAGAACAAGAGGTTAAAACGAGGAACGGGACATTACAGAGGATCTCAAAACTGCAGTTAAGGCAGAGTCTTGCTATGGTGAACTGTGCAAACAGTGCACTGTGATAGACAGGCAGGAAGGAGTACAGTTGTCACGTTGTGTGGAGACATCCTGCTCTTGTCAGTCCTGGCAGAGCATCCGTTGAATGCAGGGAACAAGGTCAGGAAGTGCACAGCAACACAGACATGGAACAAGGAGAATCAGAGGTCTGGCAAGCACATGCTCTGAAGAAAACCTGAGAATTGTTTGGATCAGTAGCCTAAAGGAGAGGGAAATGGGGGCAGATATGGGAACAATGCTCACATGATTAAAAGGTGCTACAAAAGAATGAAAAAAGTCTCCTGTGTACGTGGTGGATCAGATAAACAGCAACAGGCTTAAAGACAGAAGAAAGATTCAGGTTAAACATTGAGGAAAAAATAAATAGTTATAAAAAAGGGGGGGCTGCCACAGTGAACAACGTTGCCTGAAGAGATTTGTGGACCTCCAGCCCTGAAAGCCAGATAAATGTCTGACTGGAGCAATGAAAGTGTGTAATTAGTGCTGCCTAGGGTACGAGAGTTGTCTAAATTAACTGACTCAATCTCTTTTTTGCTGACTTTATTATTCTTTTCCAGTGTGACACTAAGGCCCACTCACAGCCCCCTGCATGAGCCACAGCACCAAGAGCCTGCAGAGAGGACTCACACTGCTCACCCCTCTGTCAGTCTGCACAGTTAGTTCTCTCAGCTCAGGAATCAGTGGTTCCTGTGCTTCTCACCATCTCTGCACTTACCTCTCCATTTCATATCCCTAATTACTCTCTTACAAATAATTATTTCCCTAACTTCTGCACTCTTGCTGCTGTCAGCCCTGTCCCTTTACCTTCTTGCCCTCTGACACTGTTTCTTTTCATATAATAATTGTGCTGTACAAAGAAAAAGCCAAAAGAGCACCCAAGATGGCATCTTTTGTGTGCCAGTTGCTTTGCTTTACTTCTGCAGAGCAGCCCTTCCTGCCAGTCCTTCCTTTGTGTCAGCTGAGTTCTGCTGGGCTCAGGATTTTATTTTTTTCCTGAGCAATTCATACCATGAGGAGACTCAGATTTTGCCTGTGGCCTCTAGGTGCTACAGTAATACAAATAATAAGTCTTAGATGCAGACATGTTCTGATTTCTGCTGTTGATGGCACATGTCTGTTGCAAATCAACTAATTACTGAGCCCCCATCTCAGCTGAAGAATTCTAATGATTCAGGGTTAGAATGGGCATGTTTCAAATAGAGATCACTTTCAGCTTGTTTTTGAGATCTGTTGTGATGGAGTTGCACTATTAAGCAATAAGGAAAAAGACATTAGCAGTCAATCTAGCTGAAACTTAGTTATTCACAATATATTCACCATGGGTTTTTTATCACTATAATGGACTAAGATATGGAGTGTAAATTTCATAAAGGTCATGCATGCCAGTTGTTGGGTACTCATTAATCAATTAATTCTTGGAGGCAAGAGCACTTTGGGGGTAGGAGTTTGGGGATTGGCTCTATACACACTGAGTCTTATCTAAAGCTTCTTACAATCAATACCAAAACTCTCAATAATATCACTTCATAATTCCTTTCATTATTAACTTTGAATGCTGGTTTGTTGAATCAGACTATTGATGCTTTGAGGATATTGAATTAATTTATCAGTTCTCACTCCTGCCCACACCAACTTTTACTTGGGTCTTTATTTTTTTTTTCTTTTTTAAGTTACTCCTCAAAAGTAATCTGACCGTGTTGTTTAGAAGAATAGTTGCTTTATGGCCAGTAATGGGACAAATCTTTGAAACTGGAGCCTGGTATGAAAACTGATGCTATATGGGTAAAGGCCGTTAAGGTGTACAGTATTCATGGGAGTTTCTTGTATCACTTTCACCAAAACACCTAGAATATCTTGAGGTGGAAGGGACCCATGAGGATCATCGAGTCCATAGTGATACCTCATAGTTTCAGCAGGGAAAGCACTGAGGGCTTGGATGAAATAGCTGCTGAAATACACAGAATTATGCTCTTGATTAGTTCTTTACATTGATTGATTTATCTGTCAACTGAAACGTTATGCTACAGACCCCTTCCAATTTCCTCTGTCCTCCTCATCACACACAAGACCTGGGTGCAAGAGTCAGGACATAACATGATTATTTTATCTTCCACATAAACAGAATATCAGCTCCATCAGAGTATTATTCAATCATTACATCTTGCATCACACAATGACTTAATAACATGTATGTTTTGTTGACAGAGCAGACTAATATGTAGGGCCAATTTTGGCAGGCAGCGAGTAAGTCTGGAAACTGTCAGGGGAGTAAAAGGGCTGGACATATGTATAAAAATAATGTAGCAGAGGATGCCACAAATGAAGGGAGTTCTTCTTTTTCTCTGTGAAGAAATCCTGGTGGCTTACTACTGTCCTGGCCAGCTCTCACTTGAGGCTGGAGCAGTCACCAAGAGCACCCTACGTGCCAAAATCTGTGGATGTGACACATATCAATGGCTCCAGTGCCCTCAGGAGGTGGACTGGGAGGTACAGGGGCTGAGCTTAAGGACAAAAAACCTGTTTCTAAATAAAGTCCTGGTTATCAAATTATTTAATTGCCTTGTGTCACACAGATGCTGCCACGGTACAGATCACCGTGAAGAGGCACAGTCATTACCAGCACAATGAAGATTTTCTCCCTTCCTTAGGGAGTGCATTTTTGCTTTGCAAGTCGTCTGCTGCTGCTCCAGTGGTGGAATTGCAAAGAGCAAAACTGGAACAGGCAGAGCAGGGAGTTTTTGTTTCCAGTATCTTATACATGGTCCTCATCACTGTCTAATAAATAACTATACTGCTCAGTAAAGATGTAAATACTACTTAATTGCCAATTAAATAAAGATAAGCCCATTACATCTTTTACATCCAGTTCCCATTCCCACAAACCATGTATTCTCTTTTGCCATTAAATCAACTGACTGAAATCAGAAGATTCTCAACCAGCTCTAGCCTAAAACTTAATATTTATATCTCTCTTGCTAACAACCTTCCTGCTCAGATTCCTACAATCTGAGGAAAAAATCTCCTGTGATACTACCACACTTTATGTGGCCCAATGCCGATGAGTTTATGAAAGCTGTAAGGTCATGGCTTGAGAGCTTGTCAGTGGATTTTTAAACTCAGATCTTAAGAATATTCTCATTATGGATCTCGATTCCTATTAAAGCTCTAGCAACTGAGCTAAAAAAAGTCCCTGAAATTATAGAGGTGAATTTAAAAATCAAACCAATGTGTCCAAGAACCAAAGAAAGTTAAGATGATTATGTTTTAGGTGGATCTGTGGGCTTGCAAAAACTAAAAATAGTTGCTCAGAGGAGTCTCTGAGTCACATAAACCTGAAAAACAGAAAGAATGTAGTTTTGCACAGAGTGCTTTTAAAATTATGGTTTTAAATGACAGAATATTTGAACTTTGCTGCTTAAAAAATTGATAGAGGGAAAATTCCAGGCACCTTCTGCGTTCAGAAACACATTATATTCTAGTATCTCCTTCAGTGAAAGGATATTTTCTTTGTGAATAAATTGCATTAATTATTTTTTTCTCCTTGTTTTAGAAAACCAATCAATACAAACACTGAGTTAGTACGAATAAATGCAAATATATTCCAGCAAGAAAGTTACAGGACTTATTAAAATACACATGCAAATATTTCAATGAAAGTATACAGAGCAGGGCTACATTTCCAGAAATACCTCTCATTAACCAATAAAATGCACAGCCAGCATTCAAGAGTTTGAAGGAACAACTCGTAACAGAGGAACACAAGAGCTGTGATTTCAGATCTATGGCATCTCCTCCTGATTACTTAACAATGTATAAATCATAAACCATAAATCACAGCAGTTTCCCAGAGAAACAGAGACACACAAACACAATTGTGTCCCCAATACCACAGCCTGAAATTGGGACTTAGGTGGCAACTATTACCACCAAGTGTCACTGTAGGTGTCCTGAGGTATCCAAACTATCTGCATTGACCTGTAAGAGGGTCCTGCAAGACCCGCCTCCTGCACCACTTCATGAGCAGTAACCAGAAGCCAAGCCTGGTTTTCTAGGATGTCTTTATCACTATGGGGAGGAATTTCACACATTCAAAGGAAATTTTTTGAGTTGCTGTGTGTCTTGCCAGCTTGCTTGCTTGCTTCTATTTATGAAATATTTCTTCTTACCAATGCTGTAAGAAGCAGGTTTGCAAAACATAACTCTGAAGTGAAAAACAAAGCACTAAGTATATTCTGACAATAGAATTTGTTCAAAGTTCACTACTCCATGAAGTAAATCTATACAAATCTATTAGTGGATTTTAAACCCTAATGGCAGTTCACAAGAAGAGATCCTGACTTGAATTTCTCAAGCAGTTCACTAATATAGAGCAACACTACTCATGCTCATCACTAAAACAGTTTTACTTAAGAAAACAGTTTTAAAAGTTATGGGTTAGGTGAGAAAGAAGCAGAACTAGATCTTAGATTTTGAAACATGTATTTCCCCTTCCCCTTCGCACCACAGCTCTGATCTGGCAAAAGTTACTTTAGGAATCCCACATCCATGAAGATCTGCTATGGCAGAGTTTGCATATAATAACTTCTGGCTTTCTTTTTAATTCTTAAGAAGACACACCTGAAACTGAGGGAGAAAATAATATAATTTGTATTGAGGATTGACCAAAAAAAATAGCAAAAAAAATAGCAAAAAAAAAAATTAGGGTTCAGATCTTTAAAATTCTGTCAGTGCAGAAATGTAGTAAAATTTATGATGAATCAAGAAAGAGAAGTCTATTGTCATCATATATTGACACATCTGTCAACTTTTTACAGAATAAATCAGGTTAAAATAAATTTAATCAACAAATGACTGGCCTGGGGACAAAAAAGTCTCATATTGACATAGGTACAAATCAGAAGTAGACCCAGAAGA
This sequence comes from Chaetura pelagica, assembly GCF_000747805.2. Classification (NCBI taxonomy): domain Eukaryota; kingdom Metazoa; phylum Chordata; class Aves; order Apodiformes; family Apodidae; genus Chaetura; species Chaetura pelagica. The sequence continues at coordinate 3,878,850 of NW_009953703.1, read as the reverse complement.
AGCAAGTAGATTACCAGTGTAACCTCGTGTTTAAACCCACAAGTGGCAAGACTGATTTATTTTTTTTCACCTTGGTGGTTGCCATACAGCTGTTCTTCCAGAGAACTACATATGACATGCATGTACAGTAACACTAAATGGTTCATTGAGGATCTCCTATGAATGGTAAACAATCAATAAAGAATTCAGACTAATATTCAAACCCAGTTTATGATGTACACCGCAGCTTGCAAAAACGAAACCAGCATATTCAGAGATTGAGTATCTACGTGCTACTCTTGGAAGACTTATCAGAGCTTTAACATTGAGGAATGCAACTAGGAAGTCAATGGGATCTTAAAAGAGCCTCAGTAGTTTAGGCACTTGTTTATTACTAAAAATTACCCAGACCGAATACTTAACTGAAGTAATTTTTGAAAGTGTGGCCCTTATACATTACATAAATCAATAGGAATGGATTAGAATGACCAAATTTCATTTGCTAATTTGGGAGGTGGAAAGGAGGAAGAGTAGGATAAATATGAGAGAATGAGGGGAGTTAAAATCAAAATAAAATAATAATAAAATGCCAAAATCTACAATAAAATTAAAGTTGGGAAAAAACCTATGTTAAGTGTTTTGAAGTGTTAGCATTGAAATATTTTCTTATTACTGAAGCAAAATGATACATTTTCCCTATTATGTGATTTAATTCAGTTTCATTGTTTATATTACACAGAAGTAATATTATGTTAATTTTACTACCTTGCAAAAGTCAACATTGCTTTAAGCCAGAGAGTTAAAGAATATAAATTACTCTCCTTCCTTTTTCTAACATTTTGTTAAAAGCTGCATCGTCCTGCAGACCCTTTTGATCAGACTTAATTTTTCAGGATGGTTGTGAAGTATCTTCCATCCAGCTCTAATTCACTCTGCAACTAAATCAACAAGCCTTATGATGCTAGCAGTGATTAAAAACCAATTTCCTACTGAGAACTACATTTCCCCTGGGAACAGAGATACGACTATGTGCACTTGCTTTATGCTGAAAGTTACAAAAAACATCTAACACTGCACATTTGCTTTTAATCACGGTAACTGTCTTGGTCGCTATAATTCTAAGACACCTTAAGACAACATGGGGAACAAATACAGCACAGTGAGACCTGTTCTCTGTTCACTACCCTTAATTCTGGTGAGCAAATGCTGGATGGGGCAGGTATCAGCATTCTGAAAGACCTATTGCTACATCAAAGGGAAAGGGGAAAGATCTTGAATAAAATTACACCACTGAGCTCATTCCCATGATGTTATTACGATATGAAACGGAGCTGTCTCAGAACTATGTAAGGGACTATTCATCCACAGTAGATGTTACATAATGAAAAGTATCAAACATCTGTCTAATAATACAGACATATATTATTCAAGATTTGTATAATACCTTTACTTTCCCAAAGGACCTGAGAATGTTTTACAAACTGATATACAGATTATCTATGCAGAAAGCTGTTAATCCATCAAGGAAATACAACCACAGCCCAAGGCAAAGCAGAACTACAGAAATACACAAAACTTTAGCAAACGAAGGAAGTATTCTCTAGTCAAGGCCACGAGGAAGGTGTTAAGCTTAAAGTACATAAACATACAGCATTTAGGAAGAATCTTGCTTTTAGAATCCTGATACTTGAATAGAACACAGTAGGATATCTCCTGAATGTTGGCAATTACAATGTTAACTAGAAGAAGTAAATACTTAAGAACATCAAGTATAGTAATAAGAACTGATAGGTATAATCTTAAGTATGTAAACTATTGAATATTAAGAATTGTATTAAAACACACCAGTGCAATATATCCAGCCTAATAATAGAGGACTGGCTTAGAAAGATGCATGCCTGTGCCTCCAGACATAGTAGGAAATGAACCACATTTCAGGATCAAAAAGCAAGTGAAGTCAACAGGGCTGCTGAGAAGCCAAACACTGATGAAGGGCCTGGATAAGCTACACATACCAGAGGTCGTATCCAAGCATAATCTTTCCCAATAAAACTTTATAATAATTGGGTTTTTTTCAGTTCTGAGGCAAGTTACATTTACATTTCATGCTGGTGCTGTCACATTTAAAAACGGAAAGTTATGTTGCTGCAGTTTATCCCAGAAACAGAAATCTCTAGAAAAGCTAGAAAGGAAAAGCCAGAAAGTGCTAGAAAGGACTTTATTCAGCAATAGTCTCCTCAGTTTCTAAAGGCACAAATTTACACAAACAAGTATTTGCAAAAATAAAAAAATATCACCCTCATTCAACGCTGCCATTTGGATTGCACAGAAATGAACTCTCATTCTGGTCTCACTTCTGCTTATGGTGACCAGATATTTTATTTGGATAATATTCTGTGATTTTTCACTGCAGTAATTTTAGCACTTTTGCTCAATGACAAGGTGGCAGAGATACTTAAGAGTACTTGCAGAAGTCATAGTGTGCAATTTTTAGGTGGAAGAGAGCTCTTTGCTTTTCCAGAGAATGATCAAGAATAACTAATTAGAAACAAATTGTCTAAGAAAAATGCAGATAGTGGGAAGTTAATATAGCTGGAGACTTAGGAGGATGCATTTAGAAGTGTTACAGAAAATTATTTTTAACCTTGAGAATTGGCTGCAAACCTCTGAGTTCCCAACTGTTTTGATAGTGTCCTCTCAGGAGATTTACAAAGGACCACATATTGGCACATGGGTACTTTGATTCTAAATAACTATCTAAAACCCAGCCTCAGCATCATTAGTCATCTGGGAGTTACATTCAGAAACCCTCCTGAGGATTTCGACAGGCTATCGGGCAGGAGAGGTGGATAAAGAATCACTGATGCTTCTTCTAACCCTGGAGAATCCAGTAGGTTTGAGAAAGAAATGCTATTAAGGAGAAGAGCTATCTTTCACATCACTCCTCTAAGCTAGGCTGATACATTGAAAAGAATCACACAGACTGCAAAAAAAGTGGATATTATGGAAGTTTGAAACTCTCAGGCCAGCTATTCAGTTGGGAAATTGAAATAGAATTATAGGAAAGAAAACAACGGAGCCCCTAATTAAGTATCTGAGGGAGTGATATGTAAATGCCATGAAAATGAAAAACAGCTGCAAAAAGCTGAAGTTTTAGCACACAGTCAACAACATAAGCAGCACTATGGCATTAATGGGATATGTTACAGAATTGGGATTTTGCTGTAAAAGGGTAATAAATTGTTCAAGAAGAGGAGGAACAGAGAAAAAAGTCATCTTTGCTTCTGCATCAATAACACGTATCCTGGTTCTGAGGTCTGCAGTTAAACCAGTCAGAAGGAATTACTGTCTTCCTGAATGACTCTATGTAAAGATAAAAAGGACCACGGATAAGGGTGCTACACTGCAGGGAGTCGTTTTTTCCCTATTTAACCTTGAAAATCAAGCACAAACCTTATTCTTCACAATCAGTCTGAGATTCATGTCTTTTTGTTGAAAGGAGTAACGTGCAAAAAAGTCCTAGGGAAGGATCAGGCAGCAAGGAGGATTTTTATTATACAAATGTCTGATGGAAAAAGCAATAAAAGACAACAAAGATGATATGTTAACTTTCCAAATACACTGAGGATATTCTTTTATTTTCCAACAGAAAGGAGAAACCACCAGGGAAATGGAAGAACTGTTGAGAATTGTAAGTTGGAAAGTCATTCTAATAAGATGATTACGAAAAATGTCAAAAAGGTAAAAGAAGATAAAAGATCTAAGGAAAAGAAGAAAGAGAAAAGGAACAAGGCTGATGTTTCTAATACTTTTGTCACACAAAAAAACTGAGACCAGCTACTTAGTTAACTATGTGCTCACTAATTCTGAAGGCCGGAACATGTAAATAAATAAATAAGGAAAATAAATAATCAGATAAATCAATATTGAAATGAATAAATCAATCTCACTCAGAAATCTTGGAAACTTCAGCTGTCTGAACTATTTAGGAGAAACCTCTGAGAAGTTCAAAAGGACAGAGTAATTCTGGCAGAGATGAGAATGGCAAAAACCCTGCTTGCCTTTGACAAGAGGAGAATAAAGTACACACAAGCAGCTTAATCTTTAGTTCTCAGAAAAAAAATATGCATACAGAACATAAATTTATAGAAGATAAAGTGACAAAACCAATAGTCATCATTAATTTATCCAGACCAGGAGTTAGCCAGCCAATCTTGTTTCAGTCTTTAACAGGCAAACTGTAGATAATCAATGCTATAAGACTTCAAGAACAATGGCACATTATGTTCTTTTAAGAAAATGAGATTTAGATGAAATTACCATTGCACAGGTGGCTGACAAACTATGTGAAATGTCAGTTCTTAATACTTTATTGCCAAAAGGAGAAGTATTTTCAATTAAGACCTTTCAAGGACTTCTGTGCAAGTCCATAATTATTTCAATTATTGGAGAGTATTCTTACAGGCATTTTTTAGTACAAAACTCAGACTTGGGAATGTGCAGAAAGGTGGATTACAATGTCAAGAACAGAATCAGAATTGGGAACAGACTGGGGAAATTACCCCAAATCAACAATGTGAAATTCATTCAAAAAGTGTGTAAAGTGCTACCCAGGCAGAGCTAAAATTTGATGCACAAAAGCAGTAAGAGGATGAACTGCAGTCCAAAAATAGCAGAAGAACATTGTTCCATGCTCCATGTTGTGGAAATCCAACTCAGCAGTTAGATGCTGTTCCTCAAAAAGCACATGTCATTCCTGGGACAGATGAAGAGGAGGGCTTGGGTATATGACAGCAAAAAAAAACAAACAACAAAAACAAACAAACAAACAAAAAAACAAAAAACCAAACAACTTTATCTGCTTAATATCAACCTTCTGGGTCTGTGGTTAATTTTGGTCACAGCCCTACAAAGAAAAGATGAGGAGCAACAAGATAATTAGTTAAGGAAGCATGAGATCTGGGAATCAGTTAAGAAAATTAGATTTGTTTAATCTAGAGAAAACACAATTACACTTGATTTGCCCAGTTTGGGTAAATCTCCCAGTATGTGAAAAACTGTTACAAGACAGTGGATACCTGTTTTTATAAAAATCTGTTACAGGGAAAGACAAATATTTTCATTACAGGAACCAGAGGAATGGGTCATGAGCATGTTTCTAATTAAAAGGAATTTCCCTCATTACCAAACAGATCTTAATTGACCAGATGCTGCCAGAGATGGTTTACAGGCACTTCAGGGATGGACAAGGAGAATTTGAGGAGTTCCTTCAAACCCCCAGTTTCCATGATTCCCAACATCCCCTTCCCTCCCCACACTGCTCTGCAGTAGCTGACTATGGTCCTGAATTAACTTCTCATCCATCCTGAGATTGCCATATAAATAAATCCAATGACACTTTACCACATACCTGAAATTAAGCACACGGTTAAGTGCTTTGCTCAACAGCAATATACTTTAAGCACATACTTTAAAACTCTGCAAACTGTGTCTTTATAGCTTTCTAAAGTCATTACAACAGTGATGTGGGTCTAAATTATGGCTACACAAGAATGTAATTGCCTGCTGTAAGAAAGAGACCTAGAAAAAGGGAGAAGACAATGATAAGTCTCCTGCTTAGTCCTGTTCTTAGGGATTTTTTGCAATCAATTGCCAGGCAAATTTAGGTTCAATAACATTAATGTCACGTACAGGTGACTCCAGTACACAGACATGAACTTGAGAACCAGCTGTGCACACCTGATCAAAACAGATTTACGAAATAAACTCATATGATTTAGAAGCAGAAGAATGTGGGGGCTCTCTGAATATTTGAGGGTTTTCAACCTTAAAAAAAAATAATTAGATGGCTGCCTTAAAGCTACCAAACATGACTGGTCTCATAATGACATTTTTTTGAGAAAAAAATCTGGTTTTAATCCACATGCTTTTCATTTTCTTTTTTTCCCCCCTTGTCTCCCTCTTTCACTCCTACTAAATATAAATTATTTTGACCCTTGGGTTTGAACACTGACAGTTACTTGGGCTTAGTCAATATTTAGCTGTCTGATCAAAAGACCTTCAGCAAAAGTCAGTATCTGTGTTTTTTTACATGGCAGTAGGAAAAGAACCCACAGGGTTGCAATTTACTATATTAGCTGTCAGGGTGCACATTTTTATTTATTTTTAATTTTTTTAATTGCTTATTTTACAGTAAGCTTAAAGTGTACTTAATTACCTGCTGGAGAATACTATCTTCTCAAGGATATTCCATATTGCATCTTTCAACTTGACTTTATTTAAAGAATGAGATGTCTTAGTATCTTCCTAATCTTGAAGCACAGTATATACCATGTGAAGAAAATCACATTTAAACAGAAAGATCTAAACACCATTTCTCAGAACATCTGTCACTGTTGGACTTCCATGGGAAAAAGTTAGGGAAAAGAAAAGGATAGGAAACTCTTGCTCTAAAAATCAGACTGCCAGAAAATTATTAGTAATTTTTGTGTTCATACAGTCACTGTTGAAAGTGACATTATCAGTGACGTGTCATCAAGAAGAACTGCAAAGCCATAAAGACAAAGCAATTTGCAAAAGTACAGTAGGCCATCACAATGGTACCAAGATTGCATTAAGTGATAGAAATTCTACGTATATTCATGTATTCAGCACTGTAAAATGCCACTTCTCCACCAGGGTCAGGTCATAATTTAAGATTTTTATATTTTTTTTAATGCATTAATGACATTTAGTGATCAAAAAGAAGTGTTTGATAACACATCCACAATGTGACTTCTTTTACTACTGAGGGTTTGTACTTGTTTGTCATTTCTTGCCCTTTAGTTAAAATACATTCCAGATCTAACTGAAGAAAACAGAAGTAACTATCCAATGCTTCAATAAAAAATAACAGCTTGAATGCACATTTGAGAGATGGTTCATTAAACATTGTCCTTGGTGTTTACACTGTCTTATCCAGCAGCCTCAGTCAATGTTCTCTAATATTTACCCCTTCACATGAGAAAGAAAATTGTTGAATACTTTGAAGTTCAGGATAAATGTCTGCTCTGGATAATAGAGATTTTTCCAGAGTCCTGCATTTCTTCAGAGTAACTTGGTGAGCTCCAGCTTCAGCCAGCAGGACTCTGGGAGCAACACATAAATACTCAGCCACTGGCACCCAAAGAGAATCACCAAATCCCACCAGCAATGAGTGTTGCACTGCATCGAGGCTGTTCTCAGCCTGCAAATGCAGACCTGGGTACCTCAGACCAGCAGAAAGTGGGAAGCTATGGATGTGAATTGACTGAAACTATTCAGCTTAAAGGGGCATCCAGCTCTCTGCAGGTTTGGGTAAGCAATTCCATATCTCCAAGTGCATGACTGAAGCATTAATGCTTATTTGAGAAAAGAAGTACATGGCAAATGGGCAATATGTAGATTGTTTAAAGCAGAAAATAGGACTGGGCTTGACCTTCAAGTGAAACTCAGCAGTTACGGAGTATGGAGGACAGAACTGGTTTCATGCCCTCTTGCAGCATTGGCATCTCTGGAACACTGCCAGCATTTCACAGCCTTAACAATCTGTTATTCTAATAAAAGTCTTGCATTAGTACCTTTAGCCAAACACCTCTTTGCACCTAATATTTGAGTTTTACACCTAACAACAGAAGACATGTGAGGTTGTTTTGTTTTCTTTATCTTAACATAAGACAATCCATCCTTCCTAATAGGACGAGAAAAAAAGAGGGGAAAAAATATTCTGAATCTTCATACTTGTCTCCTGTTAGTGCTCCTGAAAGAACAGGAACATCTCAAAACTTTCTTAAGAGCTTGTCAACTAGAGTAATAAACAAACTAGATAATGAAGGTACACATTTCAGGAGCAACTGCTCAAGTTTGTTTCTGTTCTAACATTACAAGTTGTCTGCTGGGTTGGTGTCTGTGGCAGCAGAAGGTAGCAGAAGGTATTCCACTGTTGTTAATACTCCATTATTTGTCATTTTGAGAATAAAGAAAACTAATTATGTTAACTCTTCAAGCTATAATTCTAATGAATATTCCAGTGAATTAATATTTCTGTTCATTCTGTAGTATTATAAATTACAAACATTGAGCCTACTTTGCTTTTCTTCTGTATTTTTGCCATCATTTACATCTCTCACTCAAGCAACATATACATTTATGCTAATTCATTCTGTGAATTACGAAAGGTGGAAAACAGTGGGTAATCAAGTTCACACCATATGGTTATTATTCTTTCCAAATTGTTCTGTGAATTCCTAACTTTTTTCTACCCTTGAAAATTATTGTTTGCTAGAAGTGAATGTCATTTCCACATTGAAAAAGGAAAACAAAAAAGAAGCAAGCCATTATTTTGGTACCTTGTCAAAAAAAGGTTAATGATTTCATATTTCCATATAAAAAACTGAAAGCATGTTTGCCTTGGAGAAACCAGTGTCTATTGCAACAAGAACAGCAAATCCTAACTTGAACACAGGGTGTATTTATAGGGTATACAAAAAAAGGAACATTCATTTTCTAAGCAATAGCCAAGCCAAAAGGCAACAAAAAAACATGAGGTGAATTAAGCCCTTCCACATAGTTGTAAAAAATATCTGCTATCTGCTGATTGACAGCAGTCCCAGTGTATGACCATATAGCAGCAGTGATGTGGTCTAGGAAAACTGGGAAAGGCTGTCTGACAACAGATGCATGGGATGGATTTTTATCTGCTGGGAAAGCAATGTGCCAAACCTCCTCCAGTGTCATCTGAGTTCCCAGAGAAAAGTCACTGTTTCCTCTCCCTAGTCTCAGAGTTGCTACTCCAAAATATACAAATATATTAAATGAGACACCCTTTCTGCCATGGGAGTATTTATAAATTCATTTTGATGTCCATTCTTTAATAGAAAAACCTCTCCCAAGTTACAATTGTAATACAAAGCTTTAAGTACAAAGCTTTGGATGTTAGACACACCTGCTTTCAAAAGAGAAATCAGAAAAGAATCCCATGTGCCATTACTCCTGTGTTCAACAAAAGAGTAATCACTTCCATTGCATTTTTAGCAAAACTGAAGCTAATTCTAGAATCAGAAGAGGGTGGAGAAGCTGTTCTGAAGGACTGGCTTAAGCAAAATTTTTTTTCCCTCTAACAATTCTGTGCTTGCCATATTGCAAGAGAAACCCCTTCTCTGAAGAAAGATATCCTACTAGTTAGTACCAGTAAACAAAAGACTTAAAAATATATATTATATTGCAATAACTTTCCCATTTCCCCATTTATCAATTTGGTTAACTGCTTCATTTAGTTGTCATCAACATCAATAATATAGTCCACATTTTTTCATGGATTTTACACTTATTTTATATGTTTTTTCATTGCTCAAAAGTTTACTGGAAGTTTTTTCACCTTCTAGTTCCAAGGCTAGGCTGTGCACTGTAAGTGTTTGCAGTAAGGAGCAGCAGCCCTGCTGATGTGCTACCCAGGTAAAATTAGGAGAGCTGGCATAAGCTCGACTTGTTGCCTGCTTAACTATTTTAAGCATGTGAAGTCTCACCTTTGATGTGTGTCTCACACATCTGTTCCCCAGCCATGCCAGCCCACCCTAGTCCTGCCAACCAACACAACTCAAGGCTTTTCTTGGGCTCCAGGACAGATGCAGGTGTTTGCCACCCTTGGCTAGCCCACAGGATGCTGAAACACAGGAAAACCTGCTCCACAGAGCTGCCAAAAAATTTATGTTAACCTCCTCATAGGCTCAGAGCCACGCTGCCATGGACCTGTGGCACTGCACTTGGCTCCTCCAAGACAGGGTCTGCACTGAGTGGTTGTTATGACCCCTTACACTGAGCCTTTAAAACTGAGAAAAATTATGCACTGTTCTGACACAGCACTTCTTACCTGTGCTGCTGCTTCTCCCTGCTCCTGCTTTGTCTTTTCTAGCACACCCTGTCTTTTCTGTAGGTTTCTGCTTCTGGATTTTGTCTTTACCAACTAATTTGACCAATAGTTAGTCCCTCAAATCATAGAAGCAGAGGAAATGAGCCCTCTAAGACTGGGTACAACTAAATTGAATGCATAAATCTCCAAAGACCCTGAAAATGTGCAAAGCATCAGCATAGGTAACATGTAGAAACCATGAGTCAACATGAGTCACTCATAAAAACAGAACATTACAATGACACTAAATCCTAAAAAAGAATGGCTGTGCCAAAATACTTAATTTGAAAGTAATTCTAACTTCCTAGAGGAAAATTAATAAATGAGCGTTTGACAGTAAGAAGAAACAAGCACCATGCACTGCAACCTTTAAATAAACCTGTCAAAATTCTACTATTATTCCATGAAGAAATGCCTTTAGGATTGTATATGGTGAGCAATTTTTTTTTTCTGGATTTTAATGAGAACAGCACTCTTTGTGGACATCATTATGGAGAAAGACGTTTTACACATCAGGCCTCAAAACAATATGAGTTTTAACCTTCCTTTCAGCTCTGAAAAAAAGGTTAATATTTTCACATTTTCATACCAAGTCTCAACAGACTAGGGTAAAAAAGAGAAAACAGAAATTGAAAGTTATAACACTAGGTAAACCAATGTATCTGATGAGACAGTATTTCATTTCAAAACAGCAGACTTGTGCATCAAGTAAGCTCCTGCAGGAAATTAGCCTATAACTACCACTGTGGGCACACCAATTTAACAGTCCATCTATGGCCAAAATGAAGCAGTTCTGCAGTTATTCATAGGGACTCTAATTAATTTCTGAATGCCTAAATCATGGGAAAAGAAAAGTTGCATTTGGTTTTCTTCCTCTAAGACCTGAAGGTTTCCATATCAGGTTGGATACATATGATGCCCATCACAGTCAAGTAGATTTTCCTTTTATGGAAAAAAAAATACTTTCATATGGCTAAACAAACAGGTACATTCCAAGGTTTTATAGCAATGGGCAAAACCCACCATCAACAGGACTACTGATATCAGGGATAATTTTTGATCATTTTTTAGACTAAGGGAGAAAACAAAAAGTCACAACACACACCATTTCCTGAGGCACAATATATTTGTTGCACCTGTAGTACATCATCTTCTGAGGAAATGGCATGTCCATATGTAAGACTGACATTCCCCTTAGAGAAATCCCAATCATAAAAACTAACAAAGTCCAGCAGAAAAAGCCCACACCCTAAACACTGTAGAGATGTGACTGATGAAAGCAATGAAAGGGCCTGAGCCAAGCACTTCTGTACCTGAACACAAAGTAACAACTCCACAGACATTTACTGGCTACTTTATCATTATTTGGGTTGGTCATACACACACTGCAGTTCTTCAGCATAGTTTAATGTATATAGTAAAGTTACAGGAAATGGCTTTTTTGTGTAGCGTTTTCAGCTTTGTTTCATTAACTGATTTTCAGTATTTGTCTCCAGATGGACTGTGGAAGCAAATAAAGAAACCACAGTGATTTATATCATCCCAATGTGAAAAGAAGGAAGACACCAGAGATCATTTCAAAAAAGGTTAAAGGGAACATCCTCATGAACCCAGCATCACAAAAAACCCCCTAATTTCACATTATATTTACATCATGTTCTGATGTCATATGGTGAAGACAAAGATTCAAAAAGAAGCCTGAAATACTCTGTTCACAAAGCCATTTTAAAGGAGCCATTTATGTTATAAAATATTTACTCCTTTTTCCAGCATAATAATCTCTATCAGCTGATTCAGGTTTCTCAGTTCAGAATAGGATACTTTAACCAAGATCATGCTATAAGAATGAACATCTCACAAATTTTACTTTTCAAGGAAAACAGAGCAAAGGCGAGTTTAACAAATTTACATATATTTGTACCAAACATAGTTTCTCAAAAACAGTTGTGACATCAAAACAGATGCCACGGCCTTGAAACCATCCTGACAGCTTTCAGAAACCAGATCCTTATTGATACCTACTTCTTTCCCATTCTCTCTCTTTTCGGTCACGTGACAGCACACAAGCCCTCAATCTAACACACTTGTCTTTGGGAAGGGGAAGATTTTCAAAAACAAGGTTTTAATATCTATTACAGAATTGTCAGAGTTGGAAAGGACTCCTAGAGGTCATCTAGTCCAACTCCCCCATGAAAGCAGGATGCCCTAGAGCTCATTACCCAGGACTGCATCCAGGGGGGTCTTGAATCTCTCCAGAGAAGGAGACTCCACAACCTCCCTGGGCAGCCTGTCCCAGGGCTCTGTCACCCTCACTGTAAAGAAGATTTCCCTCATACTTAAATGGAACTTCTCATGTTCCAGCTTGTGCCCATTGCTCCTTGTCCTGTTACTGGGAACTACTGAAAAGAGTCTGGCTCCATCCTCCCTGGATCCACCCTTTAGATACTTGTAGGCATTAATAAGGTCTATTAGAACATTAATAAGGTCTATTGATAAGGTTAACAATTAATTAATAATAATAAGGTCTATTAGAATACAAAAATTCATATCCAACATTTTAAGAAAAAGGATAACGTGAGGTAATGCAGATGGGTGCAAAGCTCACTATCTTAACTGCACGTTCCATGTTGATATTTTTTAATTTATATTTGTTGGAAGGGGTTCCAACATTCATTAAAAAAAAAATAATAAATAAATCTCTCTTTTATTTTTTGAACTAGATTTACCACATGCATTTCTTCCTGGAAAATTTTTGATCACTAATTTATTGTTAGAACAATGGGAAAAAATATTAAATTGGGTGACAGAGTTTTCTTAATAAAAATAATTTTAAGAATTGTAAAATGCAATCTTACTATTAATTTTAAAGAAATAGAACTGGATTCTGTAAATGGGAAACCAGAAGAGGAGCTAAAACATTATCTTTTGCAGATTTATTTTTTTTTTTAACTTAACTGAAATAAATATATTAGAAAAACAAACAAACATTTCCTTTAGAATTATTATTGAAATGGACATATTCCTATTGAAATTATTCAGTTCCAACAAAACTGCATTTTCTGACTGTCACTTGGAAAAATTTCTATCAATCATCCCTAGTTCAAAAAGACTAGCTTCTACTTCACTATCTTCTAAATGTTTGGCCTACTTACCCAGTTAAAACACTATTTTACTGAGCAGAATTTATCCTGGGAAGACTCCAGAGAAAAAAAAAAAAAAGGGAAATTAATTCATCATGCCTATTATAATGTCACAATGTTGGTATTCCTGCCAATATCAGCTATATATTTCTAATTCTAGCAGCTTAGCAATAGCTAATAGATATTGAAAATACACCATTGATCAATCTTCGACACCTTCCATTAGGATATACTTTTTATTCTCTGATTTAAACCAAAATTTGTTAGAGCATTGCATTTGCCAAAAAGCAACTGCCTATTTAAACTATTTCTCAAAGTTATTTAATGTCTCTTATTATTAGGAACTCATTAAGGAAACTATTCAACAAAGTTTAAAACTCTTTCAATGTTTAATTTCATCTTTGATCATTAATTACATCTGCAGATAGACATAACTTTTTAAATCTTAATTTTCTCATTTAGGTTTGAAATAGAGTTCGTTGCCCAATACATTTTATTTCAGTGCATAGGCAAGGCCCATGTATTGATGAATCTTTTAAAAGAAACCTACAGCTTAATCAGAATAAAATTCTATTTATCTACCATATCATAATAGGAGAATGCAAAAGTCAACTTTGCAGCTGGAATTTTGAGTTCCATGGAAATAGGCTTTTAAGATTTATTATTTCTACATTTTATAATAAAAGCTAAGACATGAAGACACTTTCTTTCTAAATGTCTATTACAAACGTAAGCCCCCTGAGCTTGTTAGTGACATCAGAGAAGTTCTTGTTCTCCTTGCCCAGTACAGAAAGCAGACAGTAAGGAGGCTGAAGGAAACATCTACAGAGCTCAGGGTTTATCTGAGTCGGTAGCACCTGGGGCAAAGCCCTTCCCCCGAGGAGACAAGTGCTCCTTCCCAGCTTTGGCAAACGTGAAGATTCATAAAGTGCATTATTTAATGGTAAAACACTGGCATTCTGACTCCTACACTGAAATAAACACACTTCTGGCTTAAATTACATCTGCTGTGCCTTCGCAGACACAGTGCAACTGGAGAAAAATGCTCCTGACATTACAAGGTCTTGGAAGGGTGAAAATCTGACTGATTTGACTGAGCAGCAGAACAGGCTCATGAACTCTCCGTTGATGAATATGTAACTCATTCAGCAGTGGATTTTTTAAACCACAATGTGGGAATATTTCTGAGATAACAAACAGTATTTTGTTCAACACGAGGAACAAAAAAATAATAGTGGTTTTTTTTTTTTTGCAAATAACATTTACCATAGATTTTTTTTTTTCAGCACTGTCTTTTCCTTACTTCTGTCTTCTTTCAGTGTAAGTGATTTGAATTGTCCTATCTGCTACTTTATCCATTCCTTTACTTCCAGAACTATTTTCTAGCATGGTTTATTTAGGAAGTTCAGGGTTGTTACTGGGGAGAAGAGACCAAACCCCACCTCACTACAACCTCCTTTTAGGCAGCTGTAGAGAGCAAGAAAGTCTCCCCTTTGCCTCCTCTTCTGCAGGCTGAACACCCACAGTTCCTTCAGATGCTCCTCATAAGACTTGTGCTCCAGACCATTTACCAGCTGTTTTGCCCCATCCTGGACACACTCCAGCCCCTCAGTGTCCCTTTTGTAGTGATAGGCCCAAAACTGAGGAGAGGATTTGAGGTACAGCCTCACCAGTGCTGAGGTACAGGGGGACAATCACCTCCCTGGTCCTGCTGGCCACAGAATTTTTGATACAGGCCAAGATCCTGTATAGAGCTAACACTTCAGTTTTTACTGAAGACACTATTTTTAGGTGACATCTTTTAAAAACTGGTCAGGATTAGATAAAAATAAGATAAACACAATGGACTCATTTTGATGTGTTCCTTCAAACTATTTCTGTGACAGGTTCATTATTCCTTATTCCCTGTGCAAAAGGCTCTGCAACTGATAAGGAAAATGGACACCATTTTGGAGACCAATGGATGTTTCAGTCACAAGTTTCTCCCTGCTGCTAGGAGGACCTCTAATATTTTTTTCTATTACTTATCAAAAAGCTTTTAGGCAATTTCCTGTATTTTGGCAAGCCTGTTACTTCCAGATTTTGGTTTTGCTTTTGGGTTTTTTTTGCAGCCTTATTGCTCAGACAGCTCAAGCTTACTTCATTTTACAGAAATAGTAAATGGCTTCACTGAAAAGCACAAAAATCTTTGCCGATTTATTTTTAATTGCTAAATCCCTGTTGTTTTTGAAGATCATGTTGCTCATCACCACCCTTCCTTCATTCACTCACACCATATACACCATATAATATACACAGCAGGGAATCTGTCACTATGCACAGAGTCCTCCTCCTCTTCTCTAATTTCACTGCTTTTATGAATCCCATGGGTTGTTTTTCCCTTGACCTCACTTTTCAAATGCAGAAGACAGCTTATCAACAGCTTCCAAACTGCTGATTTACCTGGCTGTGATAGACAGCCCTACACCACTTGGATCATATATCTGCAGTCATCAAACCATAGAGTTTCCAGCTGGTGCAGCAGTGCTTTGTCCTGGAGAAGTAAACAATCTGTTTTCAAACCCAGCAATAACTGGGACTGGCCCTGACTTCCAAATTGTGTTTCCTTTGAGGTGATATCTGACAATTAAAAAGTGCTAATTTCTGAAGATCTTTGTTGCTTCATTAAAGATTACTAAGAGATTAACATTTAATCCATTCTAGTACTGAGCTAGTTCATTCCTCTGGGTACAATTTCCTTTCAGTACTTGGGGATAATAAATTGCTAGTAAAAGGGACAGGTTAATTGTTTGTCTTTAAAAATTTTTAAAAGCCAGTCAGACTCATCTGAGTAAGGAGTCTAGAGTCTCTGAACAGATAAAATCTCAAAGGTTCCCAGTCTTTCTCACACCATGATGCTTATGGTGATTTTGAATCTTCAGCTGATATCTTGCTTGTACTTGGGAACATACCCTGTGCCTAATATAACTAAACATTTGAATACTTGAAACTATCTTTCCTTGTCTTTGAGTCTTAGCATGACATGCTAGACATTGGAAAATACTGTATTCAATACATTTTGCTCCTTGCCCTATGAAACTAAAAATAAATAGTGAAGGACTCTTACATGTGGAAACACATTCATCCCATCACCAGAAAGAATCGTTAAGCCCAGAATGAGTACATTCCCAACTCAATGTCATGTTCTGTAGGGTTTGTTTTGTATTTTTATTTGAATAATTCGTTCCCAACTCAATGTCATGTTCTGTAGGGTTTTGTATTTTTATTTGAATAATTCTCCTTTCCTTAGGTCCTAGCCACCAGTAAGTATTACTGCTTAGTTTCTCACTAGAGGTGGGTTTCAACAACAAACTTTTACTGGCTAATAGGGTCAACTCTTGAAAACCAGTATTCCAGCTAAAACTCAAACTGAAATGTCATCACACAGCAAGGGGGAAATGCCATCAGCTGATACCAAGTACCAAGGTACTTTGGACACAAAACAATTCAGTACAGTGTTCTCTTACTTAGCCAACAGCATTTAGATTTAGGAAGATTTTTAGTATCCTTTAATGGTTTTTATGCATTTTATCCACAACAGGAAACTCAGTGGAAAAGAGAGAAGATCAGCAGAAGCCTAAGACAGAGGGAGTGGAAGCCTCCTTTCAAATTTAGAAGCAAAGCAGCTATTCCTGCTCTTCTTCTTTATTGAAAACCCCTAACATCACTTTCCAATCTCCTGTCCCCTACCAGGAAGCTCATGTATCTCAGCTTCCCAAGGTACACACAAATGTACTGAAAAATGACAGAAAGATTATGTAAGCATCAAACATCATGCCAATCTCCCTTTCTCAACATAATTTAAATTTTGAGTAAGCCAATCAGGTAATTTCCATTATCTGATATAAAGAGCATTGAATAATAAAAATGCTCAGTTACTCAATTTCAGCCAGAAATATGAGGAGGCATTTGAAAGACAGAGATAAGAATACAAAGCAGAACATCTTCATAGAAACATTCCATTTGATCTGCTGTATTTCAATGGGGAAAGAATATTATCCACCTTCAAGCATTAGGTAAGGTGTAAGAGGAGGAGGAGAAGAGACCTTTCAAATGACAACAGTCTTGGTGAGTCACCACTATCATAAGAGGTAAATCCTACTCTTTTTCAAAGACTTCGGAAAGGCATTTGGGTCTTCTGGGTCCATTTATGTGCTTGTAGGATCCAGGGACAGGTGGGAAGTGGTAGAGAAAGAAAAAAATATGGACTTCCAGGGCATTTTTCTACCACCCAGTCTTGTACAGCCCACAATACTTACAACATTCTTTACTACATGCTGTTCATATGCAGTTTACCAGTGCCAGCTAATAAACTTCAGTCGTCTTCTTAGCTGACTACCTAGCAAGATGAACAGTAAAAGGCTACACAGGCACTGACAGATTTTGACAGAATAGGTGGGAAAATAGTAACATTTTTAACAGAGTTAAACTGCAGCTTCTAGGAAATATGGAACCTCAGGTGAAATGTTGGGATCATTTTCTAAAGTGCCTTTGTTCCTACACCCACAGTCCAGTCAGCTGTGCTGAACATATTATAAATCCCCCCCATCAGTCTGCACCAGCCCCTGTGCAGCAGTTTTGCATATCCACATATAACTCTTTCGTGCAAGACTAGGCAGGAAGATAATTTGGGAGTCCAACACTTTCCCAGGCCTGTTAATTACTTAATCTCCTGGTTTGCTCTCCCCTGCTGCATCTTTCTCAAATAACTTATCTGGCATTTTTAAAGGATTTTAAGTGACCAAATCCGGTTGAGGAAATGCGAATCAGGTTTTGGAAAAGAAACAATTAAACTCCATCTTGTTGAAAGAGATTTTGTCTTGAATTGATCTGCTCAGAGTTACTCACACCCTGAGTAAGCCCAAATTCACCCTCTACCTTGACATTTTTTATCCTTGTTACAAATATATATGAACCCCATATAGGCTATAATTCACCTTTGGTCAACTGCTGAAGTTTTTCTCTCTGACTTTCTGAAGCTCTTTTTAGCTCAGGTACTGACATCCTTAATATTTTAGACACTTACATGAAGTAGCCTAAATCCTCCCACAGGGAGTTTGCCACAAAAAAATTGTGGTTGGTGCAAAGGGCAAGGCATCCTATTCATACAAAGTCATAAGCAGAGCATAATAGCAACTCTTACCAACACAAAAGCAGATCAAGAAGACATTCTCTCATGTATTATTAGTGTATAAGGAAAAAACTGTTTTAGGAGACATTGTTTTAAATAATGAGATGCTGAAATTTAAGGTAAACTACCAACAGAGTTGTGCTTTATTAAGACATATAACTATAGCTCCATTTTAGCTGTCCTTTGTGACACAGATTACAGTAAGGTGTAAGCAAAGAAGGACTACTCTCTTAAAATGATACGCAAGCAGCATATTGCCACTGTAGAATGATTCCTGAACAAAACAGAACGTTAATTGAATGCTCAATTTCTGGCTTTGGTACTTAGAGGCTTTGACAGGATTGGAATGAATGGTAATCCCACCGGGAAGCAGGAAAATAATAGCTATAGTAATGCTTCTAAGTGCTCTGCAGACTGCTGATTCAAGGACAGATGCAGCAGTCAGCTGAATTTAAAGCCACTATATTCACATCTGTACGCGGCAGGAATCATGCAAGGCAATGGCATAGGGAATGTCTCAATGAATAAAATATAGTACAAGGCTGTGTCTTAAAGAAAGGGAACTGTCTGTGCTGTGGTCTGAAATAGCTGGTGATAGGGCACAGCCTATGTTCTGTGCTAGTTAACACCTTTGCTTCTCTTTCAGTAACTTGGCTCTTGATCAGTACTGGTCCTGCACAGCTCAGGGATGTTTCAAGTGTACTGCCTGGGGGAGGTGTAGCTGGAACTTCAGGATCACTGGATTTACAAAACCCTGTCTCAAGCAGCTGACCCTCTCCCAGAAGCAGGCTGGCAAGGTGTGCACAAGAAGGACAAGCCCCTGCCCAAACTTGCACGTAGATTTCCAGTATTCCCATTGTCCAGTATTACACCATCCCACTAATTCATCCCAAGAGAATGTATCAGTGTTTTTTTTATTTTGTGGAGGAACAGACTGAAAGCACTCTGATCTGGAGCTTCTCTGCTCTCCAGGACAAGCACAAAGCAATGCATGTGTTAAAAGAGGCTTTTGATGGTGGAGTTGCTGAGTGCATATGGCAGAGCCCTGGGGATGTCCCTATGGCAAAGGCAGCAGTGGCACAGGTAGGTGAGCAGTCAGCACAGTGGGAAAAGTCCTCTTGGAATATGGTGATGACACCAATTTTGCAATGCCACTGATAGGTAAGTGAATCGGGATGTCACACATGGAGACCAGTATGACTGAGAGGGGAAGCAATGGGTGCTCAAAGGAATTTAATACTAATGAGCATTTAGTGATAGAATTTCATTTAAAAGAATCATTCTCCAATTAGACACTGCAAAGGAGGCAAGGGATCACAATGCACTTGTCAGCTGTGGAGGAAGTAGGAGAAAGGAAAAAAAAGTAATTTCTTGTGTGGGCAGAGAGAGATTGTCAAGACAATATGGTAAGTGCTAACTAGCATCATGCAAGGCACTGGGCCCTGTCTTGAAAGCTCTGAACAATTCTGCTTACCTGGGTTTTGATATAAAGAAGACTTAAAACCCAAGCAGAGACGCATCATAATCAGGGGAAAGTCTTTAATTCTAAAAGAAACAATAAAACAGCCTGGCTTGTTTAGCCTAACTAAATAAGGGCTGGGAAGAAGTATGATTATTCGTAGGAAAGACTTCAGGGATACACTAGGAAGGGAAGATATTTTTTTGAACTGAAGGCTAATACTGGCACAGGAACAAGTGCATATAAATTGTCTTGAATATGTTTAGGCAGAACATTAAAGTATTATTTTGATCAGAAGAGAGAGATCCTAAAACAGTATCCCGGGGGGGGGGGTAGCTGGGAAAAAAAACACAAAAGTTTTTAGGTGGGATTTAGTTAGTTCATTAAAAGCATTTTATGATGAATTTGTAACCCCAGCAGAAGACTGCTTTTGATGACCGAGAAGCTCTGGGACTCTTGCCTCCTCTGTACACTGGCAACTGAATATGAAATCAGGACTTAAAATTAAGCAAAATCATGTCTGAGTCTTAAGAAAATTAATGTCTGAGTCTCTTCCAGCCCACACTATCTAGCCATGTCAATTTTAAGGTAAAAAGAATGGGCACTGTATATTTAGCACAAATACTATTGAAAGCTATCCTTAAATGCATTGTCTGGTTGAATCTCAATTTTACAATTTTACAATTTCATTGGGAAATGCTAAACCATAGCACTGAAGCTCATGTTTCCTTATGCTGACTGAAGAGCAGACAACATTTACAAAAAGTGAATAATATTTGCATAGCCAATGAACTTCTAACAACATGAAGTAAGACATGGAATGCCAAATTTGCATGAGATATTATATTTTAAACACAGCTAATGTCTCTCTCATTATCCTCTTCATGAGTCTGTTGTTGAGGGGGCTTTAAAGAGCCTCATAATTTTCATTTGATAGGTTATAAAAATAACAACTTGATTTGGATATTACCTTAAAATATTAATCACATTTCAGAGTGCATACAATATAAAACAGAGCTATCAGCATTTATACACACTGCAAGATGTCTCCCATTTTAAAGAATTCATGATACCAGCTTTGTATAGTATGAAGAAGTTTGATCTGAAAATGTAAATGTTGCATTAAGTGGATGCTACCAACTCTACTTAATCCATATAGTTTGCATCTGTAGGGCAACTCTGAGATACCTACTCAGTCAGGACTAGCAGGTGTCTAACCCTGCACTGTATTTACCTGTACACTGCAACAAAAAGTTAAAAAACACAGTGAAAAATTTAGCTTTTAATGAGAGCTTCTGCTATTTGCTACTCATGTTTGTATCACACAGAAGGATTTGTATGTGATTAATGCTAATTATACTGTGTCTCAGTTTTTCCTGTGCAGCGATGAGGAGTCATGCTATTACTTGAATTCTCAGGCTTGTGGTCAGTGGAGATTCAGCTCATCTGCTACTGCAAACAGAAACTGGCAGTTTTCACTTCATATGGTTTTGCAGATTCACAGGGAGCAGTACATTTTTCTCTCTCTGTCTGAAAACAAAGCAAGATACTTGCTCATAACCATAAACCTTGAGTGAACAGAGAGGGCTCTATCCTGTCCACCCTCACCAGGTTCAGGTTGGTGTAACTTGGCACTAGTAAAGTGATTTCTAACTTACTCTTTTGTACTGGAAGTAGGGTGTCAAGTTCTGGGATTTTTCTCAGCTGAAGATGGATGAAATATATACAAACCAGTTTGCAAAATAATTTAGCCTTCATTATTGCCTGAAAGACTAAACGAGCCTGCTACAGTTGCTCACTGTATTTCAGGTATTTCCTATAGTGAGTATAGAAATTCAGATAGTGTTTGTACTGTTTTAACCTTGTTCATTCATATAGGGTAATGTAAAAACAGCTGCCAAAAGCATGCATTAAAGTCATGCATATCTACAGTAACAAGTTGCAA
Source organism: Chaetura pelagica (assembly GCF_000747805.2). Lineage (NCBI taxonomy): Eukaryota > Metazoa > Chordata > Aves > Apodiformes > Apodidae > Chaetura > Chaetura pelagica. The sequence goes on along the minus strand of NW_009953703.1, from coordinate 3,857,232 downwards.
TAAAAGATGGATTGTGTATCATTATGTATGACTGTCAATTCTGAATTTATTTAAAGCTAAAACAATGCTTTATTTGTATAAGATTTTTTATTTGCAAAGATTCTACTTCTGTTCTCACACTAGTTACATACTGATGTAATTAAAATTATTTTGGTACAATCTTCCCTGGAACAACTATGAGACAGCAGATTCAAGTCTGAGGCAGAAAAAGAACATGCAACATTCAAACGGTTAATATTTTTAGGTTTTCCAACTGAAATCTCCAACCTCACAGGCTCAACGAGGCAAGCTTGCTATTTAGCAGTGATCTGTCAGCTTTGGGGTATTTGGAAATGTGACTTCTCAGGTGCAAATTGACTCAACACTGAGCTCACCCCAGTCTATCACACCTTGAGCACTTCAGATACAGCAGCACTTGTACCAAACTGCTGCACAGTGCCAGCAGAACGAGCTCTGTGCTTCCCAGGCACAGTGGTTATGGCTGATGGAAGTCTGCATGGAACCAAGGGCACCATTTTATTCCTCAGTTTCACTGTTCCTAAAACAGATTCCCTCAGTGCAAATTCCTGCTTACAGATTAGTGCTGCTGCTTTGTACTTTAACCAACTACAAAACTTCATTCAGCCATATAAATATTCATTCAAGCATTACTTCAATAAATTAGTATTTCCTATAACAATTATAAATTTGGGATTTGGTAAATTAGTTTTATCCCTTAATTTCCCAACTCAATTGAATAGTTGGAGAGGCTGGTCCAATGCTTTTAAGTTGATGCAGGTATTTTGCTCCTGGTTTCTGTTTCAGTTATTTTACCTTATTGTTGCTGCCTGAGGTGCATAGATCATTCAGGGACCAAAACATCATAACAGACACCAAAATGCATTTTATGAAGCTAGGAAGCCCTGAAGGATAGCGCAGGGTTTAAATGACTACTTTTGTTCAGCTGGCTGCTTTGATCTGCTGGGAATCTTTCTGCAAGCTCTGGCAGCAGGTGATGCACATGTCTGGTGACGTGGTTACCTACTGACTGCAAGAATGCACCAATAGCTCATCCTGCCTGGTGAAGTTTAACTTGCAAAGATAGACAGAAACCGAATATTAATAATGCTAGAAATGGAGAAGAAGTATCTCCACATCCCCATCAGCTGAGCCTTTCTAATTGCTGATCCCAAATTTGTAAGTTAGAGCAGAGCCCAGTTTTGTGAGCTGCTGAGACTGCTGCAGCAGAAAGAAACCTTTCTCTGCAGAAGTGCTTCTTCCCCCACTTCTCAGAGTAAGTCATGGTATGGCTCTCTAGACAAAGAGGATAAAAAAATGTGTTGGAATTTTGCACTCAGCACAGGTGTTTCTTGTACAAAAAGTCCTGCTGGAGTTGGAGGCTGCTTAAAGACTTCACTGAAGCTAGAAGTAAAAGACAGAGGTTTTTGACACCTGGTGCACCAGGAGGAGTAACACCTTTTCATCACCACCCTCCCCTACACAGCCCCCAGTGACCTCTCTGCTGAGCACCCAGCAGATGTGAGGTGTTGCATATATCCCTGCAATGGAAACAGGTTGCACACCAGAGAAAAAAGAAAAAACAGGTGTACAACAGGAGCAAAACGATCAGGAAGAGATTGTTGACTCAGGCTGCACAATGTACTGCCAAAGAATATTTCAAGGTAAACTACTAAACTTGCCCCACTGCACATTCCTACTTTCTCTGCTCACATGAAAACTGCCTGAAGAACAGTCAGTCTGATTGCATGAGGCTGCAGGACACAGTATCTGCTTTGCTTGTGGCCTTCTTCAGAGGACAGTAATGGTTTGTACATTCCAAAGCTTTGGCAGATCTACCTTTATTCTGAGTAAATTACAGATCCAAATATAGCTCAGGCAAAATGAGGAAAGGAAAAGAACATCAATACTTATTTTGACTAAGGATTCCTAGTTAATAAAGTTAAAACTGTGGGTGTGAATCACAGCATTCAAATCTTATCTATGTAAATTTATACTTTATACTGCTTTGCCTATGATAAATTAAACCTTGAAGGCACCAGTAACATGGAGTGATACAGAAAGGGGTCAGGGAACTGCTGGAATTACTGTGGAAAGCATTCTGTGAGCATGACTCTTAATCATAGGCAATAAAAGTGAAGGTTAATAAAAAATCTGCAAATGCTAATTAGAAATTATCAGCTCAGTCCTTCACAGACATATACACACATGTAAATTCAGCTGTGTGCAGGTCAATGTGCCTCCTCATGTCCCAGCATCCTGCATACAGGATGCACTTGAGATGTAGCACTTGGCATCTGCAGCAATCTAACCTCACCTCAGTAAATGTGCTCTAATCTATGTTCCAGAAAGCTCCTAGTGAAACTTCTCTTTGAGCCTGAGGGTCCCCAGATGAAGCTAAATCCTTATTCATGCTTACATCACAGCAGGACATTTTCAGTATTTTTTTCTTTTATGTAGGTGATTTTTTTCTCATCTTCAATAGAAACAAGGTTGGCCCAAATGCCTATAATGATTGCTCTTGTAACTATCCCCAGTGAACACAAAGTCATTCACATGAGGAGATACATTCACATGACAAAGCTAATGATTTTGGTACTGTGATTGGACTTTTATACTCTCCATTTGTATTAAAAAGTTTTAGAAGTTATTTATTAACTACAGAAGGAAGAATAAAAAATGAGACGAGCAAGACAGAGCAACTACATCATTGCTGACTTCACAATAAGCTGCTGTCAACTCTTCCAGCATGTGCAAATAGAAGAGGGTTTTGCAGCCTGTCACCATCTCCTGACAGGCAGGTAAGTCGCTGCTAATAATCAAAACAAGGCTCCTTTTTGGGGTCTAACTTTGCCCAGGGACACTCTACAAAATCACAGTCTTCAGTTAGTTCACAAGTAGAATACATTCTACCTCCCAGCATGAAAATTGTGCTGATTCTTAGCAACAACCAGCGAGCTGAGCTCTCTCCTTTGAACTCATCTTTCCCAGCCTGACAGGGAATGTAGCCTCATGAGACATGGCAGAGGTTTGCACCCCTCCTTCCTCAAGAATTTCTAGCACCAGTTGTTAATGGGAGTAGACACTTCACTGCTCTTTGTGTTATGAGAAGGACCCACTGGATAACCCAACGGGCTCCTAATTTAGGCTTCATATTTGATGACTATTTCTGAAGCAGTAGCAGAAATTTGGGAAGTATCACTGTTCTTTACTGCCAGATTCTTATTTCAGGAAGAGCCAAACAGTTGTGAAACATGAAGATGGAGATGGGTGTAGATGTTTGCCTCTAGCTTGAAGTACACATTTAAACTGCTTGTAAACAAGAGCTGAAAATAACAGACCACCTAACTACAGTCCTAAGGTGGCTAAATGAGGCTGATTGAAAGTGAGGGCTTCAGACACATTTAATGAGTGAATGTTGATGTTTCCAGACCTACAGGCCAGATGGTCCTATTTCTACGAAGCCCAGGGATGGAAAAAAGTAAAAGCCTCCAGGTGTCTACTGCACATTTCAATCTGTGATAATATTAAAGAAATGACAAGTCTGATAAATTAAAACCCCAGGAGGCAAAGACAAAACCAAAGAGAATTTACAGAGAAGATATGCTGTAATTTATGGAAAGAAAATAGCAGTAAAAACAGCTTCCTACAAAATAACTGTATTCATTATATTTAACCCAAATAATCTAATGCTTAAAAGAAAAAAAAAGCTAATCTTAAAGAAATTATTCTTTGCTAGCCTTCACCACTACTAAACTTTTCTTGCTCCTTTCGACTTACACCAACAGGCTTGTCCAGATCCACTGTTAATGCCTGTTATGTTGCATACTAATTTATTATTTACACTTAACACTAACATTATGTATGGCTTTGCTGCTACAGTAAGTCTCAAGCAGATGGATCCTGTGCTTCTGCAAAACTCTATCCCAATAGAAAAGGGACATTGCCTGCACGCCAGGTTGACTCAGAAAAAAAAAAACACCTGTTGCAGAATGATTATCTGGATAAACCATAATTTGGGCATATAACATTTTAAACACCACTTTAGACAGGTCTGATTTGCTGATTTTAGTTTAGCTGCATCAGTTTTCATCAGGAATGCTTCTGCATTATTAATTTTGTTTTAATTTAGGAGGAAAAAAGGCTATTGTTTCCTTGATTGAAGATAAAGTTGCTTGAGCTATGACATACCTTATTCCAAGTAATATAAGCAAGGTGTTCTGAAAGGAAGAGATTTATTTTCTCAAATAGGCATGAAAACACATTATTGAACTTATTAAAAATACCCATGTGGCTAATCTTATTCCAGCTTCAGTGTTCTCTATTTCAGTACAGCAAGGTTTTACAGCATATCACTTTGGTACCATACAGTCTTTCATTACAATTCCAAGTTCTCAGAAAAAAGGAGGTTCATTATTTTTCACATTTGCCTATAATTCAGTATGCTGAAAATATTTATCACCAGGAAGCAGAGGCATTGCCATACAAATACTCACTAACTGAATAAGGCATTACATCATCTGGGTAAGGCATTTGAAACAGAAGCACACTGAATTTGGTCAAGATTGTTGCAAAGTGAAGGTGAAGTACAAAAACTCCTGATGTTCACTCAGCAGATGTGAACTCAGAAGACTTGTGATCTTCTAGATGTGAATGTGAAAGTTACCCACCACACGTTATCAGGGAGAAAAAGGATTTTTTTCATAGACAACACAAAGAGCCAAAGGGGAAGAAAGAGATGGTAAGAGACTCAGAATTATTATAAACAGGACCCTGTTTTGAGGAATAATCTCCAAAGGAAAGGAACAAGATATTTTTCTGCACCCAGTGGTATAGAAGCATGGTGGGCAATGATTTGATGGTTTCAGAGGCAACAGCCAGAGGAAACAATTTAGTTTATGACAGACAACATCTTACTTCCCAAAGATCATTTACTCTATACACTCATTTATTTTTTCCTCTGTCATGGCCCTAGGAGTGAGACCACACCAAAAACCACAACCAGTTCTGGAGACAGTGCCATATCTGAGCTGCAGTGTGGGAGGTGTGATGATGCCTCTCAAATCCAGCAGCTCCCTGACTACAGAGCACAATGAAAGTCCGTGTCCAGAGTTCAGATGCTCAGTAGGACTGGATGAGCTAATAGCTCATCTAGTGTTCTGTTTGGCAGGTGTCCTGGTTTGAGCCAGGATGAAGCCAATTTTTCTTTTTACTGATTTTTTTTTCCTTCAGTAAGCTTTCTTGTAGCTAGCAACAGTGTGTTCTGCTAGGCTGATAAGACAGTGGAATGTTTTTCTAACTACTGAGGCTTCAAGGCCGCACCTGCACTCTGCCGGCTCAGACACTACGGGGAGATCTGTGACCCCCCCGTAGGAGGCTGAGTTAGACGGACAGCAAAAATTGGCCAAAGATATTCCATTCCATATATCTACATAAGCTCAGAGATCACAGAAGACAACTTCCTTCCTTCTTCTTCTCCCCGGTCCATGGCCGGCGTCCAGGGAGGACTCTGCTCATCCATCACCATCGATCCTCAGGCTTGATCTCTCTTGACTCCCATAACTCTCTGCTCTTTCTCCAGCAGCAGCTCCGGGATTCCTCGGGACTCTTCCCAGTTCAGGGAAGTGCTGTGGGAGTTACTGGGGTGGGGGGAGGCGAGAGGTTTTTTGGCGCCCAAAAATCTGCACACAAGCAATGCTGATCCCCACTAGCTCAGCCTGGCTAGCACAGTTGGTAGAGCATGGGACTCTTAATCCCAGGGTTTGTGGGTTTGAGCCCCATTGAGTACCAATAAATTGTTGTCACAGTTTGACTCAGGTCTGACAACAATGCTCTCGATCCCCCCCTTCCCCCAACCCATGTAGGGAAGGAGAGAGAAAAAGAGAGAGACTTGGCTGAATTGAAAACCAAACTACACAGCTGTAATTAAAACACTAATGAATGATACAAGAAAATATATACAAATATATTCAGGAATGGGCAAAAAACCTCTCACCTCCCCCCAACCCAGTAACTCCCACAGCACTTCCCTGAACTGGGAAGAGTCCCGAGGAATCCCAGAGCTGCTGCTGGAGAAAGAGCAGAGAGTTATGGGAGTCAAGAGAGATCAAGCCTGAGGATCGATGGTGATGGATGAGCAGAGTCCTCCCTGGACGCCGGCCATGGACCGGGGAGAAGAAGAAGGAAGGAAGTTGTCTTCTGTGATCTCTGAGCTTATGTAGATATATGGAATGGAATATCTTTGGCCAATTTTGCTGTCCGTCTAACTCAGCCTCCTACGGGGGGGTCACAGATCTCCCCGTAGTGTCTGAGCCAGCAGAGTGCAGGTGCGGCCTTGAAGCCTCAGTAGTTAGAAAAACATTCCACTGTCTTATCAGCCTAGCAGAACACACTGTTGCTAGCTACAAGAAAGCTTACTGAAGGAAAAAAAAATCAGTAAAAAGAAAAATTGGCTTCATCCTGGCTCAAACCAGGACAGCAGGGGTTTCTTCCACCTTTTTTTAGCTCTTCTAAGGCATAGAAGATGGATGAACTCTCCAGTCCCACTGTCACAGAGACACTCACTCCAGAATGAGTTCAAGGAGCATGTAACAAAGCACACAGCCCGCCATGCCAGCTCCCCAAAAGCCCAAGTGTCTTTCCTTAGCATCAAGCAGGATGTAGCAACAGATTAAAATAAAGCCATTCAAATATTAATGTTGTGTTATGCTAAACCTGGTGTTATTTTTATTTGACCTCCTCATCACTGCTTTTCATCATTGTGTAGCAAGTAAAGGAAGGAGGACCAATGGGGACAAAAAACATGCACAGAAGGAAATAATATTTTTTTTTAACTGCTGGATTTTCTAGGTTATCTATCAGAAAAATCTGATACTTTGTGTTCAGCACACTCTCACTTTCCGGGAAATTATGAAATTGACATATTATATTGGGAGGTGAGTTTTTAAAGTAGCCTCTATTTACTCTATAATGAACTTCAGTGAAAGTAGCTGTCACTGCAAAGAGGTCTTGTATCCAAGGAACCTTGTAAACCAAGACCTGTACAGCAGAGGAGCAGTGTATCCTTTTCCATAGCTTTCTTTCACCATATGATGATGTCTGTTATATTTAGCCACTGCTTCTGCATTCCAGTTCAGTAGGTCCACGTGTACAATCCCTCACTTACTTTCCCTCTAAAGTTATGAAGTCTCTGATTAAGGACAAAGAAGGAAGCTTTTCCCTCCCAAATTTGGTCTCTAAAGAACAAGCAGTCACTGCAACACTTTCCTTTTTCCTGTTTTCCTACACTGTTGCCTTAATGACACTAAGTTTTGGGTCTTAGTAGTAGTGACTGTTACCTTTTTTTTTTCCCCTTTGTTTTTATATATTGCTTTCCAAGTGTATTCCTCTTTTCCAGAGCAGAATTTGTCCTTTCTATAAAGTGCTTTGATGACTAAATCTGCAAGCAGCTACTTGGGCTGAGAATACCAGCAGTGGGGACAGTCCCCTTAAGACCCCACCAGCACCCCTCTGCAAAGATTTATTATTTCTGAGCTGCCAATGCATTACAAATACACTCAAATAATCATCTAAGGTAAATAAAGATTGGATAAAATATAAGTTGATTAAATTATTAAAGCGTAATAACTAAAAAAAAAAAAAAAAGGAAAGAAAGGAAAAAAGAAATCACAGATTGAAAGTAGAAAATGCTGATCTAGGACACACCTCAGACTTGCAGCATGACCAACTACATGGAGATAATTCTTGCCTAATCTCTCTGCAAAGATATCCAGTGAAGAATACTCCAGAGCCTCTGCAAGCAATCTCTTCCAGTGCTTCACCATCCTCATCATTAGAAGATTTCTCACATGGACACCATCACAGCATAAAACAGTGCTGCAGAATGGCATTAGCAGCCCCATAATGAACAAAATCAACATGAGAATAATTAGGAGGTCCATATACCCCCCCGTGATGGTCCCTAATCAACTTCACACATAGCAACTGGGAAAAATGGGAGTGCATAAGGAAAAATGCGTTACTATGTCTCAGTTTTAATACAGTAAATCTGAGCTGCAAAATCAGCCCACTGAAACTGGAGTTACATGAGACCTGAATTATATCAAGATTGAGATATTCCCTGTTCAAAGTCACACTAAAAACCAGGGCAACAGGAGCTGCCTTTGATGCTACCTTGGCTGTAGCACATGATTTCGGTCACTATATTTTCCTAACTCCTGAAGAAATTGTAGAATTATTCAGATGATGAGAAAAGGACCAGAGAAATGTCTCTGAGATGCAAGAAATCTGACTAAGGCTGTCTTGGGAAAATGCATAAAAAACAGAAAGATGTGATTTAAAAAGAACATCTTTCCTCAGATCACAAATTATCTTTAACTTGGATTATCCCAGAATCCACTTTTTCATTTCAGAAATCTCAGCCTCATTTTCCTTTATGTCAAGACATAAAAGCAAATCACAAAAGCCACTGAATTTTTTAGAATAAGCCTTTTCAAATTAACAATGTAAACAGCATTTTATGTCCATATTCTTGGAAAGTCACACACCTTGGCTATGTAGAATCAAATACTTACTCCCTTATCTGTGCTGAAAACCACTTTATTTTACAATTTACCTCGTGGTTGCTTGCTTGGTTACACTATTCACTAGCTCACTGCCTTCCTGAGTCTAAACATAAACAAAAAAATTCTCAATAAAATTGATTTTATCTTTCTTTTAGACTTTTCCTTCTTCCAAGGTCCCAGACAGAAGAAGAGGAAGATGGTACCTATTTTGAAGAGATGCTGTGGATTGCAGATTTTCCATTGCTGGTAATGCTTAAATAATCCATCTCCTTCTCCCTGGTGTATCTGCAATCTTTATAGATTAGTATAATATGGGATTCTATATTGGCATTTCCTAATGAGTAGAAGCATCTACCTGAGAATCCTGTAAATAAGCTTCTTAAGTGCTTTGTAAAATCATAGTTTTCACTAATATATATATATGTTACAAAAAAATATATATATGTTACAACTCTGCTATGTTTGTCCTGGAAAACTTCCAATCTGAGGAGTGCAATCCCTGCAGCTGTATCCACATGTATTTACTGAACATCTGAAACAACTGATGTGAACTTTCAGTAGCAGCTTTCTTCCATATCTCTGGTGATTCTTTAAACATCATCAGATAATCCATTGCACATCAAAGCATTAAAACATCAGTAAGTTCTTAAGTAATTAATCTAATACTCTGCTCACAGTCAAATATAACAAATACAGTAAAGTCCAAACCACCTACAAACCTTATCCCAAGCAGCATTCTAAACTGGAAAGTGAAGCATCTCTGAGCTTTTGTGAGTGTCCCAAAGGATTCTGCAAGCTGTCTACTGCTGATACGTCACCACACATGCATGTATACAAAGATCTGACATAGTCTCTTAGTTTGATCTGCCATTAATCGACGAAAGGTGAAGTACAAGCTTTGAATATGCATCCCTTGTGTTCTAATTGCTAATCTGGCAATTGAGTCAGGCAAGGAAAAATCCTTAAGGGGTCCCAAGCATCTGTAATACACGTAGGGAACTACTGACTAGGGGGAAAAAAAATATGTTGGCCATAGGTGCTCAGGTAAGTTTTCACAGATTGTGGTATCTACCAAATAGCTGGAACACATTATTTAGGCCCATTAAGTCCAAACATAAGCTAATAAATCATTACAGTTTTTATGCAGTCTCTCTGTTATTCCAAATTTCATCACAACTGTGGAGGTCCCTGGTGTAGGAGCTTTCTGACTGGGCAATCTTGACTTTGCATATGAGTTAAAGAAACTAAATACTTAGCATTTACAAATACCTTTTAAGCAAGAGAACTTCAGCATTCTTAATAAAGGTATATAATTAACATTACGCAGGCAAAACCTAAGCTACCTACCAAGAGTAGAGCAAATCAGGGATGCTATTGTGAACTAAATTCATTCTCTATTTGCAGTGAGAATAGACAGAACAGGGCTTGGTATCCCTCAACAATGAATTATTGGGCTATACAGCAATAAACTTAACACTTAGGTCATAAAAAGAACCATAAATGGAACCACAAGACCCTGATTTATGTACTAGATATATCCTGCTTTGAGATCTAGATTAATTCTTTAATAAAGATGCTATCCATCACTGAAAAAGACCTGCCTTGGTTGTTTATTTGCCTATCATGAACAAAGAGTGTTAATTATGTTGTTTCAAATATAGTAGGTCTTCGCTAATACTTACAGTCTGCCACACAGCAATATGTCTTATGCAGGAATGCATTACATTTTCAATTGAAAATGACTCATCAAATTGAAAACATAATTTTTTGTCATCATAAGCCATATACTGCATTACAGGTTGCACTGCTACCAGACAGCAACAGAAGAAAAAAAAATAAATTCCAAATCTGCACCTATATTTACTGTAACAAAATAAAGTTGTGTATTATTTCAATTATCAGTAAAATGAATGTCACTGAGGGATGAAATAAAGCTAAGGATTAGTTTCAGGAATGTCAAAATGTCAATAACTGTTCTGGAAACATTTCTGCATACAATATATAGTGCAAGTATAGTTGAGGTATTCTGGCCAGATTTCTAATGCCTTGAACAGAAATGTCATGGGGAGAGAAGTTCTTACACAATCTCACCTCATATTATTTTTGGTTATATGTCATCTGCTAGGACAAATCCAAACCCCAGTAAAATTTGATTAAGAAAAAAAGGATTTATCTAATCACAGCTACACAAGGAAGGTGAGCTGATAGCTGCTTTTGACTTTTCTCACATGGCAGCTGAAAGCTACAAAATAATAACTTCTCCAAACCCAACATTCAGGCTAAACTGAAACAGTTATAACAAAGCCTTGAAGGAATTATCAACTCAAATTTAGGATGCAACTTTAAAACACTTCTAATTGTCTCATTGTAACCCACTGGCACAATTCATTTAGATCTAGTAGTGCAATTAAATTGAAATCCATTAAAATGTGGATTAAAAATCAGTATCAATTGTATATAAGGTTTTAATGCCAAACTTGTATAAGCGTTTGATTAAAAAAAAGCCAAACATGAGCTGCTAAAATGACACTCAGAACTGGAAAATGAAAGTTTTAAAATAAGTATTTATGATTTGAAATGTAGACTAAGTCTATTGCAAAGGCATAACCTATTTTTTAACTGAATTCTTTGTTATAAATCTCTGTTTTATTCCAACAATTAAGTGTAAATACAATCTGTTGGGTTGAACAGCAGTCAGGAGCCTAATTATGTAACATTATCTCAAGCTCACTTTGAGCCTTCCCCAAATATCACCAAAACCAGTATCTTCCATTGATTTCAGCAACTTTTGCATTAGGACAATACTAATTTCCTTCCAACCAATAAAATTCTGGCATTTTTTCAATATCCTTATTTGCTTCTCCTGTGATCACTACTATCTCTAAAAAAAGATAATGGATTTTATTTTTAATTGAAAACAAGGAAGGCAAGACTTTTGCAATACTTCTATACCCTTCCATCCAACTTCTGGCAACTATCTACATGGTCACTTTATTCTTGAGTTGGAGGGAAACTATCCAGTTATTAGGATTTCTTTATCCAATTAAAAATCCTGGGATGACAAAACATGAGTTCTAGCACTTCTCAAGTTGGAAACAGTAGTGTTTGGAATCTGTTCTTCAATTCCATCTGCAATCACAAAATGCAAGCACTTGGTCTTATTAAAAATCACACATCAGAACCTGAAGTTTTTTGAGACTCAGCATCCCAGTTTTGGCTTTAGAATATTTTGTACATATGTTAAATTGTTTTTTCTCTTAATTCAGTTTTGTAATCTTGAGAGTTACATTTCTTTATCACTGTGTTGCTAGTTTAATCTAAAAATTTTAATTCCTTTTCCTTCCCAGATGTCAAGATTATGTCATGATTTAAATTTTCATTTTTTTGGCTTCAAACCTATGGTGCATATTTATGTATGTTTCTTTATTAGCCAAAAAAAAGCAAATATTAGTAAATCTTACTTTATAGAAAATTAATTATACCTTTGTTTTACAGTTTAAAAGTCGTAAAAGTTTTTGTCCCCTGAATATATTGGAATGCCTGTTACAATTTCTCTTCTTCAAGAACTTCTGTTCCCTTTAGAGCTTCCCTCTTTCTCTGAAAGGAATTCCAGTCAGTGGCCATGTAGTCCTGATTGAAACATGCACCAGTTTGACCTTTTAATTTTGTTTTCATTTACCTTGGAGATAACAGAAGACTGATGTTAATGTTTTGTAGCTGGGAGACCTGTATGCTGTCAAATCTCCTTTAATACGTGATGGCAAAAAGTGCTTATCTCATGCTCAACCTGTACTCACACTATTCAAAATGTTTTTTCTCCTGATTTACATGATTAACTTATTTAATGAGGCAGAAAGAGGGTCTCATCCGTTGTAGTTCGTCACAAGCAACGCAGTACTGAACAAACAGTAACAGCACATTAATCTCTCTGACTTTTTATTATTATCCACTAACAGGAAGACATTTGTACCTGCTTTCATGGTTAAATGCACTTGTTTTCTGGTTTTAAGAAGGAAAGAAGGAAACAACTCCAAACTTATGACACAGCACATTAAGGAAAGCACTTCAGATATGGAAGAAAATACATGAGGGCCCAAGAGGCGCAGTTTGTGCAGAGCCATCTGTTGGAGGTCATGGGGACATCTGACACCATTACACAAGTTTAGGCAAGGAGAGTGTATGAGATAACTCAGCCATAGGCTGGGGAGCAAGTTTATCACGGCCCTCTCTCTTCTCCTTTGAGTGGGGGTAAAATAACCTGAGATTAATTTAAAAATATCTTTGTCTTCCATGTGTGAGACACAGATGTCCACAGTCTTTTCATATGCACAAATGTGTGAGGTCCTTCTGGGCCCTCCAGCTGTTGGCTCATGCCAGGGTCCTCCCGAACAGAATCAGCTTCCTCAGAGAACGAAAACATAATTACCTATTATGTATTGCCTTCTTCTACCACTTTCTCTCCAAAGATATTAAAAACAAAAACAAAACAAAGGCATTTAGTACTTTTATGGCATAACTCAGCCTGTCAGCATTGCTGTATGAAAGCATTTTGAAGCACAGCCTACTACCCAGTTGAATGATCACTCAGAATGGCTGATAGTTCATGCATTTTGTTTTACCAGCTGTTGCCCAACACAGAGGACATGTGGTCCACAGAGAAGTGGGACGGTAACAATAAGACCCTGTATTACAACCTTGGCTGGTTATTTGATTATATGACTCTGGAAGCTGCTCTGTGTCAGCAGGACTGGTGTGCCAATGTTACAAGTCATGCACTGTAAACACTGCCTGGCTCAGCAAGACAGTGTGGATGCACAGAGTAAGATATTCAAGCAGCATTCCCAGAAATTAAGCCTTTCTGACACATCCTTGTCCTCTCAGCCAAATCACCACAAAAGTCTTGAATTACCATTTGTCTTGAAACATCTTTTTCCCCCTCCCAGAATGGTTGCAAGAAGATGAAGGAAAATGCTCCTTTACAATTATCTCCATCAATGAGAAAACTCCTTTTTTTGCAGGAGCCCTGTTTTTAAGACAACATTGTATAAGAAGAGGTGATCAAGATGTGGGTGAGGAACAGGCTCCAGAGGTGACCCCCTGTAATTTCATTATTATTCACATTATGTCAAAATTTGCATGAGACACCATAAGAGAGGAAGCCACTGAAACAGGCCACCAGCTTTCAGTGTCTGCTGAGACAGGAATGCTGAGAGAAGGTGCAATGTAGAGAACCTCCCCAGCACCAGTTTTCCACTGGGAGTTTAACCAAAAAGCTCCTAACCAGCATTAATCAAGTCAGGGGTTGTGCCATATACAAATTTCCTCAAAGTTGAGCATCAAACTATTTATAAAAATCACAAATAATCAAAATAAAATATTAAAAATATATTAAAACTTGTGCCATACAACCTAGACTCAGAAAGTAACAACCAACTGGTGTTACCAGCTTACACAGTTACTTTTTTGTTCAAAAAATACAATATGTGTCTCTGTCCAGAACTTCTACGTTCATTCTCTATGGATGGCCTGAGGGAATACATATGCACAAAATGAACAAAAAAAAGAACCACATTAATTGCACAGTGACCTCAACTACATTACACAACAATAAACCAAAATTAACCTTAACTTCATGGTATTCCAACAGAATTGTGTGTTAATTTCTGATTTGGAAGAGCTTCGCCTGTCACTTCCTAAATCCTTGCTCAACCGTTCAAAACAAAACTGTTCTCCAGCTCTAACACTCCGTCATATTAAAAGTGTTGAGACAGAAGAGACTTCATATATTGGAGGTTTTTCATGTTTTTGAGTATTCACAGAAGAGTCTGCAGTTAAAAAAAAAATGAATGGGATGATTTTCCGTAAAGGAATGCAGTCTGATCAAATAAAATACATTTTGCAGTGGAAATGGGGAAATGATGAAAATGAGTGATTTTGATCCTGTCAACTGAAGAAGACAGAAAAGTTCCACTGTAGCTTTAATTTTGAATAATTTCATTTTCATTCAATTCCCATTCATATTTTCATTTAAGAGAATCACCACAAATGAAAGGAATTAGCACATAAAATTAAATCTACTTGACCCCAACATTTTTTTTCTTGCAAAGAAATTTCAGGCCAATATTGTCTGTTGTCTTCACAGGTCTTCCCTAGAGGTAAGAAAACTTACATAACTTATTTGTAAAACATGATGGATCATGTTCATATGACAGGTACATAGAGGGGATATTGTAATTGGTTCATATCTCCCATTCCCATTTGTGCTGGTCTGAGCAGGTGATGCCACTGCAGTGATCTTGCAGGCTCACTTTAATAAAGAGTTCTCCCTGAGACTTGATTAGATAAATAATTACAACTTCAGATTGTAGGGAAAAGAAAAAAATCAAACACATTCTGCATCTTCTATTTGCTTCAACTGAGAGGCCACCCAACCTGTAAGCCAATAAACCAGGGGGATTTGCAGGTGTCTAAACACAGTTGCTCCTTTGTCACTCTCACATTAGCAGTCACTCTCCCCTGCATTGGCAAATAATCCCCTGGAGCCAGATGTGCTAACATGCAATGCACGTCCACACTACTAGGTTAGGCATTTCCCTGCTAAAGTGATTTTTCTCTTAGGGAATGGTAAAAATCATTGAAGGCCAGCAATGCAGCACCCTGCAGCCTCTTCAAAGGCTGCTGCATAGTTATATTGCTGCTGAGCAGAGCTTCAGTGTAGTGATGTGCATCTCTGCCTTTGTTCTATTTGTGAAAAGATAATAACCAATGCTGGGATTCTGAGTTCAACAAATAATGTAAAACACACGAGGCTTCACTGTTAGTCCCCAGGACAACAATTTCACAGGGAATTTTCTGTAATTATGTGCCATCACTTTGCTCCCTGACAGCTACAGAGACAAATCAGCCTATAGAATTTGCTGCAATGCAACAAGTGTGTACCAGCAATTTAGTCATATAACACACAAAATAAAGCCCTGCACATGTTCCCTGCTTTGCTCAAATATTCCATTTTGCACCAATACAGGACAGGGTTAGTTTCAAAATCATTGATGTCAATTGAAAAACACCATAAACATGAGAAAGAAACAAGAAGGTGAAGTGTAATGTAGCAAGGAACAATCAATAGAAGTAAGAATAAAGAGAGAATATTATTTTTAAAATAGGATCAAAGCTAAGAATAAACCAATCCACAAGTCCCACTTCTTTAGACTTCAGCATGTATGGAGCAGGCTGACTGTTGTCAATACGAACTGAGCACTGTGCACAGCCTGATAAACTGCTGCATCAGCCTGGAGCTCTACTGAGCTGGGAAAGGAGGTTTCACCTCGTGGTGCATACTTCTGATTAACATTTTTCTCACTCCTTATGAGTTCTACAAAACTGAGATATAAGGATAAAATCTGAGATATGGATACCCAGGTTAAAACTGTCCCATGGATGAAGCCCACGTCTCTGCTGCTTGTTCTGCCTCACATCTATTTCCACATGGCAGGTCAGATGGTTCCCTCTGTCCACAACATCTGAAATACCCCAGCACCAGAGTCTCCAGTGAAGTTATAGGGACTATGTAGGTACTTTCACATTTTATATTTAATTCCAACATTCAATTTCCCAGTACAAAATAAGGACCACCCAGTAGAAACTATTTCTTTTCACCCAGTAGAAACTATTTCTTTTAGTTATTAATCACAGCTGCCCCAAATCCACCTCAGTAGTCTATTGTTTATTATTTTGGAAAAAATCTCAAAACTTGAAACAAAAATAAATTCCTAAAAAAATCCAAAGACCAACAAAATAACAGTAACAGCAACAAAACTTTCTGACACTTACTGGAGGTATAATATTCCACTTCTCCCCAACTATTCTAGCATTCAAGCAAAGAACATGAAATATACAGGGGGAATCAAAATTCATTCCAGCACTGCATTAGATACAGAGTACCCAGACATGATACAGTTATTATGTGCAACCATTTCAATTACAAAAACTGCTAAAGCATGTAATTTGACAGCCACTTCATACAGAATCTCTCCAGCTGATCTGACAAAAAAGGATCAGGGCTTGCACATTAAGTGTCAACTTCCCAGTCACCTGTGAATGCTACTATTTACTTAAAAATCTGTTTTCTCATTTTAATTACATTCTGTCCACATGCTAAATCTGTTTCTGTCTATGACAAGTATCATAACCCAAACGTGCTATTGACAGAGTCAAGTTACTTAAAATATACACAACCTGCAATGTGTTTCAAGCCCATGTGTATGTTCTTTACAACACTATATGATATTTGCATATTGCAACATCTTGTATATTACTTCCAAAATTAGTATGACAACAGAAGTGTTGTCAAAATAATTACTTACTCTTCAGAGTTTTAAGAGAATTCAAGAGCCTGGTTAGCATTAGATTATGCAAATTAATTTTGAGATCTGAATACAACAGTCAAGGTCTATGGCAGAAGAACTTTTATGATGTGACACCTAATTATAACACAATCTTAACTATCAAGCATATAAAAACTGTGTCAGAGATCCTAATAAATGTTTCGAATCAAACGCCTCCAAAGGAAAAATAAATTCACTTAGTACTTTTAATTTTAAATTATCCAAACACAAAAAAGATTTCTTCTTTTTTCACCCTATAGTTTCCAAAAATACACTGCAAAATATATTTTTTTTCCAAAAGACTTCTCAAGATTTTCAGATCTATATTTTCATGCAATCAGGGTCTCAAAACTAGAGATTTTTCTCCATATATTTTATGGGACAACACAGCTGTTCATGATTGTTAAAACTAAGCTGACATTTACCAAGCAAAACCATATTTCTTGGTATAAGCAAATCAAATTATTCTAGCAGTAAAACACCTATTCACCTCTCAGCCACTGGGCTATAGCATTAGTCTTATCTCTTGACCTTTGATTATACTGCTGAAACAAAAGGAGGACCAGTGTATTTTTATTAAATTTGTTGCCCATTTTCCAAAATAGTAAGGAAGCACTTACCAGATGAATCTTTCGGTGGACAAAATATCGAGATGCAAATTAAGCTACATGTTTGTATAACTATGAAATGCTTTCTGCATTAGTAACTGATGGGAATTTAAACATTACTTTGGTGAAACAAACAGGTAGATCTTAGAACAAAGGTAATGCCAGAAATTCATCCTCTGTTCATGTTTTGTGTAAAGAGAGCAGGGACAGGAGCAGACATTATGTCTGCTGTTTCTATGATTACTTTGAAAGCTGTGTTAGATGTCCAGACACCCTCAATCAGATAATTGAGGAACTTTGTATTATGCAAGTACTGATAATTTACTGCAAGCTGTGCAATCAAGCCTCATTCACTAGAAACAGAATATGCAGTTTCACCTGAACACAACCTACTGGCCGTAACTAGGGTTTGGTGCAATGAAACATCTTACTGGGCTCGTTCTTCTGTGTGTCTCTAAAACTGACCTTTTTCTGGAGACTCCCAACTCTGTTGATGCACTTTGCTTTCTGTCTAATCTCAGATATCCTCCAGTCTCAGCATCAGCCATATCCAGCTTGTCACGAGCACGACAAAACCTTAACATTTTCCTTCTCAATCTCTCCTTCTAAAAGCTTCCTTGCAGTCTCTCTCCTTCATCACAACTGAGAATTATGCTATTTTCCCTGCTGTTCAAATCTGTAATCTCAAGTTCCTTTCTGATGTCCTGCTCTTCCATCTTCCTCCCCAGGTGCTCTCCCTCCTTAGCTGTGGTTGCTGCTAAGCATGTACAGCTCCATACCTTCATGCTGCAGAGGCACAGGGTGAAGGTGCCCATTTTACCCAAATGAACAATGGTGAGAAGGATTAAGCCATTTTCACCTGATCCTCAGCCACCCAGCAACTAGACAAGATGGAAGTTCTAGCAGGCACTTCCAGCCATTCTCTGTGTTTATCAGCTGAAAGCAGCCTGCTCCTATTTCTCCTATTTCTGGCCATCTTGAGGAACTAGAAAATAATTTCATTGCGCCTACAAGAAAGAACTCAGTTTAGGACTATACATGCTGCCTCCAGTCTGTCCCCAAGGCACCACCCAGTTTAACAAGTCTGAGGTGCTGGTGGATACTATTTAACACTGAGGATTTGGCCGCCCTAGCATTTCTCAAGGAGCAGCTAGCACCACTCCCTGCCTCATCCTGGAGAAGGCCTCAGTTATTTCTGTTCTTGGGAAAACAGAATACAAGCAATAACTGTTTTGTTCTCACCTATCACTAGTTATAAATACTCTTCCATTTCATGGGACTTTTGGGCATCAGAGATAATGAAAGGCTACATTTTTGGCAGGTTGGTTAATAGCTTTCCAGTCAAATTTCTGGTATGTTTCCAGCAAAAGACAATGAGATCATCTTCCAGTGTATTGCTTGGCTAAGGACACAAGATTTAGTAGCTTGCTGTTGCAAGGAATAACCATGCCAGGAAAAATGTTGTGATGGTTATGCAGGTTGTTTTTTTTTTCCCTTCGTAGAACTGATATTCACATTTTACACTTTCAAGCTGGAAATTGTCATTTGGTCAATTATTTATCTCAGGTGTTGCCTTTTCAAAAAACCTCCCCAAACAATCCCCATACTCAGCAAAATATTAGTTGCAATTATTATTGCAATTACGATTGTATTTTCTAACTACTTTTAAAATCAGAATATTGACCGTGGTGCTCCTCAGTTTCAAACCTAGCATGCTTTCCCACAATATTTTCTCTCCCAGCTAGCTCTTGAAACATATGAAATACAGGTTGTCTATTACACCACTGCTAAACCCAGCTTTTTTATTTACCAAGGTACTTGAAACTTATTGTTTAAGTCTTTGACTCTTTTATAAATCACTTTTAAAAAACAACTGAAAGAATATAAGATAACATTATGTGGTATCTTCTCCCTTTTCCTTAACATCCCAACTAATATTGTACCTGACCACTCACTTGTTACTGTTTTATTTAAGAAAATATAGCTATAAATAGTACTTCTCCCTAAAAAAAAGCAAATTAGAAAATTATGTTACAGACAGATGATCCAACTTCCCTAGTAATTACACCCCTTATCTTACTGCTACATGCATACCTCTAATTGCTATGTGATGGATATTCATTTCCTACTGAATAACACCATAAATTCATTGCTTAAAATGCAGATAAAATGGATAGTTTGTTTTGTTGTGTTTTATTTTTGTTGTTTTGTGTGTTGTTTTTTTTAAATCTGACCCTTGCCAACTTTATTATATACATTGAACCTAACGTTGTTTGTGCAGTCAAGAGAACACTTCCTATCAAGCCTACTTTTACTCTGCTTCCCATGAACACCATAAAGTGTTTAATTGAGCTTGCTTTCCATGGAAACAAAGCAGGGAGTGGGTAGTTAGAGAGACTGAGCACTGCATAATTTACTTGGAAACAGTGAATTCTGTATGTCTGGGAATAAGTGCATTAATCCTTAATACACAAAGGTTATATGTCAAATCCATGACTGGCTATCCATATATGAACTCCATTTTCCTTTAATATTTGTGGATCCCACTTGTTACAAGCTTATGGTACAACTGAACAGACTAATCCTGTGGTGTAGATTTTCAAAGAAGTAGATTGAAATTTTTTATTATTATTATTTTTTTAATCAAGATTTTTCCTTCACTGGGCAGTTCTAGCACGTTGCTGCTTTCATGTTGCTCATTCAAAGAGATGTTGCTTCACTTCTACGTAGCATTAGCCCTATGAAACAGCAACTGGCTAAGCAGCAGCTAGAGATAAGCACCACCTTGCTGGGCCCTGTGCATTCTTCCATACAAAAAATGCCCCCCTGGTGGGCAGGTCTCCAGAAAGACCACGGATGCAGTAAGAAAAGTGTACATTACTTTATCAACAAAAATAGATGGCCCATATTAGTGAGAAATGGGGTTCACTGCAACTGGAGCACATGGAAACTCAGCACACCATCACCTCTGTGGGCAAATCCAGGGTAGAGAAGCTTCATTTTACAAGGCCAGAATATCCTTGTAAATATTTAAGCACAAAAAGCCAGTTTTAGCATTTCCATTCCTCCCAAATAATACAATTTATTTATTATTTTAATAATTTAAATAACAGTAATTTGTTGTCAGTGATGTTACCTTCTGAAAAACCAAAGTTCCTAGTAACAACTGCAGCCAAAATGCCTGCTAAGGAGTGACTACATCTACAGAAATGATGTTTGCTTTATGACAGTATTGGAAAATTAAGACAACACTTTCTAACTCTGGCCCTAGACACTTCATGTTCTTTCAAAGATTTCAAAGATTTATTACTGTCAATTTTAAATATTTGACAATACTATATTTATTCATTGGATATTACTAGAGTAATATGCATATATATTTCTATAGAGTTCAGATTAGTCCTTACATGTAGCAATCATATATATACTTTGTATCATGTGTTTCAATTTTTTTAGAATGCAGTGCAGCTGAGCAAAATGTTTTCAACACAGAAAATGTAAAGGTTACACATATTTTTACTAAACTATTTTTACTAGACAAAAAACCCCACAACTGTACAGGCAGTAAACATTCTTGCAACCTCTTCTGGTTCTCTATGATTTCCTGGGATGGGGTTGAGGCAGAAAAGAAAGGTAGGAGAAGTAAAAAAATACTTCTTGGAAATAATGCCTAAACCATATATTCAAGTAAAAACAAACAAATTTAATAGAACATTTGAAAATCCCAGAAAAAAATAAAATAAAATAAAAAATTTCCATAGATGAGGAACAGGTGAGAGTCTAGGTCTGAGCAATTTTGTGAAAAACCATCACAATTGTATAAAAAACTTACCATATATATTTTTGCTAATTAGAATATTTAAATTTTCAGATAAACACTCCTGGTCTGGTCTAGTAAAGGTCTTCAGGTTTGTTAGCTATTGAGTTCAAAAGGTAATTCTCGGTAGTCTAATACAAAATTCTCGTGTTTAAACATCTTTTAAATGGGATCAGCATTCTTTCAGTAATCACTGCCTAACTGAAGTCAAATACCTCCTGAATATTTGCAATAAATCCAGATTTAGACGAAAGATGAAATTTCAATATTAGCACAAACGCTGAGGAAAGACAAGAAGTCGTCTTAGAAATTAGCTGTATTACTCAGGTAGCAAATACAAATATAATATATTGATTTCCCTACTCCCCAGCCATGGATCAGCATCCCAGATGTCCAGCAGACCCACAGCAGAGAGATCCTGTGTGTTCTGCCTGCTCTCCATGGGCATGAATGAAGTATATACAGTTACACTAGAATAAAATTAAGGAATTTTACTTTTCGCATGGTGAAATATATTTCCAAATTCCTCTATCATAGTAGGATACTCTGTGATGCAACAAAACAGCACTAGTCTACAGATAACTCCTTCATTTGAGGATACACATTCTCAATTGATTTAAAGAGTGAGAATTGCAGAACCAACAACGTAAATAATAAATGTCAGTATAATCCATCTATGTGGTTATTTTCTAAATATTCTTCATACTTCTGGATATTATGTCTTTCAAATACCAACCAAATTAATAATCGCCCCACAAACTGGTTGATATTATTAAATTAATATTAACTGAGTAGCTGCACCTTTTAACTTCTCACTTGTATTTTAGATTAATAACTAATCCAGCTCACCTAAAAAAAAAACACAGAAAAAAACCCCAAACAAAATAATACCTGAAGTGGTTGGCAAGCTTAGTAGGATACTGCAAGGTACAGGACATTCACATTGATATTCATCTGTGCAAATGGAAAGTATAATACTGGACACAGTGGCTGTTGTTCCTTCCAGAGAATTATATTTTGGAATTACAATGAAGCAAACAGAATTTCGTCTATGTGGTGCAGAATTTCTTGCAGCTAAAGGTACTACATCTTACTGGTGTGAACAGATAGCATAGTCTAGGGGTTAGAAAAGCTGCCTCCATTGTGAAAAACAGCCTTTTCATCAGTGCTGCCTCCTATGCATGAAGTGCTCATCTTGAAGTGCTCCATAATGCTGACCTTGAGACTAACTACAAAGAACTAGTTCTCTTTCAAGATTCGCTACCTGGCTTCCTCAAAAAAACCATCCAGGAATGTGTACATGTTGAAGATGGGGGTTTGGGGAATGTTTCTAAAAAGTCCAGTCTCTGGCTGTTGTAAAACTCCTGACCAGATTCTCATGAGTGGGCAATGCTCAACAGATCCCATCCTGCAAATCTTGCCCTGTCATATATTTATCTACCAGCCACATCTCTCTCTTCAGCATCTGTATCTCAGATGTAGATACAGCTTAGAAATATTGGATGGAGCCCTTAGTGAGTAGAAGGGAGAAGTTGAATGGTCCCTGTACACTGCCTCTTCCAACACACAGGTGAGGGGAAGGCTATAAACAAATACATGGAGCTTTTGTTCTCCCTGCAGACATAGTTCAGCTGTGGAAGTCCTTGCCACAGGATACTGTAGATCCTGATGCTTTAGAGTGGTTCACAGAGAAGGTGGCCAGGTCTTGGAAGAGAAATCCTCTGAGGTTTCTAAAGAGATAAAAGAAACCCCTGTCTCAGAAAGTCACCTATATCAGAGGCTGGGAGATCTGGGAAGGGGCAGTCAAGTATTGTATGTTTTGTGGTTTTAGCACTTTGCTCAGGGCTACTTGTGAAAATAAAAATTATATTGAAAAAAAAAAAAAGAAGCATAAGAGTAAAACATAATATTTAGTCTTTCTAGCAATGACTGTCCTGCTTTGTGACCTTGCACAGAAGTTGCTTTTTAGTTGCTACATACTAAAAAATTATTTCTTACTTCTGTCTCCAAAATAATGTTGTCTTAATTAAAAAGCAACCACACAGAAGCCTGTTCCTCTAAGTCAAATTAATTTAAAAGAAGTGTTATCTTTTTACAAAAACAGAAAGCAGTATATATGTGGATATTAACAGTTTATAGAAACAAGTTTTTAACTGCTAACGTATTTTTAAAGGAGGAGTGGGAGAAAGTGAAATGCAAACAGAGCAGCCATTCAGCTATCAGAATTCTGTGGACCACAACTTCAAGGATTAAAGACTTTGTCTTAAAATTTATAAGAAAACATCAAGCTTCTTAATTCTGTGTGAGTTTGGGTGCAAAACACTGGTACAGGAGCAGGAGGGAAGAAAGTATCAGTGTGTCTATTGTTAAGAAGAGGGTTACTAAAAAGGACAGGGAGAAACACAAGATGATGGAGATATTAAATTACCTGAAAAAGAGCTTTCAATATTTTGTGTAAAATAAAATTTTCTCTTTTTCTTTGTTGTTCTTCATCCTTGTGGTTTCTGACCCATCTGACATTTGTGATCCAAGTTCTGTTTATTTTCTGTGCTTTCTCCATGTTTTATGTCAAGACTCTTGGTCTAATTTTACTGATGAAGCAAATAATTATAACAAATGTAAACACTACAGACCCTACATTCACTGCAGTGATTAGAAAATAATAATGACCAAAAAAAGTAGATTTACATTTAACCATCTCCAAGCCTGAAAGTGGAGGCTCTTGTGAGTTTCTATTTAAAAATAGAACAGAAATAAAATAATTCCCAAATGTGCTTTGAATAATATACTAACTTTTGGTTAATTTCTGTACTGAAATCATTAATGACTTTATTCATTACCAGAAGCCTTATTTTTGAGTTGCGTCTTTGGGGTATTTTACAAGATTTGCCTGTATGTGCAGTAATTACTTTTTTGAAGTGCACTGGAAAAAGGAAATGAAGTCAGCAGGTTTATGATCTCCGAGCTTTTTGATTTAATTAGAAGTCATTAACAGCAACCCCCTCTATTCAGTTGCTGAACATGCCCAAATAGAGATCTTCAACCAGAAGCTCTAAGCTGCAGACTGTACAGCTTGCTCAGGTTGAATATGTAGCAAAACTCAAGGTTTTACATGTGCTACAGTGGACAACTAACATGACAATACAAGGATCATTATAAAAATTAAATGTTGAGCCTAATGTGATTATAGGTTAAACTTAGTAGAAGTAAAGCACACATATTTATATTATATTCCCTTCACGAATATGTTGTGCATCAAGTCTTTTCTTGATTTATGGCATTAGAAACTTTCTAAGTCACACATTCTAATGCACACCCTCAGTCACAGCTGAATCACTCACTAATGTGCTATATTCCCTGATGAGCTGGCCAATTTAATATCCAGGCTGATGCCAGAATCCCAACACAATGAAAGCCCCTTCATTGACATTCTGGTGTAATGTCTGATAACAATTAGATTCCTTTTCCTTCGTATTGTATCTTGCTATTGTCATTCCAAGAACAGATGCTTTTCTTATAAACCACTGAATTTACTCAAATGTAAATGTCAGGCGGACCAAGTAAATGCACAGTCCATGAACCTGCGCTGGGGAAAATGAGCTCACATCTGTCTCATTAAAATATATTGTATTTCCATTTCATTTATTTTCAATTCTTAGCATAGTTTCAAGCAATTTTTCAATTTCCAAACCAAGCAGCATCTCAGAAAAGTGGGTGATTTTCTTTTCCTTGCTGTGTCAGAAAATATATTGCTTGTTGCTATATTTTTATGGCATCACACAAGATCCCAGCACAATGCTGCTCTCACTAACACATTGTTTAACCAGACAGCAAAACATGAGAAAACACTATGCAAAAATTACCAATGCAGAAATTCTACAGACAGGCTTCCTGATGAACACCAGTGAATAATTCCAGGTATCGTGTGCATAAATGAGTATAAATTTTATACAGTGCATAGTTAAATTAATGGGACTTCACAGGGGTAAGTAAGAACACAGCCAGGCTCCAGCAATCTACAGTGATATGGTTTGTAGTGCTGGAGTTTTACAGATACTTAGTGATGCAGGTAATGTATCAAGGAGTTTCTAAAATACTTTAGTATTTAGGGAATTAGTCCCATAGATGTTTTCTGATACATGCCATTAGTTGTACCTTTAGTAAGTCACTACATTAAAAAAAAAAAAAATCTTGTTACTAAATTCAATATCTGCAGATAAAATAATGATTTGCAGGTGAATACCAAGTTTCCAAATCAGTCTCCATGTAAAACATTTAAGTGAGCAATATTAAATTTTAAGAGCATTGTGAACAATTGGTTTGTGTAATATTCTTAAAGATATGGAGAAAAAACCAGAACAAACCATAAAACAGTAAATTCTGGAAATCTAAAATGGCACTAAAATGGTGTGAAGGGCAACTCCATTTGTCCTAAAATACAAGGCAATCTTAGTTGCTAGAGTTTTACCATTATTTCAAAGTGATGAGCAGTCGCTTGTATACTTGCAAATACAGAGTTTTCAGACAGCTTCATCCAAGGTTAGTCTGTTTATTCCCAATCTTCCAATATTTTCTTATTACTAGGAATTTTAAATTAATATTTTATTGTCAAGTTCCCTGGCAGCAGTCCATGTGAGCTGGGAGTGTAGTTAGAATACAAATGAGAAAATTAATTAGTTGATGACAGTTTGGAATATTAGTTTTCAGCTGTCACTTTTTATTAGGTCTTTTTTTTTCTGGATGTGCATGAAGTGATTGACAGCATATTTTAGAAACACCTAGGATGCTTAAAAAATTTCATACTGAAGAACAATATATTCTAACTCATTATTTTGAGGAGGGGGGGGACTAAAATGCTATATTGTGCTTAAGTTTAATGAGTATATTGCAAGCAAATGCAGGAGTTTATCCTCTGTTCTGTCAGAGTCCTTCAGAAATCCCAAGTCTCCCACACTATAAAGAGCTTCTGAGACTATAAAAGAATAAATTTATTTTTCTTTTTTTTCAAAACACCAGTTGCTATTTAACATTACTTCCCAAATGTTGGCCTACAGAGGTATCTTGTATCTCAGCACCACTGCGAAAACAAACTGTGGTTCAATGAACCACTGTAAATTTGTCATTAAAAGGCAAGTTAATTACCTCATGAATAAGAATTAGAAAGGAAAATAATTTTTTTTAAAAGTTCATTTCTTTGAAGAACATATTTAGTGTAAAAATCATCTTTCTTGAAAAACAGGTTTAATAAATTTACCAGAACATCTGGAGAAGATTAACATTTTAACTTTGTGGAGCTTAACCCAAGTAAAAGCAATTTAAATATGATACAGTGCTCATTTTCTCACCACTGTGATTCAACTTATTATTTGTTATTTGACCTTTTAAATTTTGATTCCATTCTCCTGACATACAACAAAACAGAATTTTAGATTTTGACAGAGCATTTGTAGTCCTGCTGTATTCTGTGAACACGCAGATATCTTATTCACATGTCACTTTTTCAGAGATGTCTTTGGTGCAAATAATGTTAGATGAAAGCTGATTATCACACCAGTAACAGCTTTTGTTCTGTAAAATGGCATTTTACTCCAGCCTGGTTTAGAAGTCTACATCTGTCAAAACCTGTATCTTTCTCTCTGATCCCTCAAGCAGATGCACTTTATTTGTTCTTATAATAAAACATGTGTTTGTCTTTTATCTGATTAGTGCATCAATGAGAACATAACGAGATACTAACTGTTTCCAAAGGTCTGCACATCAAAGAGAACTTAAGCAGCTTTGAGAAATGAATTTGATTTCTTAAAACCTCAAAACTGCAGAAGAATGAAGCTGGAGGACATTGCCAATGCTTTGCATCTTGCTTAATTATTGTATACAATCGGTCCAGGTACAGACCTTTGCCTACAAAATTACTGTGGTTTATGTATGTCAAAACTTTATCATCCTAGCTTTTCTGAATAATTTCAATTACTTTAACTAAAAATCAATTCTCAAACATACACAGAGATTTAAAGCATTGTACTTAGAATTAAAGAAACCAGAGATCTTTGCAATAACTATATAAAGGCCATGAAGTCAGCCTGCAAGGCAGTGGCTCTTCATCACACAGACCCCTCCCTAGATCAGGGTTGAGCAGTACAGCACCCTGCTGTGCTCCTGCCAGGGACTCCTCTCTAAAAGTTACTGCTCAGAATAGTCACCAACACAGTGCCCTCGGTTGGGCCTTCCTGGTGAACACTGAAAAAACCCACACATTTTCCAAAGTACTTAAATTAGTGCTCCTGTTCTGCTTCAACCGTCTGCATAGCTAGATTTACCCATGCTGGAAGAGCACTATTACTGCTTGGTCCTGTGAAAAGCTTTCAGACTGGCATTTTGATTTAGCTCACAGAACTGAGACCTGTTTACATTTCTCTATGTACCATATAGAGTCAAGAGTAAGTATTTTAGAACTGAGAATGCAGTTATGATAAATCTGAAATCAGAATCAAAGTGAATGATAAAGCAAAAGGTGATTTTTTAAAAATTAGATCCAAATGCCATTTTCATTTATTAAATTGACTGCTATAAATTTCTATAAAATCCTTGACACAAAAGACTAAGTTTAGTCTTGAAGATATTATCCATTCCTTTGCAGCATTGTAAAGAAAAAAATACATATATTTCATAAAACACATAGAGCAGATATTTTAAATATTCATTATAATGAAATGCTGAATTTTATCTACTAGGTATAAACAATATTGGGTTAAAATGAAGGCTCTAACAGCTACAATAGCTTGTCAATTTTTTATGGAAAGCTTGCATGCCATCTTCCCAGCTTTCAGAAATTTCAAAGGATTTTTTTTTTAAAGAAATCTTACAAAATGTATATGATACTGCCTGCTGAAAGAGGGGACCTGTTAACAGGCTGTACTCCATGCACTCACTGCGGGGGGGAAAGATGGACACCAGGGTCTGGGCTTCAAGGTGGCCTGAAGCTGGTAGCCTGCCTTCCATGCATAGACCTAACATCTGCAAACTTCCCAGTCACACAGGTTGCTTCTGAAAAATTGCCCTCTTTCAATTCAGTGTCAGAAAGGGAGGCAGAGAGCAGCTGCACACATTGACATATTGTGTGCAGTTCAAAAGGCAGCAGGGGAGTGGACAAGCAGGGAGGTCTGTAGGAGTATCTCCCTAGTGGATTAGCAACCTCCCCTCCTTTGTCAGCAATCAGCATTCACTGTACAGCCATGAAATACGAAGTAATAGACAAGGTAAAAGAAGAGGGGCACACTGATACCTTGCTTGCTAGCTAGATTTCTTGATTCAGAATGTGTATGTAGATGTTCATGAATGTAAAAAGCAGTTGAACAGACCTTCTACATTATCTTTTTCCTATAGTGCTGAAGCAAATACATTGGAACAACAACAGGCTCCTGCCATCGCTGGATATAAGCTAGCTGGATTTAAATGTTTCTTTGTAAGGATCTGTGTAATAAATGAAATATTTAGAAGAGCTAGCAGCAAAATCAAGAGAACAGGCCAAACTGAGATGAGGAAAAAAATGTACAAATGTTGACATACAACAGCATCTTCACTAACAGCCCCTTGACCCATGGTCTTGTAACAGACTAGAAGTCCAACAGGTCCTTATGGGCTCTCCTTACTATGAAAACAAGGAGAACTTTCTATTCAAAATATAATAATAAAATGTGGATCTAAATTTATGGCAATATATAAAAGAGAATGTACTACATAAATTAAAGTTGGCAGCAGTCAGACAGATTAAGTTGGACCTCACAGAGATCCCCTAAAATCTTATCAGTGCTGTTGTATCCATGCAGCCATATGCTCACTGAACCACATTAGAGACACACAGCCCAGTAAACACCCTGTACTCACTGTAAGGAACAGAGGGCTTATGTTAAAGGTCAGCAGTATTAATTCTCTGTAAATGTCTTTTGCTCAAACATGAATCCTTAACCAATTTGCTTTTCATAACAACTTCCTCCATTTCCTAAAATTCCTGCCCAACTTTTAAGGTGAATTAAAACCATTGTCACAGAATCACAGAATAATGTGGTTGGCATGAACCTCTGAAGGTTGCTCAGAGGCTTGTTAAGCTAAGAAGCCAACACGGTCAAACATAGCCACAGGAGAAATAAAATCCACAAACCAAACCCTAATATAAACTTGGGTTTATGTATCTAGTCTCTGCATGCCCAAAAGCACACTGTAGCCAGCTCCCTCTCTGTGTCAAAGGACCTCATGAGGCGTCAAAGGAAACTCCAAAGCCTCAATTAGTGAACAAAGTGTTTAAACTAAAAAGGTCTTTTGCATAGGATTTACTTTCATTTGCAGAAAGGATAATTTGAAACTTTAAAAAAGACTAACTACATTCCTTTAAGTTTTTCTCTCTCCTCCTTATCTATATTCTGCTGCATCACAGCACTGACCTCAAAGGTCGAAGGACTAACAGTTTTCAGTAAAGCAGTAATTCAACTTTAAATCAACTATTAGGGAGTGCATGGGAGTATTGCCTCTCTTCCCAGCTAAAGGGAAAGCATGACCTCAACAAATCTCTGATCTACACTGAATTGACATGTGTTTAACCATTTCTGTATTAAATCCTTTGTATACTCCAATGGTTTCTGCTCCTTTAAGACTTCACTGCCTGATTAGAGAAATTATAAATGCAACCTCTGCAGTCTGATTAATGAGTCATGAACATCATAAGAAGGGAGCAAGTGACCTTTTTGTTCATTTTTGCAAGTCTTCCTGTAATTCACATCACAAATATTTTGGCAGGGTTTGTTTATCGAATCTGCACTGGAGTAAAATCTATTTTAGAATGCTGTTTTCTTCCTATTTGGGCTCCTCTATAGGAAAAGCAACAGTGGTATAGGTTTCTAGACTTCAATAGCTGTGTGCTCTGATTCCAACTGTATATGGCCATCTAACCCAAGTTGCTCCATCCAACAAGACTGGGGCAAGGATCGCAGAAAAAGTAAATTGAAAAAGATTTCAGAACAGAGTGTAAAAGATTGGGGGAAAAAAACCCAAACAAAACTCAGAAATCAAAACCCAAGAGACAATTAAAGAACTTCTATATAGAAAGTAATTTAATGTAGGTTTTTTGCAGGTAGTGCTGTTAAAACAAGCTAGAATAGAAATAAAAATGTTGATGCAGAAATACATGAAAAGCACATCACTGCTTATCCTGCTTTCCAGATTGGTAACACAGAAAGGAAGTCCTCAAAGGAAGATCTTCAGGGTGTTAAAATCATACTGCTAAAGCATATTGCTTAAGGTTTCATATCTATTTTTGGAATAGCACCAAAGCATGTAACAACTCAAGGTCTCTTCATCAAAAGTTGAGTTGATGATGTTACTAAGTCTGAGCAGCAGGATGCAACCTCCGTATGTCATTATGTAACATACTGTGTATCAGCCACTATAAGTAACCCCATAGTGTCAAAGGCAAAAAGTTTCTTTTGAGACTAGAAACAGTAACTGATCCTATGAACTCTAATAAACCTTGATGCTGGATGGGGGATGTGCAGAGGAAAAGAGCAGTACTTAGTGGCCACGTGGTGCCCTCTGCTTCCCTAGTAAGAGCAGGTACCAGAGAACATTATCACTACCAAAATGACAAACATATCATTAACCTGTGGAAACTACCAAGAAGGCAGAAAGAGGAGGTCAGAGCAACACTTCCCCAACTTCTTTGCGTGGTGGGCACCCTAGAGGCTGTATAAGAGAGAACATATCATAGAGCAGCAACTTAAGAAGAAGATAATTTGCCCTCTGCATAATTTTTCAGATAGTCCATGGAAATCATAATTACAGTTAGTTCTGGGAATGCAGGAAACAGTGCTGAACTTAAAACCTAACAAAGTCCTGAGTGATGATATATGGAAACAAGTATCCTGACCTTCCTAGAAACCAGAGGCAAGGCTGCCTTGGAGAATTATAATAGATTTTAATCTCAGGGAGGTCAAGATAAATCTGAAGCCACTGAGAATACAGTGGATATATACTTCTATAAACAAAGAATGTGACCTATGCTTTTTTAAAAAAACAAGTCAGGCAGAACTGAAGAGAAACCTCATGAAGTTTCATTTTAACTGTCTTTTTAAGGGATTTTGCAGTAGTTACAATAGCCATGCAGCTCTATCTGCAAACAATGGTCATGTAAACCAGTTGTGCAGACAGAAGTGCTCTAGCTTAAATATTTAAGAGGCAGAAGTCAGCCATGTAGCAGACTTTTTCACAATACATTAGCAGATTAAGAATTAAAATCTATTTGTGTTCTGCACACAAAAGGTTGATTTAGGAGAGACTAGATGAATTAATAATAAAGTATGTTTGTGCATATTAACTACAGAAAAAAAAATGTTATAGAAGGTATAGATATGATGAAGAAAGTTTGCTTAAAATAAGACTCAAGTGCTGTTTTCAAAGGAGAGGCATCATCCTTGCAATGTTATTTTTATGTTCACCTGGACCATGTGACCTTTATTCATTTATTTTTATTAAGACATGATAATACATGGGGGGTCTGTTTCCATCACTAGTAAATATATGAAAGAGCTGGCTTTTTGTCTCAACTGATATCTCCTGAATGCATAAGAACATTAGCTCTGAGCAAGACACATTGCAGCAGCATGCTGCACCAGTTTGTTGATTTTGCCATCCCATTTCTTTTCTTAGGGATGTGTTTTGCCTGTAAAATCACAGCAACACTAAAGAAAACTGTGTGCTGGATAGGACCAGTTGTGACTATCACCATAATTTGTGCAAGGAAGAGATTAAGAGGAAGCACTATGCAGCTCCCTCTCCCTCTCTGCATGCTGTCACAGCCCTTTCCCAGCTTTCTGCTCCCCAGTCTGCCCTGTGGGGCAACAGGTCACCCGATCACTGCCAAGTAGGAAACCCCTTAACAGCAGGGGCAGTTCCCAGCAGAGAAGGGTCATCAACAAATGCATGACCAGACCTGCAGAGTTAATTGCTCTCTCGAGTTCAGCATTTGGTGTAAACTCTAGAGCTTAATGAAGCTGGTGGAGGAACAAGGGGGCTGTGCTCATACAGTTGGTACTGCCCAGACTGCAGAGATTCTTTGAGTAAAGCACATCTTTGCTTGCCAATGATCTTAAAATGACTTCTCTCTCAAATGCACCCGTAACAATCACCTGTATAGATGCTTCCAGCATCAGATGCATGCTTCCAGACACAGTTCTAAGCAGAAGTGCTGTCTCTCCCAACTTGAATTCATGCTCAGCATCACACTGTTATTAAGAGCATTTCAGAAAAACAGTACAACCCTGTATCATCATGAAATTCCTAGACACAGATACAATTTTGCTCTTATGCATGCTCCTTTACCTCTCAGAGTTGTGTGTGGGATATTTGTACAGAAAGGCTCGATTCATTTAATAGGATTTTTCTTCACTGCATCACAAGGACACCTGGAATAAGGAAATCCGCACACTCACCAGATCTAGGAAGATACTGATGAATAAAGGTACTATTTCTCTTTAAGAAGGCTTCAGGATTATTGAGAAAGCAAATAAAGCCTCAAAGTTTTTCTCCATCCAGCTGGAAAAGCAGGAGGCTTGCACTGTAATCCATTTTATGCCCAGAAATGGAACAGAGCCCTCTGCCCCAGGGTCCTTGCCTCATTAGATGCAGGAGTGGTGCAAGGAAGGACAAGGGCTACAAGAGAAATACAGGCAGTGCAGCGAGTCATGCAGGAAGAAGAAGGTTGAAAAAGAAAGGGTATACTACAGAGTCATAATTACTGAATCCCCTGAGGAGAAAATGGTGAAATTATGTCATGTCAATTGTTTCAGAAAGACAGATTAAAACATCTATTGGGGAAAAAACAAACAAACAAACAAACAAAAACAGCAAACAAAGTGGTTGGGAGTCTAATTTCAACTTCACAAGTATCAAATGGGGAAGATTTTAATTTATGTTGTATACTGAATACAAACCAAAGTCTAGAGATTAAATGTCAACAAATGAAGGCAACGCATTAATCTATTGTGCCATATCACCTTGCTTCCAAATCACTAACAAGCTACTATCTATCTTATCTCTGCTTCACTTATTGACAATCTCCATTTGTTTCATCAAGAAAAGGGACAATCCATTCAGGACTCAGCATACATCATCCTAAGCAGAAAGAAATACTTTGCAACAAACGGCAGCAAAGTGAATGACTTTCTGTGCTACAAGCAGATTGTGCCTTTCTTTGGCACAAAAGTACGTAGCAGAGATGTGTATATATTCTGCCCTTCCCATATACATAACTCTCACACTTGCACACTCAGCTTATTCTCTTTGGAGAACAGCAAGAACTGTTAATTTTTCATATCTCTAGAAAAGAGAACTGAGTTGGAAATCACTCTTGTACTGACCACACCAACACACCCACCTGCTCCCATCAGCTGTTGGGGGGAGCAGGCTTTGTCCTCTGCAACTTTGGGTAAAACTGTGCAACCTCTAGGACAGCTTTCCTGGCACACTGGGGCTTGCAACAAGATTTTAGTTAATGGGACATCGTTTTCAGGGAGAGCAGGCTTTCAAGGAGGCAGCAGTGTCACAGAGGTAAAGAGCTCTATTTAGTAGCAGAAAGGTTTTGTCAACAACAGCTTGCAAGGTACCTGCACGCAGATAATTTTGCAGATAATTTTGCAGCTGAAACAAGCCAAGGGATTCCTGTCTCCAGGCCACTGTCACTACAGCAGGTGTGAGATTCTTGAATAGGAGAAACTAGGTATGAAAAGTCAAAGGAAAAATTTGGATGGTGTGGTCATGGTGATATTTAGAATGTAACTATTACATTTTTAAGTCAAACCTTCCTGAAGTGTAAAGGCATTTTTATTGCTTTGCAGTACCAGAAGACTCATGCACACAGAGCTGCTAAAATTCACATCCAGTTTGCATTCAATGGATAACAGACTTGATGGACCATTATCCTATTCCAGTGTGCCCATACTCAGAGTCAGCAGGGAAGAAGCAGGAAGTAAAAGAAGGATACTGCAGAGTAGGAAAGGAGGAAAACAATGTAGAGAATTAAGCTAAAAAGAAAAGTTTTTCACTGAATTTCCCACTAAAATTTTATTGCAATATTGCAAAGAAATACATCTTGCCAGGTTAACTACTCTGCAAACAAATATATTGCTAGCTGGGCCACGGATATGTAAAATCAATGCGATAAACACATGTCAGTGCTAATATCAGGTCATATTTCTACTGTTTACAGCATTTAACCAGCACCTCAGAGAAGTCAATAATTATTACATCAATAATGAACATTAAGGTCATTGTGGTAACAGCAATGGAGAAAATGTTGTAGTTTTGTTACAGCAAAGTCTGAAGAAGCATGACACTTTAAACCAAAACTGGACAGTTTGGCCAAAGTGCTTCCCTGCCTACCTGCACATTATCAACTGCAATTTTTGTGCTGCAGTTATTGCTGTAACTAGAACTGCAGGATAACTGAAATGAAAAAGAAAAGCCAAGGAAGAGGATGCCAGGAAGTTGACAAATAGTAAAGCTCTGATAAAAACATTAGTCACACAGAATAATCAGATAAAATCAGAGGGGAAGTTAACCAGTACATCTGAGGAAATGTAACATCCCTGATGCTGAAGGAACAGTGTACATTATTTGCTAGTGCAGTATTCACTATTTAATCCATGGTTATACCTTCTAACAGAAATGCAGTGTAATTAGTTCAAAGAATAAAGTGAGAAATCCTGTGTGTTTATCAGAAAATGCATAAAGCAAGCAGATAAAAGTGCCTTTACCTAGTAGTATTTCAAGATTGTTCCAGTGTGTGTGTGCCAGACATCCACAACAGTTTACATTCATAGAAAAGGGATGGACTGCCTTGATAAGCACAAAATCGTAATGATATGAGCCTTGGCTTAGTCCTCAATGCTAAACCCTCTGTAAATGTGAAAGCTGGGCTCTGGAGATAGCAGACAAATGTCATGTTTGAACAAATCTTATTGGGAAAAACTAACTGGAGGGCCCAGGAAAAGAACTACAGCAAGGGAGCAGAACCAAGAAGGTAGTTACTTCCCAGATAGTATCTACACTTCTTTCAGGACAAGATGGAGGAACACAGATTAGAGACACCTCTATATTGCCCAGTCACAGAGAGAAAAACACTTTTAATGGAATTATAAAAGTCTGAGATAAAATAGGCAGATTTAGGTCACCCAGGCCACCCTCTGTCACTTCTGAACCTGAACTACACCATGTCACAAGTGTCCAGATTAGTTTTAAATAACAAGAGGAGGCTGGGAATATGCCAGAAGGCAACACAAGTATTAATTTCACTAGCTTATATGAAATAATGTCAGTATAGCCAGTAAGAGCTATACTAGCCACAATAGTTGTTGAGTATGGACAGTATTACGTTATGGGACATGGGAGTTCAAATCACTGTACTCAAATTGTTCCTCAAGGGTACATTATTCCAGACTTTGTTTTCTAACATGCATTTCACTCTTATAACATAACATAGGATTTTATTGGTAACTGATTGATTACTTCCTAGCTAGTTTCACACTTTCTTTTTTTTTGTCTATTTAATCAAGTATATAGGCACTTAAATATATCTCAAGTTTAAAAAGAGAATTAACAAAAATTTAAAACAAGAAAACACCCCAGCATAGTTAGATAATTTTCTACTGGGCCCTACCACTGATAGGCTCTCATCATTGTTGCCATTATGTTTTACATGCAAATATACACATTCCAGTTTCTCAGTTTTCTCAGCAATAAGATTCTCATTACTCTAGAATAACCAATGCCTCTTTCCTGTATTTTTGGTGCAATTTATTCATACAGTTATTTGCAAGCCATGTTAGTCTCATCTTTATTCATTAAATGAGTCTGCTTCCTTTCAAGCAATGTTTGATTTTAGTATTGGTGACAAATGTACTATGAAGTAGTAAATATATATACACAGACACATAAAGAACAACAATGCATCTGTCTTCCTCTGCAGTTAAAGCTATCAGCTAGATTAGAACTAGCACCTACTTAATGTTGTTTAATCCTTTCTTCTTCTCTTATGACTAGACAAATTTTAAGAGACCATTATAAAATATCTGACAGATGAAGTCTTAAAAACCTACAGGTTAAACACAAAAAAACCAAGGATTTATTTAGAAACAGCTAACAGCCAGAACACCTTTACTCTACAAATGTCTCCCAGTAAACTTTGGAAGAACAAACTAGCCCTAGACAGTCATCCTATATTGTACACTTAAAAAATAATTCCAGGAAGCATAATGAATCCTGAACTGTTTTGGAAAGCTCAGCTTTAAGGAAAAGAATTAAGAGTAAAAAACTTGGGAGTGACTGGCAGTAGCAAGACCTGGCAGAAGACTCAGGAGGCAAAATAATGTTCACTCTTCCCTAACACATTTAAAATATTGTTGAGGAGTGAAGTAGGATCTTTACCTTGCTAGAGGTCAGCTTAAAAAAAAAAAAGGTAGCTCAGGAGCTAACAGACACAAAGAGACATTGCTGCAGTCAGTGTGCAGAAATGGCACAACACAGATTCTCCAAGAACTGAGACAAGTGAACTAAATTTAGAAAGAAAACAGAAAGGTGTTTCCAAGCTCAGAGGTAGCTGTACTTCTAGGAGCAGGGAAGGCAACATTAATTCAACAGGAAAGCATCATCTGATTATTGGTCCAGGAAACTGTGTATGATAATGCCCAAAATACAGAATCATAGCATGGTCAGGTTGGAAGTGATCTTCAAGATCCTCTAGTTCCAACCCCCCTGCATGGGCAGAAACACTCCCCACTAGATCAGGTAGCTCCAAGCCCCATTCAATCTGACCTTGAACACTTCCCACTCCACCTGTTTAATTTGACTTCTTTAAATATTTGTAATAGAAGTGGAACTGCAGTTACCATAAAAGATTGATTTAAAGGGCAAAAGCACATAAATCTTTATTAGCAGTTCTAAATATCATCTCACTGGTGTTCCCTCTTTCAAGCAGTTTAGAGAATTCCAACCTTGTAATTTAAGGTTAAATTCTACCTTGAGAAAAAATATCCCTGAAAAGGCAGAACTATATGCAGAAGTGGCAGCATGCTTTAGGATGCATCCTCTGCAAATGAGCTCCTGAAGTGGTGCCATTCCCACCTTCCTCATCACACATTCAGGAAAAGGGAAAATGCTAGAGCCACAACCCAAATTATGCGGGTTTTCAGATGCCACCCAAAAAAGCCTTTGTAACTATATGAAATCAAATGTTGCTCACAGCAGCATTGAAACTGTTTTAACTTAAGTCAGGAAGTAAGCCTAGAGGTAAATGTGATCTTAATTGTGCTATTCTTAGTATTTGTAGTCTGAGCTTTTGCAAAACCACAAAGCATTCATAAGTTTCCACATTTAACTGAAGAATATTATTCTCTAGTTACATTTTTTTTAAAAAAAAAAGGTCTATTCACTATAATTAGTGGAAATAATAAAAAAGGGTGTGAGCAATCAAGTATATCTTACAAATGCAGCAGCATCAGCCTATTGCAGAGTTAGAGCTTTACATCAAGGACTTCTGGGTAGGGAACTTTAATGCAAACATTTTTCAACCAGCTTGTATTGTTAAATATAATTCTTAAGTATTACAAACAAATGTGTAAAGAATTTATGAAGGGAAATGTAAATAAAGCCAGAAAAGATCAAAAACTAGCATAGAGGATTATTGCTTATTCCTCAAGGTGAGAGCACAGAGCCAGGAAAAGAAAAACATTGCAGAAGGTGAAGTTTGGTATGAAAAGGCATAGGGGAGGCAGAAGCAATGCAAAAAGCCTCTCAATAAGGACCTTCTACTGTAGGTAAAAGCTTTAGAGGAGTTCAGAGTTATCACCTAATAATGACCAAAAATTCTAAAATAATAACAGAAATAAAGACAGAATCTACATATGAATTTAACCATATAAGGTATAATAAATTATTGCTTTTTTTTCTTTTATTGTTTCCCTTTGGAATAAAAGAAAAATAAAATATAAAAGTACATCTTTAAAACCCAGGAGATCTCATTCTTTGAGGAAAGAATTTATCAATAGCAAAAAATAAAGCAGCACCATTTACTACTTGAATGAAAAATTACTATTTGCTTTGTTTGCTTGTTTCCGAGATGCTTATTTTCTTCCAAAGGAGCATTTGCATTAATCTTATGCAGCAGTCCATTGTTTTTATCCTGCAGTTAACTAAAGTTCTCTTGTGTTTTAAAGTGTTGCTGAAACTACATATGACAGTGCTGATCCAGCTATTCACTTGCATGTTCAAGCCTGAATCAGTAATGAGTATTTCTCAAGCTCCTTTGAAGCTGTGGTTATGAAAATAGAATGAAAATGTGATTACTGTAACAGTAATACCACCAGATTTCTCATTAAATGATATTCCTTATTTGGTCTCAGACAACACTTTACAAAAAATACAAAAACATGATTAGCACTTTGCTGTGTTCCATTATGGATGAAATTCATGAAAATGTGTCCTCTTCCCGCATCCTTCTCAAAAACTTCAATTATCATTTTGATAATCTAGGTGCAGATATCAAAGACAAAAACAACCAAAATAAAGACTGATACTAATGATGCCCTGGTTTAATGATGTAGATTTTTCCTCTCTCCAACCATAATCTTTCATGAAGCATGCCCTCATGCTTTCTTTCCCATCCTCTCTCCAGAAAACTAGCCTGATCTTGTAGGAAAGCAGGAAAACAAGCCCAAACTGAAACACAGGACCTAAACACCCATGAGGTTTTGGCAAACTCAGAGTAGGATTTAAATAATTAATGGATTTAATT
The DNA here is from genome assembly GCF_000747805.2 of Chaetura pelagica. NCBI lineage: Eukaryota > Metazoa > Chordata > Aves > Apodiformes > Apodidae > Chaetura > Chaetura pelagica. The sequence goes on along the minus strand of NW_009953703.1, from coordinate 3,818,029 downwards.
TATTATACTGAATACATTACAAAACAAGAGACAGTTGTCTTGTTCAGAAAGACTCAGATTGCACAGGTCTGAGGGCCACCACCAGAAATCCATGCGTGGAGCTGATTGCATCCACCTCCACCGTGCCAGGTTTAAATAATAATAATCCTATGTCTGTCTGTATCACAAAAGGTAAATTCTCTCTCAGTGACAATTCAAATAATACCATAATAGTCCAGAGGTTTAAAGGGCTCTCTAAATCTTCCTTTTAAAAAATACACAAAAAGCAGAATATATTTGCACCCAAACCTTTATGTTTCAGCTCTCCTGAATTACATATATTAGTTAGAAAATCTTTGGAAATACAATATATACTAATAACACAACTGTCAGGTATTCTGGATCACTAGTACAGAATACTGCTACTTCACAGGAGAAGATATAGCACTGAAATATGTGTCCATATTTCTGTGTGTTTATACAAATGTATGTAATGATAAGGCTATTCACTTAAAGGGAGTATGTTATCAAAAATCCTCTAAAATACCATTTATGTCCAAACAGGTCATGTTTCTTATTGTGTTCATCAGTGTGGTTTCTCCTCCAATCAGTTCAACTTACTAACTTTAACTTTTTTATTTATTTTACTTTTTTTTTTTTTAAGGAGAACAAAAACCCCACTATACATCTTAAGTTTCTGAAGCCAATAAATGTAAAATGCCTTAGAAGAGATGAAGGAGGTAAAAAAAAACAGGTTCAGCCTAACCAGTCATGTGTCCTCACTGAGCTGCTCTAGAAGGGCCAACAGCACTGGAAAAAACACATTGGTTGGAAAAAATACACAGGTTGTATTCTAGTTATGCAAGTAGAATCCACATGTAAGGAAAATCCACTTACTCAAACTAGTAAGAGTAAAAATACTGTGATATATTGAACCACCTCTTTAATAAATTTATTTATTTTTATGTATTTGTAGTAATAGCTTTGAATGAGTAAGTTAAGCTCTTTACCCCTAACAAACTGGCAGCTATTTTCTGGAAGTCCATCTTGCCATGCTTAGGGTCTCCAGAAATTTGGGTTTGTGCTTTGCTGAAATAAGCAAAGAGATGACAAAAATCCATCTTTCTGCAGTCTTTCAGGGTTAAGCATAGTTGCTGGTGCAGAAATACCAAAGACTTAAAGCTCACAGCTCTGATATCTCAGAAGAGCAGCACTGATCAATAACAAACTGCACTTTCAATTAATAATCATCCAGATGAAGCTGGTGAGTACAACCTGAATCACTGGAATAGGACCCTCTGACTTGCCAACCACCTTAGGTGAGTTTCAAGGAAAGACTGACACATCCTGGTCCACTGTTCAAGGCACAGTTCTCATTAAATTTTGTGGGTACAGCTATTTTCCAGGCTGACACAGTACTTGTCACTTCACAGTGCTTTTAAAATTCAGCTACATTCCTTTCACTTGTTTGCAATATGTAACTCAGAAAAGTAATGAATTCCTTTGTCATGGTTTTGTGCTATTTGCTTGGCAGGGAATGTGGGAAGATGGAACACAAGGTGAGCAATGACAAGGACATTAGCAGAGCAGCCCAATAATGTAAGCTCAAATTATAGAGCTAACCTTATCCACCCTGGTCTTGGGAATGATGATGATGTGTTTGAACCTTGTAAGGACATGGATATACGATTTAGAAACACTACAGAAATGTTTCTTTTGCCAAATATGAAGCTATCTGGTTTGTGGTTTTTTTGAGTTTTTTCCAGCACTCCCACTTTCTTTGCTTTTCTTTCTTCAACTTGCTAAATTTTGGTTCTATTCTCTTCCTTCTTTGCCTTCTTCAGCTTTTGTAATTCCTGTTCAAAAAGTGTTTTTTTCTGTAGTTTAATTAACCACTGTGCCATATTTCAACAAGCATAGAGAGAATTCAACCAGGCTATCTGCCTGAGTTACAGTAAGTAGATGATCCTAATGATATGGCTCAAATTGCTTTGTCATTAACATTCCTCCTTGCACAATTTGCAAACAAATCACTTGAAATTAAAGTGAAATAACTTTCTAAAGCTATTTCAGATTTCTGATAGGATAGGTAAAGGATGCATATACAAGGCTCCTGGATTTTTTAAAAGAAACAGAACAAGAAATAAAAAGAGAAACAAAGAAAAAGAAAACAAGAAATTTCCAACATTTCTTCCATTACCTTCTTATAAATGAAATAAAAGAGTGTTAGTTCACACAGTTTTCAGATTGTGAGAGAATCATGACTATATGTTCACTTGCTGGTATGGTTTTTCTCTCCATAATATTAATAATGCAGATGAGCATTATCACCCCTTGTATTCAATCAGACCACTTGAATTACAGTCCTAGATTACAATCAATAACTACTGGCCACTGAGGTTATATGGATGCCATCAGTAAACATATCAGGATAAATCACCGTGACCTTCACTCCTCTGCCTCCAAATGATACCAGCATCCTTTAAGGCACATGTTGCTATGGTGGCAAAAGCTCAGTTTACTACATGGCATTGAAAGACTGACAAAAAGGCCAAACTCAAAAATAACAGCAAAAGAACAGAGAACAAATCCATGGCATCCTAGAAACTGCACTTCATATTTAAAGACACGTTCCCGTTATTTTTACTCTTAATGTTTGATAGTAAGTTGTTCTTATTAAACTACTTGATAGATACTAGAGGAAAGGGGCTTATTACATTAATTGCTGCCATCTCCCTGTTACTTTCCACCCTTTGCATCTGCTGTTTTTATCAACCTATTGCCTCCTCTTAAACACCAGCTGTAAGACACTTATAGAACAGTTTTTGTGTTGAGTAAAGACTGCAGCTAAAATAGCAAGGTTATGTTTTCTAACTGGCCTGCAGGTACCCCTGCAATGCCAACATTAATAAAATCTAGGGAGGAAAAAAGCAACCTAACCAATTATGGGAATAAACTCATCAGAGGAAGAAGGGTTTTCCAGGAGAGAAAAGCTGCTCTTACAGCTGGTGTCAGCAATATTAGGAAACCGAGGGACTAAACGTTAGCTGGGACATTCCAAATGAATCCTCAACTATAAACCAAATGGTAATAAACAAAGCTATTTGTCAGCTGACCCCCCTTGGATGTTGTTAACAGGGAAACAGCATGCCCATAGCCTGTGGCAACCCTCAGACTCCCAGTGATAAAATCATGACAACTAACAGATGAATCCTTTCTGAATTCTATTAAATATATTAATAATCTTAGCAACATCATTACAGCAAAACATCCATCTTCTGCAACATCTGTTCTTTCACTGCTTGTTGCATTTATTTTCTGAGCTCTTACTATACCTTATGCAGTACAACTTAACTCACAGAGGCTGAACTTCAGAATATCAATGGCAGACCTATAAAAATAGATTATTTGCATTTTTTATGCAGTTCCATCAGTTTGTGCTTTTATTGAACCAAAAAAATATGTCTGTCTACTCTGTCTCCAAAGCAAGCAACCATAAAATTTGGTACTGTCTGATGAGAATCAAATGCAAACCCTAAAAACTAGACGTCTGTTTCATCTAAAACCTTTTCTGAATCTTTCAAATCAGCAACCAGGATATTAAATTAAGTCTAATATGATCTTGTTCCATCTTCAGCTGACTACCTAATGCTAAAGGAAACTTGTTGGAAGTTAAAGTATGCCCTAAAATGTACCTACTGTTATCAAAGTGCTTCTGAGTTTGTTCCAGTTACAATCTGCATTCTTAGGAGAGCATTTCCAGAAGAACAGAGAAAAGATAAGCAATAAACAGTTATCTTAGGAAATAAAAATGACAAAAAGGAAAATTTCACTCTCCACTTTGAGCCCAATGATAACATCTCCAAGTGACCAACTCCAACTGAATTCCAAAACCAGTATATTTTTACTGTTTGGGATATCTAAGCAGTTGCATCTGATTCTGGACTCAGGCATTTTGCTTGGCTATACC
>NW_009953703.1:3763164-3813716 GCF_000747805.2 Chaetura pelagica | reverse complement strand
CACTCTTTCTAAAATTCTCTGGAGAATTTAATTAAACACACTTTTTAATCTCAGATTAAATGACCACACATAGAAACCTTAGTAGCCTTTGAATCATTAAAATCACATTTTACTTTTTGGTGAAACCTCTTTTGCTATATGCAACCAAAGTAACACTTAGCAGAAGGTTCCCAAAGAAATAAAAATGCACAAACCACAGGTGCTTCTCCTTCTAAGAGTGCTGACAATTTCTTTTGGGATCCCTAGTACAAAGTACTTCATATTAAACATGCTTAGCATCAGACACACCCTCCCCTACTACAGAATTTGGTATATAATGTGCAGCAAATGGCAAATGTTTTTATCTGAGCATCCTACACAAATCTTTAACAGATTTACCACTCTCTACCTAAATAATAGAACTGAAAGATGAAGTTTTCTATGCTGAATCATTCAAAATCCTATGCCTACATAAGTGCATTGTCATTAAAGAGCTTCAATGATCATATAACAACTAGGAAAATAATTTAAGTGGCCTATAATGTTGGGAGAAGACAGTTAAGCCTAGTCAGTTCCCATCTGCTCTAGTATATATCAGAGTATGTACTCTTGTCTTTCATTTCTGTAAGCTGACACTTGTCTCATGCAAGGAAGCATTCCCAAGGGCTTCTTTTTCTTCTATTCAGTGCTCCAATGTAACATTCACTGTCAGAAGGACTACTTAACACTAAGCATACTCTGAGCATAAGACTCCTTCCATTAAATCTGAAACACCTCTCTTCCACCCTTTCGGTTTCCTATCCACATCTGCTGTGGCATGGGAATTCCATTAGAAAAATATTATTTTATTTTTTTTCCTTGTATTCCCCATATCTAATTGCTATGAAATCATTAAAAACAGACACTATCAGTCAAATGCATAGAGTGAAAGGTGTGAGGGAGACCTCAACGTACATTACACAGTCATGGGTGGAGGATTTTAGTAAATTAATAATCACCAATAGAGAATTTCAAAGCAACTCATATGAAGAGGACGACATTGGTCACCAAAGTTATATAGAATCAAACATCACATCAATGTTCCAACAAAAGGACACTCAGACCAAAGTCTGAATCACAGGTTTTCAAGTAATTCTAAAAATAAAAAATTTCTTCCTAAAGACCACCATGAACTTGGAAAACACTGCTGAGAAACTGAGGGGAGGGAAGAGGAGAGGGAAGAGGGAAAGGGCCTTCTCTGATAAACAGGAAGGGTTACTGCAAGAACATTTGCTTGTTTTATTTAATGATCATTCAAAGTAAATTTTGAATTTTATGTAAAATATTTTTTAAATGGCAAGGAGACCCTTTCCATGAGGAAGAGCACTTTGTCATACAAAAGCAAGGAGGAAGACCTGCTTAGGCTTGCCTTCAAGAGGCAGAGCTGGTTTTGCTCCGAGCCCTTCCTGTGGTCATGCCCTCATGACCTCACCAAGATGCAAGTGTACAACATCCCGGACCTGGTCAGGAGCTGATGTCAATTAAAGGTGACAAAGAGGGTGGCAGGAGAAGACAGTATCAACAGGGCTGCTTAAACCAGCACAGCATTTGACAGCCGTGTTCCAATTACAGCCTGACTCTTCCAAACCCTTCTCAAGATGTGCCTAGGGAGCCAAACTGTTTACCTCAGGGTCATACATCCTACGTGAGAAGCCAGGGACTGTTGAAGGAGCTATTCATGCTCAAGTCCTTCTTGGATTGTGGCCAGAGTATTTTAGAGTGCAAAAGAAAATGTAATTAAGTTCCACAGGTTAAAAACATTTCCTTGTTGTTATCTTTGAGAATGGTTTATAAATGCATAATCAAATCTCTTTTTCCCTTTTATCCACACATTTGTTATTAGATTATTGCCCTTGAGAGCTCAGCTGCAGACACTAACTCTTTGTATTTTTTAAGTGACTACTGAAAAATTCATTCTGAGGAAGAAGTAGGCACATGGCACAAAATGTGTGGCACAAAAAATCCTATACAATATGTAACAAGATCTATGAAAAAAGGAAGACATATTGCATAATTGTGAAGGTACATCTATTTGTTCAGTGGGAAGGAACACCATCCCTTACAATTAATTATCAGCTTTGTATGGGTTCAGTCAATCACAGGATAGATAAGAGCATTCAGGCCTAACCTGTTCCTGTTTAGGATCACAGATACAGAAAATTGGGCTTGAAAGGGAAATATTTCAAATGATGTCTCCAAAGTAGCCTTAGATTGTGAAGGAAAACTGGCTGTCCCAGGTCTGATCTATTTTATGAAGATGCACAGTTGGACAGGTATCACAAGCCTTGGCTACTGATACTGCAGAGCCACTGAATTATCACCTCAACCACAACATGGCTCCTTAGAACCTGTGGAGACAGTTGGTTTAACTCTGCTTATTAAGAAAGATTAACATCTTATCTCAAGAAAACAGCCCAGTCAAGGGAACAAAATAACTGCATATATCCTACACAAGGATCTCTCTTCTCTTTGCAGCAGTGTGGCCTCTAATAATAAGAGCAATCCTGGCCACCCTCCAAATGCATCTGATAGCATTACACATGGTCAATGGTGGAAGTGAACTAAAGTACTGTCCTCCAAATATATATTAATAACCTTTTCTAAAGCTCCAACATAGCCTTTTATTTGGGGGCAGGAGAGCAGCCTTCTACTGTTTGAGACTTTGAAAACATCACTGGTTACAGAGGTTCGTCAAGTTGTGACTCTAGTAAAGAACAAAACAAAGATGAAGCAAGAAGACCAAAACTAACCTGGGAGCCTGTCATTCATTTCAGTCCATTCCTCTGCTCACTACTGGAAAGTCTCAGCTGCACATGGAGCAGAGAACAGAAGCTGGCCTTAATTCATCTCCAGCTCCAGGAACAAAAGTTAAGGAATGACACATTCCAGCGGCCTTGCCCTCTGCTTTGGAGAGTTTGCTCTCACCTGGCATGTAGCTGCTCAAAAGGTAGTTTCTGCCATCCCTCCCCCCATTATTATTGTAACAGGCTACAAAGTTTCCTGAAGTCCTTTCAATTCGCTGGTCTTTGGACCCAGCTTCTCATCCTGATGAGATGAAAGTGCAAGAGTGAACCATTCAGCTCAGAACCTGAGGTCTAAGTGGCCTAAACAGCAGGAGTTAATTAAATTCCAGATACATACATCCAACCCAATTTGAAGTTCTATTCTGGTTGACCTGTCCTGGTGATCAGGTCATGCCGTACAAGAGCCAGCCATGCAGGCTGGAATGGGAAGCAGAAAAGAAACTTCACAGTACTCTAATGTGGCATCCAAAGTACTTACTCAAAAGACACATCAATTCATATGGTACAGTGTTAAAATGAAAGAGATTGTAGGTGGAGCTCTGATTGCTACCTTATTTGTATCAGTGGGGCTGATATCAGATGTCTATGTGATAATATTTAGGAATCAGATTACTATTCATTGTGTGAAGGTAGGGTATTCAACTCGATTTCAGGTACCAGGCAGAGTGCCCCCAGTCGCTCTACTGCACTGTGTTCCAGCTGGGGCTGAGGTGTCCAAGTCAGGCACATGAAAGAGATAATCCAGACTGAACTGCACTGGCCCAGAACAGCCTTAAAATTTAGCTCCATGCATCCATTTTGCTCACCAAGGCAGTCCAAACTCAGAGCATCAGACTGCTCAGAAATTTCATTGTTCCTTATGCAGGTGATTTTAGGACTCTTGTGGATCCACAAGGACCTTGTAGTATCTTCTTCCCAATATAATTTGTATCACATCACCACAAGGCTGAGATGGTTTATACGAGATGTTGCCCACACTGTAGACAAATATGCTCTGAGACAAGCTCTGAAGCACTGACTTCTTCACTCTGCTGCCATGAGGACACTGTTAAGGACTCAGAGTAGACAATTAGCAAATTTGGTTTTCATAGGAACATTAAGGTTGGAAAGGGCCTTCAAGATCACAGAACGGTTAAGGTTGGAAGGGACCGTAAAGATCAGCAGCTAAGTTCATAATCAAGTCCAACCATTAGCCGTACCACGACCACTAAACCATCTCCTGAAGCACTACATCTACCAATTTTTTTAACACCTCCAGGGATAGCACCTCCTCCACCTAACTGGGCAACTTCACCACTCTTTCAGTGAAGAAATTTTTCCTAATATCCAATCTGAACCTCCCCTGGTACAATTTGACCCCATTTCCTCTTGTCCTATCACTGGTCACTACAGAGAAGAGGCCAACACTCACCTCACCACAACTTGCTTTCAGGTAGTTGTAGAGAGCAAAGTTGTCTCCCTTCAGCCTCCTGTTCTGCAGGCTGAACAGCGTCATCTCCCTCAGCCTCTTCTCATAAGACCTGTTCTTCAGACCTCTCATCAGCCTAGTTGCCCTTCTCTGCATCCTCTCCAACACCTCAATGTCCTTTCTATATTGAGATGCTCAAAACTGCACAGGGTACTCAAGGTGCAGCCTCACCAAGGCCAAGTACAGGGGCAGTATCACCTCCCTGGTCCTGCTGGTCACACTATTCCTGATGCAGGCCAGGATGGTGTTGGCCTTCTTGGCCACCTGGGCACACTGCTGGCTCATGTTCAGCTGCTGTCAGTCAGCACCCCCAGGTCCCTCTGTGCTAGGCAGCTCTCCAGCCACTCCTCCCCAAGCCTGTAGTGCTGCTGGGTGTTGTTCTGGCCCAAGTGCAGGACTCAACATTTGGTTTTGTTGGAACTCACACAACTGGACTCAGCCCATTTATCAAGCCTGTCCAGATCCCTCAGCAAAGCCTCCCTGCCCTCAAGCAGATCAACACTTCCACTCAGTTTAGTGTAATCTGCAAACTTACCAAGATGCACTCTATTCCCTCATCCAAATCATCAATAAAGATTTTTAAATGTTTTGCATATGACTTCAAAACCATTCCTGCACCACAGGTTAGGTGCAGCCAGTGTTCCCAGAGCTTCACTCCTGCATCAGGTAAATCTAAGGTGGAAGTGAAAAGCCTTACCCAATGTTTGTAATTTTGAAAATTTAAACCTGATTTATGCTATCAGCTGATTGAAAATACCAGAATTTAAAAAACGAAAACAACAGATATTTTATATTGTCATAATTTTGAAGAAATGCTTGGACCTTAAAGTTCCTAAAAATAAGAGAACAAATTTTGTTTTTCTGTTGTTCAGAACTCAGCTCCAAATACTGAGTTATAAATTCTTCATAACTCTATGCTGTAGAGGGCACAACAGCAGACATGCTCAGGTGTTCTTCCTAAAAGCCCTTGTCACACAAGTTGCCTCCTGGCTCTGCAGGTTTCCCAAGTGCTGACCAGTGTTTCAATGGACATACAGGAAATAGACTAATTTCTAATGGGAGTGGTTGTCCCTTAGAAGCAGCACAGTCTGGAGTGTCCAGTTGTGTTACCTCCCATCAGGTTTCTCAAAAATTTAGTATCCATCACTCCAAATTACACAGATACACTAAGGTTTTTCTTTACTGTTGTAATAAGATGATACAGAAAATAAAGGAGAAAGACTAAGCTACTGTTCATGCTCATTTGGAAAGAAATTATATTACCTCCTTCTGTTCAACATTTTTAAGTCTTCTGTACAGTGTATTAGACTCACTAGAATCAGATCAAAGGGACATTTTTCCCCACAGCTTTAAATGCCTGCTTAGTAAACTCTAGAATACTCATAAGTGGAACTATACTTAGAATTTTCTTGGAGCAAACTCCTTGAAAAAGATGAGAACAGCACAAGCAAGAAATTATCCCTAACCTCTTGCTATTCCCCTGATATACACACTAAAAGTAAAACATACTCATGGCATTTCCAAAGCCTTACACAACACTAATCCACCATAGAGATGATACAACCATCCACAAATCTAAATACCTTTTCCACGGGGGCACCTGTAGCTAGTAACCCATTTTCCACAGCCTTCAACCTACTATTCACTTAGTAGCTGCAATATTGTAAAAGCATTCAGTTCCAGGTTTAAGTTCTGCAGCCCTTTCTGCCTGCAGATGGGATGTCTGGTTAGTCTGCCTGTAATTCATTGCACTCACAAAATTTGGGCCACAAGCCTACAAGCCAGGTTGAGACCCTTGGAAGCAAAATCTGTAAAAGTCAAAGTCATATTTTTTAGAAAATTTATTAATTTATGTTTTGGGAAACACATCATGCAAGAAACAATAATCTCTGTCGCACTCTAAGTCATAGCAGATGGGTCACACATATACATATTGCATGCTCAAACCCTGGGTTTTTTTATTCCACTGCTTGTTTACAACTTTGTCCAACTGTGATGGAGAATAAAGATATTTTGAACTTGTATTTCCTACAGCTCCAGGGCCCTGTAAGAATCCATATGCCTCTCAAGCATTGCAAGAACTTCACTGCCATTAATTCTGGCAATGTCATCTTGCAACAATCCCACAACGCAGGTGTTTTCCCTTATTCTTCTTCAGTAAGAAGTCACTTTATTGTACTTTTGATTAAAATAGTGAGAAAACAATCATCCTTTGGTTATGAAAAGCTGTTATGCTTTCTTCCAAGTCTTAAACCACTACATTCTCCTGACCAACTAAACCAATCGGCCAACTGAATTGGAGAGAGAGGTAGAAATAAAGCATTCAGATGGAATCCTTATGTAAGGAGCACAGACATATTTTGATATCAGGAACAAAAAAATAAGTCCTTATATGCCTTATGATCAAAGCATGCAAAACGGTAACCATAAGCCTGTATTATTTCTGGTACTTCAAAGAAATCACTGTCTATATAATAATAAGATAATATGATAGATTGGGTTTTGTTAAGAGATCTTAGACTTTTACAGGAATTAGGAAGGAAATCTCTCAGAAGAGCCAACAGCTTCTTTCAAGATGTGTTGGATAGATGTCCAGCTCATAAAAGCTACTTACAGTTTAAGTACGAAAACAGCTTTCTTTTGGAAAATACTGAAGGGCCACACTTTATTGAATCCATTAGAACTTTAAATCAAAGGTATGTTACTTTCTTCTCGGATTCTTTGCTTTTATGTTCATTATCCTATTACTTTAATCCACAAAAAAACCAAAAAAACCCCAATATTTTTGTTTGATGACCCACAATGCAGTAATCAAAAAAGTTTTAAGGTAAAATTCAGACTCCAGGGAGAATCTTGTTTATGCTGTATGTTAACCCATGACTATTAATTAATACAGTTTTATGTTTATTTTGACCAGACTTGTATAGTAACCTGCTGCTTTTTTTCACTCAGCTGAAGTAATAAATGAGATGAATGTGATATACAGTCTATCCTTCAGGCAATTCCAGGAGTTCAATTGGGTAATTACACAAAGCAATTTGCAGCTTTTTAGATAGAGTCAATAACAAACTGTGGAGTAAAGCCCCAGAAACACAACAATATTAGTGTGGGTCACAGGGTCACAGCATCTTTGAACCCCTACACAGAGCAGCACAGAGGTGCCCCCAAACACATCCAGAGACATCTCCAAACCATTCAAAATGTTTGGAGCTAAAAAAATTCAACATTCAGATATATGACTGATATTATGAAGACTCACAAACACCTGCATCCTACTGCTTTCAGTGTGTCTAGCTGCACAATAACAGCATTGGGCCAAAAATGTATCAATTCTACAGTAAAAATCCTTGACATGTATATGGTGGGACTAGTGCTGGACTTCTAGCTCACATGTAAAGAAGTGCAGCTAAATGCTCAATATTAAAGTAAAACTCGAATTTTTCAAATATGTGAAATAAACAGGACACAGAAGAAAAAGAGAGAAATAACATGCAAGAAACCTTTCCTGAAACTCAAAATGGCTTATGCTTAACTCTAGAGTAAAGGAATACATAGAAATAAAAATTCAAAGTGCTTGATCTTCCTCTACAGCAGAGGAAAATGATAGTCTCTGCTAAAACGGAGATGTAACCGTATCTTTTTTAGTTCCATTTGCATCACAGATCATGTCTAAGTTGCTCTCTAACAAAAGGCTTGTAGCAGGTAATCTACTGTTCGTGGCCAAGAGAAAAACATCAAGATTACCATATAAAATAATTGAAAACAAAGCATGGGACTGTGCCTTTTAGAATGTCTACTTTAAAATACTTCTTTATAGTCTCAGATCTCTTTTCACACCTGATAATTTGTAATAAATTGCTTTAATCACAGCAGCATTAACAAAAGGCCTAGGGCAGATAGGTAGATGCACATATCTAATGGTTTAATTCATGTGGCAACTTATTGCAGAGAAGAAGGGGAATTTCATCAGCTCAGATTCTAATCAAAGAAAAGGTCAAGTTTCCTGTAGCTGTAAGTCAGCTGTAGGAATGATTAAAGAAGGTGCATCCACCTGCCTGGTAGGTGCTCCTAATCTTGCCCATCACAGCCTCCCCCCCTTCAGCCTGACTCCTCTACTCATCCTCTAAGGGAATCAGGTGTCTGCCAGCAATTAGCCTTAATGAGCCAGTAGTACTTTCCTGAGAGAGATGTTGACAGGCCTAATTGCAGAAAGCAACTCAGAAGGCTCTGCCTGCCTGAGACAGAGCTGTAACTCCTGATTTGCCAGACAGGCTACAAAGCTCATACACAGAACAAGTACCCTCCAGACAGGAAAATCAGGTGAGAATGCCAAATTTTTATAGATTTCCTAGAAACTCAAGAGCAGAGATTTGGTTCAGCACTTGGAAAATGGAACTTAAGCTCAGTGGAGACAGCTTTGTTCATATTTTGGGTAACATTTTCTAAGTTTTGACTCATTTGCTCTACAGTTGAAACAGTAACAGGTTTCTCTGAAACCAACAATTTGTATTTTACTTTTGTAGATACTTTGCAATGTAGGTCCATTGATTACACTGTAGTTACTCTGATTACAGTATGGTTCTAATTTTGATGTCTGTAACTACCACCACTTCATATAGCTGGAAGGTTAATTTAATGCCTGAATTACTTTTAATTACCTCTTAAGTTCCTTACTTTCATATTTGATACATGCACTTACTGCAAAATTCTACTATTAAGAGATGAACTTAATCACCTGACTTTCAAGAGAACTTGTATTCTTGGGCAATTCCTAGTGTTCTGTGTGCTCACATCTTCAATTAGTTGCTAGCACTTCATGCATTTCTGTGTGGAGAAGGCACTACTTTAATTGCCTTCTTTTTGTATCAGGTAGTTGCATACAGTTTTCAAGCTTCCTGGTTACATGTGTGATAGGGATGACAGGGATTGAGTTTTACAGTTCATCATATCCAACTGAAAACCACCAGTAAACCAGCGGAAAGATTTTATCAAACTCCTGTTTCCTGAGTTCTGTAAAGAGTATGGTCAATAAATAAACCTCATACAGTTCCAAGAAGTGCTTTGTGATGCTGTGCAGTTTTCTCGTAAATTTATAAACTCCATTAAAGTTCACTGGTTTCTGTTGTACGAGCAAATGGCTGTTGTGTCATAGAATCTCCAATAAGTTAAAAGAACAAAAGATTTGCTTCAACCTCGGGCGCAAATCCATGTCTAACACATTTCACTTGAGTGGACCAGGTAACACCCACTCAGAGCTGAACTAGTTTCAAAACCCACAGGGTCAGCAATGAGTATTACATGAAGTTCCTTGCCATACCTCCAAAATAACAGACAATTATCTTCCATTGTTACTAATTCAGTAACCCCAATGAGGATCCTACTGAACTTTCATAATAATAATCTCATCTACTCATTAGCAATTTTGAGCAGATAACAGTATAATTAGATTTGCAATTCACTCATTGTTATCTTTCTGACTAGTAAAATGACTATTGTATCACTTTAGCTTGGACACAAAATAATTTGGATAAATTAATGCACTACAGGTTAAAATACTGTAGGCACCTTTGAATAATTAGAAACATTAGCTCATATTGAGTGCAGTAAAACACTTTTTATTCATAGGATTTAGATTTACTTCGCAGTTTCTAAAAGCAGAATTTGACCTCAAAAGACTAAACCAGACTGTAAATTGATCCAGTTCCCTTCTGGCAAAGACTAACGGGTACTATGCATGTTTACTGTCTACACTATAGACATTCTTATCAGGCCCTAGAAGCAAGCATAAGACATAAATATTTTTCATACAGTGATTAAAATAAGTGGAAAAGCCCCAAAACAACTTATTTTTCCTATTAGATTTTTCTGATATGTATACATTTCTAAAATAAATGTCCAAGTGCTGAACAGTGATCAGTGCATCTAATCTTATCAGTTAACTGTTGCAAAACTGAGATGAGAGGCATTAGCTGTTTTATGAGCATGTCTAGGTAACAACTTCTGCTCCCAAGAGAGCCAGTGACTCAGTGCAGGCAGAGGTTTTCTGTGTGAGTTGTTCCATTGACTTTGGTGATGCTGTTCAAATGGGTAAAGTTAAGTACTGTTTTAGAACTGAAGTTTCCTGGTAACTTCTAATAAGAGCTATGATAATGTGCAATAAAAAGAGGAAATCAATGTTACAAACCACTACAAAACCAAATGAGGTGGGCTTCTTGACATAGAGAATACCCTCAATTCAGAATTAGGTCAACCAAACAGCAAGTACTTCTCCCTTCAGAAAACCTGTTTAAACTTGTGAGACAGCAATACACAGAGAACAATTACCCTTAAATGGTGGAAAAACCTCAGAAAAGCAACATTCCCAGCTCCTTTCTTCCCTTTCCTGTCTGGTGGCCAGCATCATATGAGCACAGCGATGAAGTGTGTCTGATGATAAATTCCGCTCAGCTATTCAAATCCCTTGCATACAGCATATTCCTGATAAGTTAAGGATCTAAAATTGCTTTACCAGTGTTAATGTGCAAGTTAATTGAAGGTCTTATATGAATCCATATACACTACTGAAGATTGACTAAAATAGATGTATAAAAGGTACTCCAAGCCAATGCTGTTTCACTTTGTCAATTACTTTCTTGATGAGATTCCAGAGAGAAAAGGAAGGAATTAAGTAAAGGGGCAAAATAGCATTGAAAAGAAAACTTCAGTGCTGCAATTTAAGCACAAATGCTCTTCTCCACAGTGCACACTGGCTCTTTCTCTGTGCATATCTGTGTGTACACAGACATACATATGCATGTCATACACAGAGACAAAAGCCCTTGTGGCTCTGCACTCATCCCTTCACATTTCATTCTTCAGCTACTGCCAAAGCAAACAGAGAGAATGATACAGGACATCAAGTGCTGTAACTTTCTGTTATGTTGATTTTTTTAAAACCTTTGATATGTAGATTTTTGGACGGTTGTTATTCAGAAAGAGTTACCTAATGTTACTGATCTATTGCATATAAACAATACAGTTTTCAAATAGAAACAGGGAATGCCAGGTTGGAAGGGACCTCAAGGATCATCTGGTCCAACCTTTCTAGGTACTACTGTGTGTTCTGCTCTACCAGAAATGTGGGCTTTTTATAGCATTTGTAGATTTTTTAAAACGGTGTCCTGGTTCTTTTTTTGGGGGTGTCAACCATTTTTATTTTGTGGAAACTTTATATAAATATTTATAAGTGACCTGAGGAGGGTAAAAAAAGTGTCAAACAATTTCTCTGGCTGCTGTTTTCAGCTTAATGTTAACAATTTAACCAACTGTTTGCACAGCTCATAATCACACAGAATCTGTCTAATGTTTCTAATGTTTATTTGGTTGGTAGGTCAAATAATAACTTACTTATTTGCAACCCTAATTTAATGTGGGATAGCTAAAACATTAGTGGTCTCTTTCTGTACTGGACTTGAGCTTCCTTGTGAGAAAAAAAAAAAAAGGTATATTATTATGACTGTTCAAAATAATATCCTGGATTCAGCTCTTCAGGTCTGAAGATGATGGTTTTTTAGATGATGACAAAGGTTAGAGATGGATGTGACATCAGGCATAGTTCTTCATTATAAAAAATCCTACCTGTATCAGTCTAAAAGAAAAACTGGTTTTTGTTTTAAGTTCCTGGGTCTTATTGTAAACAAATGATAACAGAAGAAACAGAAACTAAATTGCAAGCAGATTTGTAAGCATGTTCAGCTGTGGTACCTGTGGAACCAGATTTCAAGTGTGATCATTTCTACCAACTCTTTACCTTTCTGTTTTCATTAGCAGTATCATGAGATGTAAGAGAAATATCAGGACACGGCAAATAGGCCTTTAAAAAAATATATAGACATATATATATACACACTCACAACACACTCACACACCTCCATACACTTTTCTTATCAGTTCTGAATGATAACTGTCTTTGCTTGTATATGTAGAAATAAAAAAAACGCCACCAGTCATTGTTGAGACCTCTACCATTATTTTTTTTAACACAGCTAAATTCCAAATATGTTTACATAGTTGATTCACATTATCTTTTGTGAGGCTTTTTACTGGATACGAGCCTCAGAGCCTACTGAAAAATAATGTGTGGGACCTTAAAGCACACATAGGATTAGGTTAAACAGAAAAATTCACAAAACTAGGTTTCCCAAATTATCTCTCAGCATTTCATTAGCTTAACAGAGAACATTAAGCAAATAATATTAATGGGAAAGCTAATTTATTTGCAGGAGTATAGTTATTACAAAAACATTTCCCCAATTTTTAATGTAATACGGTATTTTAATTAGGTTTGAATCTTTAACTATATTCCACAAATCCTTTTGCTTGTGCATCCCATGAATTTTTAAATTAGATTTGATTTTTTTAGTTAACTACTTTCTGCAAACCCTATTAATATTCAAATTTAATTCAGGAAATGAATAAAGATACTGACTCAAAATCATGCATTTTGTTTGATGCTAACTTGCTGTCCAACTTTCTCTGAAGGTCACATACTGACTTTTAAATCTCTAAACACCACAAAAAGCTATTTGAAATATTCTTACATAAGCAGATGAGAAATGGTTTTCCAATCCAACTAACAAAAATGAACTGAGAAGGGAATTCCTGCATTATGTGATTATTCACATGCTTTATCTATGTCAATAAGCATCTTGAAGTACCAGACAATGTTCAGAAACAAGCATGTGGCTCAGTCTTCAAAATCAAGTTTTCCCTTCACAAATAGATCCATTTACTTGTAGGTAAATCCCACCAAAATAAACTTATTACCTCTCCAAGATCATACTGCTGTTTCATATAATCTGACAAATATTTACATGAAAACAATTAAACAGGAAAAAAGAGGATGTTTCCAGTTTTAGGGGTGAATATTTATTTAATATGCAATCTGACTGAATGTAATCCTGACCTTATTATACTCCAACAGGTTTATGTAAATAAAACCATTATTTTTGTATAGGACAAATAAAAAAGGTTCCTTACTATACAAAAAAATTCAAAGCAAAAAGATTTTTGAAGCAAGAACAAGTGATCATTTGCATTTTGTAATCAACTACCTTCTGTTTCATCTCAGCAAAAAGTGATGTGAAAAATAAAAATGTCATTATTTCCCATCAAAGTTAAAATCACTTTTCATGTGAAAATTTACATTTTACTAAAACAATTTTAATGGGAATTTTTTTGCTTTATATATTTAGATAAGCAATCACTTTTCTTTAAATACATCATTCAAAGTACTCGATTGTCCCTCTCTGCATAGCCTTCTGTCAGTAACTATTTCAATTTGCTGGTATTCAAAGTATCACCTGAGATTTTCTTAATTCAGTGATGACAGATGGAGTTATGGTTTTGATACCAGAACAGTCAGAATCATGGCATCCTCTAATGTAGGAAAGCTACAGGCACATGGACATGGTTTACGATAATGTTTGAATGTGTATGAAACTTGGCCACTTTCAGCTGCTGGAGATTATCTGGGAGGGAAGTAAATAGATTCCATTCTGGTTTAATCTAAAGAACTAAATTTCTCTTCTCTCTGTGACTAATATGTCATCTGTTTTCTCATTAATACC
Source organism: Chaetura pelagica (assembly GCF_000747805.2). Taxonomy (NCBI): domain Eukaryota; kingdom Metazoa; phylum Chordata; class Aves; order Apodiformes; family Apodidae; genus Chaetura; species Chaetura pelagica. The sequence continues at coordinate 3,799,818 of NW_009953703.1, read as the reverse complement.
TTCGATATCTTCACCCTTCTTCATTATCATGTCTATATGAAGAAATACTGACTTTTTCAGATATGCATTTTCAGTTACTGCTCCACATTTCTTACTTGACAGACCAACATGATAGTGCTAATCTCAAGAGGTAATTACAGAGCAACAAATTTCATAATTGAAGTAAATGCTAGTTCATCCAATTATTTCCACAGACATGTTAGCCTTATATTTTATTTCCAAAACACATCACATCATTCTGTTTGTTTTCCTGTTACACACAAGACATATGCTAATTCACCAGTTTTTTCTTTCTCTCAGCCTCCCAGTTGATGAGATGGCTTACATGATATATTTACCAAGCTAAAGGATCTTGGTTTAGATAATTTGACATAATGAAGCCTGCTTGCATGCTAGTTAATCATTAGGATTCCACCATACCAATGATGTATTACACTGCAAAAAATTCAGATTGTTCAAGTTAATGATGTATTTCATTGATGCACCAAACAATTCACAGTAATGAATCATTCATTGATAGATGATTGGAAGAGCATTGCATTCCTGATATATATTACACTTAATTTATTATTGTAACAATATGTCCTTAATGATATTCTGAGCTTTAAGCCTTATGTCCTCTTTGTGATCTAGGAGAAATTCTATATATCTTTCAGCTTGGCTACATAGGTAGCTACTCCTAATCAGTGTAAGGGGAAAAAATTAAAAAATAATCTATTCACATGCCTTGTTACATTTTTTAAGTTTATATTTTACTGTAAAGGTAACTGCATAATAAATGAAGCTAAAATGATGACTTCCAAGTTATCATGCATTAAGTTCCTTCCCCTGCCCTCATCAACACCCAGCCCATGCCATGATCAGTCATGATCTAAGGTGTGCTCCAATTCTCCTCTAAGTCCTCCACTGACAATCAGAGAACAAAAGGTACCCGTGGTTACTGCCATCTCCTTTGAATGTATCCCTGCTGCAATACATGCTTTTTCTGGTTTTGTCTGAAGCTTTCCTTTCTTTAGTTCCTCATCTTTTCTGTATTTTTCCTTAAGGGACACATTCCATAATCCTGACATATGACCAGATCCAAATACGATGTCAATGGGAAGTCCGGCACTTACACATCAGGATATATTATTTCTCTTTACTCTTTTTACTTTCTGCATCAACTTTATTCCTCCAGCCTATTAAGGATAACTACTAACAAACTCTTCTCTGTTTTTTTCTGAAAGAGATTCAGTTTGATAAGCAATGCAATAACTGGCAAATTAAAACTGCATCATGTGTTTGCAGAGCTAAGTACACAAGCCAGAGGAACAGATGAGTTTGTGTAACAAGGTGGGGATCCCACACATAATGGACTCCATGTCAGGTTACACCATTTAGATACCAGCTGACAGCAAAAACCTTACCTGGTAAACTCTCTACCTCTTTGCAGCTGACTGGGCACACCAAATAACCCCACCTTTCAAAAGGACCTAGTGGACTAAGAGGGATTTGAAAACATGAAATGTTGGTCCCCGTGACAAAGGAGATGAACACATTTTAAAACTGCACTGTAACTGCAATATAGAAGGCAGACTTATTTTTGAAAAGAACATAAGAAGCCTTTAAAACACAATTAAATTCCATTAATCCCAGCAAAGTTATATTCCTTCTCTTCTACACTATGATCATCTCTAATTATCTACTGAATGACCTCACGATTTTTGTGTGCAATCTTCAGGCAAGAAAGTAGTAAATTTATAGTTTAAAAATATAATCTCCATAAATGTCTCATTATCCTATTATCTGCATTGGGCTGGAAACACAAACTTGAAAAGACATTACCTATAACATTCAAGATATCATCTAATTTAACTGAGTTTTCCTAAACTGACTAGATTTTTTTAGCCACCCTAAAATACTTTTTCTTTTTTTTACATCTGGGATCAGTGTAATTACCACTTTTCCCATTTTTCATGTACAAGATATTTTTTGTAGTATGTTAATTTATTCTAAAGTGAACTACTACCAGAGAGAGGTAACCCCATAAATAAACCTATGTTCTTTCCTTTCAATTGCATGTTCTAGAATTAGACCTCCTTTAAGTATATCTCTTTTCTGAGCCTTTAAAAAGACATTTCCTTTCCTTTGTTTTATACAAAATTTGATATTTTTCTATTACTCGTTTTCCAATGAATGGGCTAAAGTAATAACAAATTACAATGACTTGATAAGGCTATTAGAATGCTTACAGTATTTAGAATAAGATACCCATCCTTTACATCACTTATTACAGAAACAACTTGTATTTTTAATAATCTCATGTGACATGTCATTTCTTTTCCTTTAAAATGTAGAGTCCAGTACTGAAAAAAAAATAAAATCATTTTACACACTACCATTAAAAGCAGCTAGAAAAGCTGCAATCCAACCATGGAATCTTCTGAAATATTTTGATACAACGGTTTTTGCTAGAACCACATGTTCTGTAGCTTTAATGAGAAGACAATAGTGATGAGGCCAGAAGGCAAAATCAGTATCTACATAATACGGTTCTTGACCTACAAAATTGTTTCATTACTTGAGTGCAGCTACTGAAGTAATAAAACATCCTTTTCACAGATTCACTAAGCAGGTATACATATCTATCTATAAATTAGTACTGGTAAATGCTTAAGTATATCTATATATTGTTTCAGGTTTTAAAAGACATTGCAGTGTATATATAAATGCATGTGTCTATACACACACCTTAAATACATACATGTAAATATACACATACAAATCACGTTTTATATGTAAGCACCTACCATTACATATCTACAACAAAGGAAGTAATTCCTTGGCTTCTGAGTCTAGGCCTTGCTTGTGGCTAGACTGGACCAATGGCCATGTAAAGGAGGGCACAGCTGCATTTGAGGAAAAAGTCATTAACTTCAATTGCTCTGCAAATTTCACAGCACAGCTCTAGATGGCAACATCATTAATGCAAAGCACTCTCCTTTTATAGATTAACTCTAAACCTAGAGAGCCAGAAAAAGTAAAGTATCTAGGATACATCTTGTACTGTCCTGATGTTCTCCAATAGCACTTTATTTTCTTACATTGTGGTCTTGTCCTCACTTAACTGATCTCTTGGTAGACAATTTTTCTACTCTAAACAACCTCAGACATTCTAAATAAAAGTAAAAAGACTCTTTATTTATTTATTGCAGATAAGCATAAAATGCTAACTCAGGCTGTTTCCCCTGTGATTTAAGTGCACATATCCAATCAATTCAACCATGTAAAACTTATTTCAAATTAACCACCTTTAATTGACCTTGGTCCAGTTGCTGTACTTTTGCAAACCTCTGCATACTGCACAGATCCTTTGCACACTGTAAGCTTTTGGGTTGTATGAACTTTCATACAGGGAAACAGCCACAGACACCCAGAATTTCACATTTATCACACTATGGATACTTGGAATTTCACCAAGACATCAAAGATTGAAAGTAAATAATCTTCTACAATTGCTAGTATCAATCACTTGAAATAAAGAGGATTTCACTATCACAAAATCAAGTAGTTTCAGTTCTGTGCAAGAAAAGGAATCAAGTAAACATTCATGGAGCAGCTGTGTTGAAAATCATTATCAGGATTGTCCCGTCTTTATATCCTTATTAAACATCTTTACTTACTCAGTGCAAGTTTATGTGCAGTCACATTACTGTGGAAAAGGCCTTTGCCAGACATTCAGTTAATCTGATGGGGGGCATGGAAAAGTGCCAGGAAAATTTGTTTGGACCAACAAGAGATAAATAATTCTTCCCTCCTCTACATAGGAAAATTGGCTCTATTTCCTATAATGTCCAAGAACTGAATTTCTTGATTATATTATAGATGTTTATGTTTCTTAATAACAAAAGGAAAGTTTATGAAGCCATAAAAAATATTATACTACTACAAACATACAAAAATATTTTTAACCAGAGCTTTTGTTCAAGGAATAATATTACTAAGTCCTCAAGGGCTGACCTTCAAGCCACTGTTTATGAACAGGTGAAGGTCACATTCCCACTAAGTCTATACATCTTGCTACCTCAGTGGAATTCAGCAGAAATCCACAAATTACTTCTTTGATAATTTTATCAACTATCATTTATCACCACCTGTTAAAAAAAAACAACAAAGAAAACCCCAAACCAAACAAAAAAACAAAACCCAATCTCCGGCAAGTTATGTATTAAACACTTTGAAACTCACATGAACATCTGGTTCCAAGTGACAAATAGGTTTCTGTTTTTCTGAGTTCCTCTGTTCTAGATTTGTACTATTAAACAAACAAAAGACCAAGGAATAAAAACAAAAGTAAAAACCAAACTGCTTTTAAAGCAGGGGAAAGGTATAGGCTTAAATGAGCCTATTTCTTCCTGAGTCTCTAATGTTCTCCCAGATTCTCTGTTTTAATTTCAGCCAAAGAACTTCAAGGAGGTATGAAAAGGAGATGAGGCTCTGACATGCTCAACAAATGCTTCAAGCATTATCACAGTATCTAAAACACTGAGACCATGAAGAAAGAAGCTAATGAAGCTCAGGATGCCTCACAAACCGTAGGCAGTTGCCATTAAGAAGAGATGAGTTGCTGAGTACTGCAAAGCTCTTATGTTCCTTTTACAATTTGGTTCTGTACTGCTTCATATAGCTAATACTTTGTGTGGGGGAGAACCCGTGGCACTTCTGAGTGAGGATTTTTAACTTGTGAAGATAATGAGAAAAATCAGTCAATGCTTTGGGCACAGTAAAATTCAGTGTGTAACAAAAGCCTATAATAACTGATGGAAAACTGTCGGCAGAGAAGCTCAGTTCTTCCACAAAGGTGATTACTGGACTTCCTAGTTTAGAATCAGAAAAATTCATATGTAAGAGATATTAAGCAGTTTGAAAGTTCACACAATAAGCCAGTATCCAAACTATTGTTAGACCACTCCCACTGAATGTTGCTAATAAAATAAATAAATAAATATTAAAACTGCTGCTTAGAGGAACATCTAACATTCATGCTTAGCTGTACATCAAATTAATAAATACCCCATCACTTCAAGAGGAGGTGTAGCACATTATCATGGCAAACACACATTCATACTATATGTCTGGCATTACCTACCTTTTCTATCACTGATTCCTAAAAAACTAAAGTACATTCAAAATGAGAAAGAAAGAATTAACATGTTTAACATGAAATGCTTATTACACAAATATCTCATAGGATTTTAATGCTTCAAACTCAGGATGGAGGTTATTTATAATTTAAATCCCTCACTGGAATAAAACTTTCCCAAAAGGAGACTTCATAACAAACTCTGACAGGAGGAGCAGGTGAGTGTTGGTGTCATAAATGTATATGTCCACGTTAGAACATCACTGCTGATGGGACCAGAACTTTGGACAAAGACTCAAATAGAGTTCTGTGAATAAATTTCACTGCCCTTCTCATCTCATCCATCAACAGGGAACAGAGTCCCATGTCACTACAGGATCATGACATGACCCAGCTCGGTTTGCCTGGCTTCACAAGTGTGGACAGAAAATGCAGTTCTCCATATCAAGCCCTTTGCATCCCACCATTCAAGAAGCTAATGCATTTCAAGTCAGTTACTGTTGGTTTTTTTTCCACATAGCAATAGAGAAGGTCTCAGCACAGCCTAGTAAGTACATTCCTTCTAAAGTCATTGCTAGCAGACATGAGCTCAGTGCTGTGGCTATTTTACAGAGGGAGGGGTTTGGTATCATTAGAATTTAATTATTTACACTTAGTTCCTCCATCAGACTTCAAATTCAATAAAAGCAACATTAAGAGTAAGCCACTGAGATTTCTCCTGATACTTTTTTCCCATAAATTTTAACTCCCAAAGCTATCTAAATATCCTAGAGATACTTCTGTGACCCCATCAGCCCAGCATCTATCTGAGCAAATGATGATCTCCACTCTCTCAAACTCAGCCACATCCTTTTCAGACCTACACTATTGGAGAACTTTTTCAATGCAACCCCACAAGGCAGTAATTAATTATCCGAGATAGAAAGGATAATTTTTCCTAATGCCAGGCTCACTGCAGACATACAACAGTCTTTTACACCTGAAAAGGACTGTCAAAAGGACCTGGGAGCAAACGTACAAGAAACTCAATTACATACCACTCCAATAAAATTTCAGTTTTAACTTCAGAACTGTTTCCATGTGTCTTTGCTCAGAGAAGAAAAAGTCAAAGCCCTTTAACAGACTGAGCTAGCTAAACTGCAAGTAAGGAAGCCTATGATTAATTCAAATCATAAGTATGACAATATGGGTAGGTTATATTACAGTACTGCAAAGAGGATGCATTGCCACTAACTTTATAAAGCCTGAATTTCAATTACATAGGAGGAAATTGTTTCATCCATATAGCTCATATCTTCTTATGGTTTGCTATTTGACTTATATTACTACTTTTATTAGGCTGCACATGTTCATGTAGATACTAGCCCACTGGGTAAGGCATTCTATAAGTAGTGCTATTTGGGAGACCCTTCATTCGTGAGGAAGGTAAAAAGCTTGATAGATAAGGCCTGTTTTATAAAACGTACTACATCATCCCCACACCCTTTCAAGGTTAAACACTACACCCACTTCTCCTAGTGGTGGGGCAATGCCTGAAGAAGATAAAGATGCTCCCCAATAAGTCATACTTCTTATTTGAATGAATAACTTTTCTAAAAGGTTAGAGGAATCTCAATAAATAAACTTCACTGGAAGCTGGAGTTTCTGCCTTTGCAAAGGGTTCTCTTTCTTATCTTGGCCAATATGCATGATTTGAACTCGAACTGGGGGTAATTTATTTTAGGTATTTTTACACTCCTTTTGATAGAAAATGGGTTAGCAACCAGCACTGCTGCTTGGAATCTCAGCAATGATGAGTCATCAGATACAAAAGTTTTTTTCTTTGCCTGCTTTTTTCCACAAACATTACTAGATGCAAAATTCATCACAGGCAGAAATATTAGTTCTACAAATATCTGTGCAACCTAGCTACAAGATTTGTTATGGTCAGTACCAAGAGCAGGAAAATCACAATGCATTAGATGCACCACTTCTTTTTCTATTCAGGGTAACTTCCAGCAATCTTGCAGGAAAAGAGCAGTTTTCAGTAATTACTAATTCTAACTATTGGGGATTTTTACTTCTCAGCTTCCACTTAAACTAAATCACCTTCTTTTCAACAGGAATTGCACCAAATGAAACATTAAAAGTTATGTCTCTGGGCTGTGATCAGGTAGTTATTTAAGAAAACACAAACTGTATTTTCTAAATCCAAAGAGATTGCAGCCAATGATGGATGGCTAAGTAATCCAGGAGAAATTAAAAAGGTTTTATTCTCTTCAACATTATCTATCATCTGCTACAATTCTCCTCGTTCCCTCCAAGTCTTAGTAGGGTTAGTTTCACAGGAGGAAGAATGAAAAATACAGATTCATTAAAAAAAATTAAATTAAATTTTAAAAAAGCAGACAAACAGCAATTTGCTAGAAAAATATAAGAGTTCTATACCTAAAATTCTTGTGGGAGATTTTAGGGCTCCGGGTGAAAATTTTCACTAAGAAACCTCACTCAAACAGGACAGGAGGAGGGAGTGTCTGTCCACTTGGGACACATTTTGAGATTTTGACTGGAAATTTGTCTATTGGAAAAAAAAATCTGGATGGCAAACAAGTAGTTTTCAGGAAGGTTTTCATGGAAAAGGATTTAAACACATCCCAACATTTTGCAACAGAATTTGTTAGGTTTGCACAACTTCACATACTTTATTGGACTGGAGCCTTCTTCCTATGAAAAATCAATGACAATAAAAGATGGTCATCAATTACACAAGAAAGGAAACATTGGAAGCAAATCTCCTTTGACAGGGAAGGATCACCTAGTAAGATACCCAGGTATCAAGAGTCCCTACCATGACTGCTTGTTTGACTACACCTAAATCCTAAGGGAAAACCCCTTCCATGAGATAATTCAGACAAAATAAAGAAAAGACCTACTCCTATAGATTCACTCCTTACAATTTTTCATGGGAGGGTATATTTAGCAAGAGGTAAGAATTCAGGTCAGGATAACAGACACTCTAATGGGAGAATATTAGAGTGATAATCTTACTGCAAGAATTATACAGTGTTCAAGGGGAGATACTGTTGAATTTCTTACTGCCCTGTAATAATATAGCAGGAGCATTTCAATGTTTACACAGGTTGCCATACATGTAACTATCTGTGCAAGTAGCAAGTAACTATACCTTCAAGTGGCACAGAAAAAAATATAATTAAGAGATTGGCTGGTGAATCTGGAAGAAAATCTGTGCTCTAGGTAACACTGAAAAAAGTACCCTTTCATTATGTACACTCACAACAGGCCCATAATTGAAATACAGGTTATAAAAGTTTTGGGAGTATAGGACACAGAATGTAGCCATACTCCTTAGAAAAACATGAGAGGAATACTGCAGGAATTGAAGCTTTAGAGATAACCAATCAAATCCACTGTGGGAATACAAAGACATTCTTGAGAGCAGGAAAGTGACAGAACACTAAACATGCTATGCGGTCTATGGATGTGTGTGGCTGCACAGATGGTATTTTCAAACATGCAGGAAAAGCTTTCTCCATGGAAGAAATATGGTAGGAAAAGCTGTTTTGTGGCTCCTTTCACAGTGACCTCTAACAACTTGTCAGCCTCAGACACAAAGAACTGTGTTGCAAGGTGTTACAATATATTGCTAAAGAAATTAGACTGAGTATTGTGGATATTCACTTCTAATCTAAGCTTGAAAGGTGTTGGGATTCCTCCATCAGGTCAAGAGCCTAAGGTGTCCAGCATCTTCCCAAATAACTCCAGCCTCATGCAGCAATCAGACAGGCAGGGTAGTAGGTCTGATTCTTTCCCTGATATTAGGTTGGAATCAGGTACAGTGATGGCACTGGCAGATCAGAGAGGAGAGCTAGGATGAGGAGACTGTTATGCAGAGTGCCACCAGCTGAAGTGTTTGAAGGGAAAGGACTTAAAGTAGTAAAATGCTCCATCTTCTCTTAATGTCCTGATCTCTGGGTCTGAAAGGGAATGATTAAGTCAGTTTTTAATGATGTGGTATATGCTGGCATCTGGATTTATACTCCCAAACTCAGAAAACAGAAAAAATCCCAGCATGTGTGAAGGTTATGGTACACAGGAAGAAAGGGAGTTCATATAATCTAATTAAAATAATAATAATAATAAAAAAAAATCGATCCATTTAACTTGTAAAACATCCATAAAGCTACCAAAACCAGAGGTTCTATGTGCAAATAGCAAATAAATTACAACCAACAATTACTGAAGCACAAGACAGCAGCAACTTTAAAGTAGAAAGGCATCTAAAATTAGTTTCTCATGCAGCTTCTTTTTCAAAAACTTAAAGAATCCAAAGATAAAATAAGACAATGAGAAGTAAAGCAATCAACACAGGAAAGGCATAAAGGACACCCTTCTTTTTATTGACACTTTCTACAAAATACAATTATTTTAAACAAGATATAATTTTCTAAAAACCTTATCGAGATACACTGTTCGTCCAATTTCAAAGCTTTTTCTAATAAATTATTTGAACTGCTATTTAGTATTTTAGTAACTTTCAATTTCTCTGTAACTTCATTTCTTCCTTCATTAAGTAGCATTCCGATTTTGTTCTTTGATGAAATCTTGTGCATATGCTTTGTTAGAGAAAGCATATGCACAGAATAGCTAACGTTTTCTGTTTCTTACAGAGTTTTCTCCCCAGTTTTAAAAATTATAAAATGCACTCAAATAACAGCAGTGCTTTTTCTATCAAGAACACGGGGCCAACAATTTTAACCACATCTATGAGAAGAATTACCTGAAAATGCGAAATGCTCTACAGGACTTAGAGGAACAGATTTCCTTCATGCTAGGTGCCTACTACATAGGTAATAGGAGAACTATAAACTAGGGCAATCTAAGTAAGAAAACAAAAGAGTGGGTTTAAAACCAGCTTCATAAATTTGAACTACTGGAATACTGTGTACAGGACAAAGAATGGTATCTGCATTTGTGTTTATTACCTATCATACAGCTAATAAAATGCACTATGAATAGTAACCTATAAGGAAAGTGGAAAAAAAGGAAAATTATATGGAAAACAAGTCACTAGTGGAGATATTTATAATAAATGAGGATGGTGGTTTTCAACAGCAAATGTCTTGAACCCAGTACGATCAAAAACCAGTAATGATGATTAAATAGAATACAATTTGCTAATTGTGTTTCTCTCTCCAGCATTATACACTAATTAAAGAAGCTAGCATTACTCTTCAAAAATGAGAAGGAGAGAGACCAGATGAGGAGACAGAAGGGGAGAACAGAGAAGCAGATTCTCACTTGGGAAAGTGGGAAATAATCTGCAGAGGAACAGAAGATTCAGAACGAACAAATCTTACATAACATTTTAGTGTAATGATGATTCAAGTATCAAGAAACAGGCTTCAAAGGACCAGGAAAATGAATTAAAATTCTTCAGACCAAACACTAGTATGTAATTCATTCCTTTTAGTTTTAAAATGAATAAACCAAAGACTCACATTCTGAAGTCTGTGTGTACATTAAAAAAGTATTTCATGAAAAGCACAAAATACCATAAAACAAATAATAGCATACTAAGAAGTCCCACTGTGACTGTCATCTGAGAGGACATCCCAAAACTAATCTTTTGCCTCTTGGTGCCATTTTTGTGTCATCACCATTAGGGCACATGTACAGAAAATCTTCATATTTCTGGCACTACAGCATCCCACGTCACACATGTCCTTTTTGGACCCTGTACTCCCCACCTATCAGGCTGAGACAACCCTCAGGAAACAGGTGTACCCACATAGAGGACACTGTATCAACACACATGCTTAATACAATTCTCTCTGAGGAAAAACTTAATTCTTCATCACAACCCACCTTGAAACCATATTAGATTTCTCTCATCTAAATGTTGCCACATCAATATTTGCCTCACTCTTGTTGCAAAAAAAATTGCAACACATACAGCTTTACATGGGAACTGCACAAAAATGAAATTAGTCTAATAAAAATCCCCAAAGACTTGCCATTACTGTTATTTCAGTTTAGAGTCAAATCACTGGCCAGATGAGCACTGGTTCCTGCAAGACATGCTCTTACTCTTTATCATCTTTTCCCCAGATAGAAAAATAGCTGAAGTCTGCCCAAACAACTCAGTGTAATTCAGGTGTTTACTAATTAAAGATGGACAAAAATCAAATCAACTGCATCCACCTATGTGCTCTGATAAGGACACGTCCCTGATAAGCCATACAGCACAAAATTTGTTAGCACTATAACCACAAAACACAGTGGTACTGGCAATCACTAGCAAAAATTAATAATTCAGATGTTTGTATGGGACAGTGATAAGTGTATAATTACAGAAAGGTAAAAAGGATCAGAATAAAGTAATCCAGTTTCTTTATCTTGGTGAAGTTTAAACAGCAATGAAATAAATATAATTTTCTAAGGTCTTTGAATGGGAAATAAAAATCTCGCAAAGCACACAAGTCTATAAGAAACTGTTCTCGAACTACTACTTGAATTATAAGGACAGATGCATTTCTTTCCTCCAAATTTATCTGAAGTATATTCTAATAAACTTCCTTATACTGCTAAAAGTTAAGTGCAGTAACACATGCAATTAACATTAGTAATTTACAGAATCCTGTGTATAAAAATATATGTGAGTTCTAGCAGGACCCATCAACAGACAGACTATCTTTTAAAACATTGACTCTGTTTTCCCTTAATCTTCAATAAAAATGGTGTATATCCAGGACTTTAAAGATGCTCTAAGAGCTATCTGCACCGAAATACCCAAGTAGTTGATGAGAAAAAAAAAACAAACAAGGAAAAAAGTATATTTGTATTGCAAATGTTTACAGTTGGTTCTCAAAAACAAACAAGGAAAGTCCAACACGCATGCACACAAAGAGAGATTCTTTAAATATTCCCTTAGCCTTCATAGTAAATCAAAGAGATTCATCCTGATATGACTTGTGCAATTTGACTGACACAATAAAATGATTTTGCAAGTGAAAACAATTTTCTGTTTTACAAAATGGAAAGTTGCCTCATCAAAATGAGGAGAGAGAACTGAAAGTCAGAACAATGATTCATCTTCCTGAGTCAGAGTCATATCAAAGAGACCTTGAAAAAGTCAAGTAGTTATTTATGGGCATTTGAGAGAAGGGGAAAAAAAAATAAAATCACATAAATGAAAATTGTCTGAAAATAAGCATCAATTGTCTGTGTTTTTGGAGCTATTGTGCTTTCTATGGTGTATCACTAAGATGGGTGATTACAGCAAGTTATTATAAAAGACAATCTTCTAGGGAACTTTTGAGAGAAATTGATTGGTTAGTAAGTGAGCAAAAGATGAGGAAAAGACAGAAAATGAATAGCAATAAAGAGGGAATAGATTAAAAAAGAATAAACTGTAGTCAGACAAAGAAGCTCCTGAAGTTTCTTTTAATCTTAAGAAGGGAAGGAAACTGTAAGACAACCTTCTTAGCACAGAACCACCATTTTTGTTTCCTAGTAAAAAAAAAACAATCTTTCCCTCTCCTCTCACCTGGTCTCTGCAAACAGTGCTGAACAAAACTCCCAGCCAAATCAATGGAAAAAAGTCTTGATGACTGCAGAGAATGTATTTGTGCATGTAGGTCATGTCTTCTTCAAACCTTTTGTGTCTGTGACCCTCAACCCCATAGGAACAAACAGAAGAAGACAAGTAATGGGAATTTTTATCTGTGTTCAGAGTTCAGAGGCACCAAGAACTGAAGGATGATCAATTCTTACAAAGCCAGGGCACAGCATCTATATGATGTGACACCTTTGGACACAATATGCAGGGATCTCAGCCTTGGGCCTAGTTCCTACGCAGCCTTTCAGCTTCCTTTGCATATTATTAAACACCAAAACAGAATAGGGTTTGTAGATGCTCCAGCTTTGAGCCATGGCTGCTGCCATAAGAAACAAAAATCACCAAATCTTTTACAGTGCATCAGTTATTTTACAGTATTCTTTTATATATGAACAATGGCAGCTCTCTAGTCCTTGTTATTGTTTCTTTTCCTCAAGAGGAGTGCTACCAAAATATTTGTTTACAAGCAGCTGAAAATCCTTTGGAGTTAATGGGAAGAGTTAAGATGGACTCCTTCTTCATTGTAAGTATTCTCCTGCATTTATGCCCCTTTATGGAAGTTCCCTATTTTTTACCATCTTCATCTCTTCTCATATGCCTTTTTGCATTACCACATATGGTCTTTCGATTGACTAAGGTCCAGGTATTTGTATTGCAGGATCTTCAATGAAATTTAACTGGAGACTGATTTTAACCCACTTAATCTGAATTTACCTATTTTCTGACCCATATACAGTACACACAAGCTTCTTTAGAGTGAGAAGGGTGTGATCAGAGGAGAAGGACATAATCCCTTAAAACAGACTGAATTTGGGAACAAAAGCTTTACTTTTTTTCTGCTTTCTTTTTCTGAAAGGATTATGAATATATTTTGTTCCTGGCAATTAAAAATGTTTGCTCTTCCAAAGCAGGGGTAAGCGTCAGAAACACGTTCCCATATTTTGAAATAGCTTGGCTTAGTTTCAACAGTATATACATTTTCTTATTACTTAAAAGTTGTTGCAAACTTTTTTAAGTGATGAAAGCACAGTAACTGTAAGATTTAAGAATCTTCTGAGTCAACTCCACTGATAAGCTTTTATATGTACATTACAAATAACTTGTGTTCAAAATCTATTTCTGCTTCTCAAAACCCATTTCCCCTCAGCCATAACTGATTCTTCTTTTCAAACTATGTTTCAGAGTCATATCAAATCCTATGTTTTCTTCAGTTTCAAAGTGTGAAAGGAATACAACAGGTCATGGATCTCTTTCATACAGTAAAAAGCCAGAGTAAGTTGAACAAAACAAGAGGACAAAATACACCTAAGGCACCCTTGACACTTGCCAGAGAACAAGCATTTACACAGAATACGGAGATCACTCTATAAAAGCATCACAAATTGAAATATTTTGCTCTCATGATGAATCTCCAAATGAAAAGTATGAAATCGAATCAATGTTTTCACAGTTTTAATACTTCAATCTCATCCAGCCACAGATGTGGCACTGATAACATTGTAACATTATTTCCATATCCTTTCAAAATGTAATGTCTGCTGTTATCTCCCATTCATCATTCCTTTTGCTATTATTATGTCATTAAGACCACAAGTGGTCCATCTCCAGATCATAATGAGAACTAGCGAAAATGATTTCTCTTTCCACTTTGATATCACCTTTGTCACAGCATAGATTAATTCTGTGTCACCTGGGAACATATATAGTTAAGCTGCCTTAAGAAGTATGTTACCTACGCAACACTACTTTGACTTTACAGTGTTCGGGTACATGTCATTCCTGCAAAGCTCCTCTCATTTTATAATGCTCCTTGGTAGGGCTACTTCCCTCTTAGATACCAATTAATGTACATGAAGCCTCAGAAACAGTCCTGTAAAGCAATGAAAAAGCTGACAGTTGATGTTAAAATGAGGCTGGAGTGTATTCTGAATGTCTGCCCAGTCTACACATTCCCTATAGGATAATAAAGCAGTTTAAAAAGAGAGCCGTGGAATGGCTACTCAATCAAATTAGTGTGTAGAAAAGGTCAAAGCAGTAGAGTACAATGATATAATTCACAGATTATACAAGACATTAAAATTCTGATATGACATTCTTTGCGGGAAAAAAAAAAAGCAAGCTTATAACAAGGACAGAAAGTGGCAGGACATTAATCTATTCCCATGACGACATTTGTACCCAAACTGGAAAAAGTACAAGTGCAATCTTTGTTAAGTCTTTGCTAAGACTGGCTATGTGGTTTAATTTTGGATATCACATATTGAATCCCTGTCAGTGAGTTCTGCATGTATTTCATAGAACTGGGTGAGGGGTTGAAGCTGAATGACGTGAGTTGTATTTCTAAGGATATACATAATTCAGAGCCTCCCATTTCAATAAGAAATTGCATGTGCCCTGTACAAGCCTAAACAGATAAAGATGTAAGTTCAAAGCATATGTAGCAGACATGTGAACAAGCACACTTGAATGTATAAAATTACGTTAAGTAAATTCAGTTATTATTATTATTTGCATCCCTGTAGGACCTAAATTTGTTAGTCAAGATTAAGTAATCATCACATTAACTACAGTAGAAGCCAAGGAAGACACGGTCACTTTTACCCAAAGGGTTTACACATCTAATGTTAACCATGACAAGAGAAGTAGCTGGAGCAGATGGCAGTAACAACTGTAAAGACAATATAAATGCAAGGTACCATCAGCTAGTGAGGAGACTGATCAAAAATAGACAACAATCAGCACAAAGATTCCCACTGTTTGAATGGGTATCACATCAAGCCGTTGATCCCTCCAATTATTTTATTTAAAACTTTTATTTTTCTTATCTCAGTAAATGCATAACACCAGCTACACCAAGCAGTGGCTCTCCCTAGCCATCACCAGTCAATACACTTCTTGTGTGTCACAAGAGGAAAAAAAAGCTAAAAAGAGTAATAGTGGCTGCAGTACACTGTAGAAAAGACATTTGCAGAAGGAGCACATATTGCAAGTCCACTTTGACCAAGGCAAACATGGAAAATATTTTGCATAAGAGAATTTCATTAAAATTTAGAACTGAAGGAAACAGTAAGACTCAACAATGTGCCTAGAACTACTTTGATTTTTAATACAGGTCATACTCTTGGAGTAGTCATCTGGAGAATAACTTAAGTTGTTTTTCATTAACATTAAACCATGTAATTTCATCTTTGACACAGCAGTAACATTAAAGCTGGTTATAAAATTTAAAGTCAGAAAGGACATAAGTTACAAAGGGACTCTTTCTGCCTGCACGACATTTGTAATACAACTGTAGATTTTAGATTCCATTATCTTTGGTGATTAAAGGTCAGTTTGTACATACAGAAATGACACTTTCCAAGCAGTTTGAGTTCATTCCCTTACATCATAAAAACTTCCCTATGGGGAAAAAAGTCACAAATATAAAGAATATATTGTGTTTGATGATGTAAAATGCCAGCTTCAAAACTTCCGTCCTGTCTATAGAGTCACAGCAAGTGGAATTGTTATCTGTGTGTTCTGCAGTCAGATCTTGGAGGCAGGATTTCTTGTTCCAGACTTTACATACTTAGCCCACGACTGAGATTTATTTGCCCTTATTTCTTGTCATTCTCCTTTGTACTTCAGAGCCAAACAAGCCTGCATCATAGCTCAAATGTCTAGGCTAGCACACTGCTAAACATGGAACTGTGACTTGGCCTTTAGAATTATATGAAACTACTGTAGTAGTGTCATACAGACACTACTTATATAATTAAGTCATATAATTACTTTTTCAGGCTAAATACTTAAAGAACTTCTCAGATTTTCAAAATTTTTAAATATTTAAAACCTTCTTGCTTATGTAGAACAGGCAGAAGGGACTGGGAACCTTTATTATAAAAATACCAAATCAAATTTATTTGTTCAACTCTTCCAACTCGCATCCCTCGTTACTAAAAGTATTAGCTGCACAGCACACCCCAGTAACTCAGGTCAGAGCACTAAAGAAATGGATCAGAGAGTCATCTAATTTAACAACTGTTTAAAAATAAAATCACAAAATCACAGAAAATTTATATTGGAGGCGACTTCTGGAGGTCATTTGGTCCAACCTCCTGCTCACAGCAGGGCTAACGTCAAAGGCAGATTTTCTCGCTGAGGTTTTGAATGAAACATGCCCAGGTAGTACCCTGGACTTCATACTTTCAGGGAAATGTTAAACTACAGTCTTAAGATCCCTGTTATGTTCTCTCTGGCCCAATGGACTGTTCATGTTTTTTTTAGATGGTAAGTCATGCTCAAAAGCTACTTTTTTCTGGTTTAAAATGGTCAGAGTCTGTTTCCTATTTAGCATAACAGAGGCTGGAGTCTGATTATTATGTCTAGGGCAATCACATTGTGCATTATTAAGCCTACTGAAAAAGCAATGGTGTAACAGGTCTCATAATCAGAAATCCCATTCTAAAAACAGATCAGCCCACTGAATTTAAAAGCTGACAGGTTTATAAGATCGAACACATACATTAGGTAAAAAGCAGTAACAACAGTAAGTCAAAAGAATACGAATTTTTCCTTCAAAGCAGCTTTACATCTCTATATCATCCCATCAATAAATTCAGCAGCAAGTATGGTTCTCTGATGTGCTTTTCCACATCCTCCTAAGAAAGTACTGATGCTGGTCAAAAATCTCACAATTATGAAATACTGCCTTGCAGAACATGACTTTTGAAGTATATTAAATGGGGAAAAAAAAAATCCTGATTGAGTTACTAAGACTTAATTGAATGGACATTCAAATGAATGAGCAAGTTCACAACAGGTGTTTTTTATTTCTGCAGCTCCCCAAGGAGTCTCATTCCAGTCCTCAAGAGATCTGAAAGCTCTGCACAGTCAGAACTCTGCTAGATGGGTGTTGACACACAAACTCTTCACAGTGCAGATGCACTTCTGAAATGAATGTGTAAAGACCACACACCTTTGTACACCTGCTAATAAAGGTACCTAATAAAGTTATAAATATTCTTACTGGCTACATCTCATAGTAAGAGTTGCATTGTTCAGGCAGTCAACTGTTTTCTCTTCCTGTTGTTTTTAATGAACAGCATCAAAGGTTCTTTCTTTCATACCTGCTATTATTCTCAATGTTTTGAAACCAGCACTACACTGGAATAAAATAACTGTCACAATATGCACTCCTTCCTTTCTGGCAAATTAGGGCTTTAGTGCAAAATACAACAGGCTATTGAAGTCAAAAGAGTTATGCCATGGATAAACTACCCCACTGATATTTTAAAATTTGAAGTCATTACAACACAAGCTGTAGCTTGTCTCTGTGACACACAGTGCAATGTTCTTTAGAGAAGTAAACTGTGTTGGTTGCAAAATGTTTCAGATGAGACTCTCTTTACTGCCTTTTCCCATTCCATTTTAAATGTTTGATATGTATGTCTTCAGGGAAAGACCTCTCTATTTGCAGTGTCTGATTCAAAGATATTGCCATCTTCTTCACTTAGGAATAACTGAGAATATATAGTTTATTACTGGGAAATCTATAAGCTGAGATGTGTCATATTTCCTAGCCAATATGCTGTGCCAAAAAAGCAGCACATATATAGCATTTGGTGTCTTTTACCACTATGAGAAGAGAAAATGACCTTGTATAATATAAGAGAAATACAGTTCTAGCATTATCTAAGCCAAAGCTCCTGGGAAGCAGGTGGTAGTATCATCATTTCTTTCTACCGCTAGTATTGATGTGTGCACTGCTGCAGAGAAGGGCAGAAAGACCAGGATTTAAGAGGAAAATTACAAAAAGTTTAGGACAAACAATTACACCTACACTGTATTATTTAAAATTGTATCACAAAATAGCAATGGAGAAATGCACACCATTCTGTGCAAATCATTGATTATGGTTAATTTCAGTCTGGAGAAGCCATGCCACAAGCAAACATTATAATACTAAATGTATGTCTTCAAAGAGATGAAATGCTGTCAAGAAGATAGGATATACTATAATTTTTCTTTCTTTTGGTATTTTTTAAGAGACCACAATGCAGAAAAAAAGTTGGGTCTTAGATGGCCATATGACAATAAATCTACTTTATAAGCTTTTGCTCAGTTTTACTAATCTTGTCACATAAAAAGAAAGTCTAATTTAGGGTGCCCAATACAAAGCAACATCCAAGGTACTTCATGTTTTACAAAAGCTCTGGAAGGTTCATATTACTTCCCATCCTAGTATGCTTTAAAAACAGATCAGTGCCTTGCCACTGAAATCCACCCATTTCTGGGACAAAACATAGCATTTGTGTGAGACACATTACCATAACACAGGCTTGGACTCCCTGGCCCAGTGCTGTCGTATCTCAAATAAACTGGGCCTTCTGATGAGTAACAGACACATGGATTAACTGAGTACAAGCAGCCACAGCTGAATTCTGGGAACCAGCATGGGGCAGCCTCCAGTCACGAGAACTCTCTTCTGACTTTTGTATTCCTGACACAGAGGATCCTTTATGTTGAGGCCAATCAAGTGTCTTACAGACTACAAACTTCAGAGCTCAGACCAGAAAAAAATGTCACTTGTGTTCACAATGCATCTGGCCTGAGTATTTTTACTGTTGTTTAGATCATGAACAATAATTCAGTAATAAGATCCTAAATATATTCCAGCTCTCTGATGGAACATCACTGATCTTGTTATTATTTGTATATATTATATATACTTTAAATAGTGCCTAAATATCAGTCAGGAGATCTAATTCTGCCAAATCATTATAAAGCAAGCTCACTAATGGTCTATAATTACCAGATGAAATGATACTGTGTTGCACAGCTTTACCTTGAAAAATCACAGCTGTCATTCTGGTGATGAGTATTCACACAATGCCAGGTGTGGGAATATCGACTTATATATTACTCAATGCACACATAAAAACTCAAGTATTTTGGATTACTGCCCAGTGAAGTAATGAAAAGACTCAATACTAGATCAAGCTCTGAGTCCTAAAAATAGATGACAGACTTTTATATGTATTATTTATAGAGTTGTATGATCACCTAGTTCCCTACATTTCATACACCTTGCTACAAAGTTCTTTCAGGACAGAAAGGAGGAAAATAATCCCATTTAAATTTCACTTTGCCCAATGAACATGTTAGTAAAAATTAATTACACTGAATTACTTAATTAAGCAAGCACAAGAAGAAAACTCAGTTGTAGGTTCTATACACACTAGAAGTCACCATTTAATTTTCTATATCACTTATTGTGCCTTCAATTTACAAAAGCTGAGCATTCAAAAACTCCTTGCATCAGCTTTAATTGCCCTCATATCCAGTGTTTAAGTCCTTACATAGTAATTCTTCTGATCCACATTTTTAAAGTGTCGGTTTTCTCATTTTTTAAAGTAGTTAACATAGACCTTGCATAATCATTTAAGCCAGTATCAACACTGCATTGTTCTTTTTTAACAGTTAAATCTTCTTTTATGGCATATTACTATGTAACTACAGAAGAGATCTGCTTTTAGATCACTATCTTTGTTTCTTTAGCTTATGCTTGATGGAGGG
This sequence comes from Chaetura pelagica, assembly GCF_000747805.2. NCBI lineage: Eukaryota > Metazoa > Chordata > Aves > Apodiformes > Apodidae > Chaetura > Chaetura pelagica. The sequence continues at coordinate 3,779,521 of NW_009953703.1, read as the reverse complement.
ATACATTATGTGAAAACAACAAATTTAGTCTAAAATTCCTTCATACATAAAAAAACAGCAGGCAAAATATAAGTAAACTTGTCAACATTATCCAAGAGTATGACCTTCTGTACAGAACACTGAAGTCTGTTGCAGAAAATTAACTGGTGACCATAAAAATGTAACTTGTTATAGAAATATCAGCTATTTTAAACTGCTCTGAAGTCACAAAATCCTATTTTTGGTGCATCAATGATTTTTACTGTGATGATGATGATGAAATGATAACCTGAGTTATTAGAAAAAGTAATTTCCCAGTTATTGTATGGAAAGGCAGTAATTACTTTTTCAATGAAGAAAGTGAGAACTATTCTGATGGCAAAAGGGAAATAAATTAGCTTTATACCTTACACTCAATTAAACTATCATAGCAAGAAGCAATGTATTAAGGTAATTTGAGGGAAGGAATAGGATTTTACTTAAAGTGTTTAAACTTTTCAAAAATCCATTGAAATCAAGCACAACAGCAGTATAACTATACTAACAGCTCCTAAGATTCTGTGTAAAAAGAGATGTATAAAATATAACTACAGTACGCCTATTTGCATAATTTAGCATGTAATTCTGGCACTAAGAGTGTTAGAATACAGAGGTATTCACCAGGGACATTCTTCTGGGCTAATTTCACCTGTTGTAAACTTGGGTTACCACAAATAAAGATAAATTTCCATAATTTACAAAAATTCCAGGATAATTTAGGAACTTGCCATAAGCTGAAGTACTTCTTTATCTTATCAAATTTTAGCCATTATACATTTTTCATTTACAATAAATACAGTTTCCTAGGTTTCACTTTTTTAATAGACATTCAGAATGAAAAACCTGTTTATGAAATTCCTTTTTACAGACTTGGAAGCAATATTTAATTTTCTTTCATCTTCAGAAATGAATCATTTTTAAGTGCATCTCCATCAAGTTACACGTCTAATGTTGATCATGGAAAATTTTACCCCAAAAATCTCAAAAAAAACCCCAAACCCAAAGCAAGGAAAGAATTTTAAGCTTCAGGTGTAGAAGGATTCTATGAATCAAGTCACCACAACAGTAGAACAACTTAGGCAATTATAAATTCTCAAAACTGGGAGTGCTTCCCAGGTCTGCACCTCCCATGGCAGCTCTGCATCAGAGATCAGTGTGAATGCTGTTTCCCCTGTATCATCCACATCCCATGATTTCCACAGGGGAAAGCCAAACAGAAAAAAACAAAGTTAAATGCACAGACCAGAACATAACTGCAGGCACCCAATGGGGTCTGACTGTGTAGGAAGTGCTGTGTAATCTAACAGTCCAGCACTTAGTCACCTTTAGTGCCCCTTCTATTCTGTGAACAATGACAGGTAAGCCATGAGATCTTTCTCTCCTCTTTCTTATCCAAGTTGAACAAGTGCTTACCTCTCTGGACTTTGGAAGGGCTACTGGGAGTCTAGACTGTTAACATCAAGATGTCAGGTAAATGCCTGCAGTAAGGTGAAATGAAAAAAAAATCTTAAGTGTCTTATAAATGAGAAAAAAAACCAAAGCTATTTTGATTCATTTGTTTTTCCTAATTCTTTCAACATCAGTTCCGATAGAGTTCCTGTTTGTGACTTCCATATGTTCTATGCTGAGAAAGTTTCATTTGTAATTTTTGTTTTACAAATTTTTGTATTGCTGTATAGATTATAATATGAACAATAGCTAAATAAAAATACTGCAAGTGCCATTTTTGTAAAAAAATGAACTTTCCAAATGTAAAAACACTGGAAGAAAACTGATCAGTCATGAGTTTTGAATGAAGTGACCCAGACAACAGCAAAATGACTGTGTGGTTATAAAACTGTGATCTTCCTAAATTTAAAACAGACTATTAATTATCTTCCAATTCAGAGAACATTGTCCATCCTAACTTGGTAACCAAGGCAAAAAAAAAAAACAGGTTCCAGCTACAAGTAGTTATTAATATGCAGCCCAGCTACAAAAGATATGGGCAACATTCAGTACCTTTATGCTTTTGGAATGTGATTTTTTGCATATAACAACTTTATCTACTGTACTCCAGCATCTGAGGTTCACAGTTTGCATGTGCCTACTTTTTAATTTTTTTGTTCACCTCCTTCATCAGGCATGGTGCAACCCTGAAGCGAGTTAATGAGTCTTACTGCATTATCTCCTCAGGAGTGTAATGTAGCAGAATATTTCAGATACTAGTGCACCATGGCTAGCATGACATTTAATGGTAATCAAATACCATTAATTTTAGTGAAACTGACCTCGTAAGTGTCTCCAGATCTCATGGTGATGTAGGAAAAAATAATTCTAACTTTCAGAGTATTTGAGGTTAGGGTATTTTAAGCAATTCAACTAACCTTCAGGCTTCTTAGCGGAAGAGCAAGACAGTAGGTCTTTTTAGGCTAATTTTTTTTAATTTATCAAGTACACTGTTTCAGAAGTGAACCTGTACTCAAAAGGTAAATTCAAAGCTCATCTTTATTTTCACTAGGTGACTGAGGGTGAAGACAGAGATTTCCAACATAAAGTTACTTCAGTCTCCTTTTTGCATTAGTTATCAAGTACTGTGTCATTTTAGCTTGTAGTCTCAAAATGAGTCTCAAATTACAAAACGTTCACCTCTTAAAGCAGTAAGTTAGAAAAACTAACATCTCCCACAGAAGACTCATAAGGTTTTACTTCCATGTCTTCAATGAACCAATGTTTCATTACAGAATATTATTTTCCTCAGAAGTCTGGACATTATTTCCCCATCACACAAATAAGCTGTTGAGTATAGAAATAGAATTTTTTTCTAAGTGTTAGATATCAGAAGCAGGTTAAATCCTTTTGGACTTTTTTTCCATAATAAACTTCACTTATTTGCTTTGACACTTGAGCATATTAAAAGGATGGTCACTGATTCCAACCATGATTGCTCAATATAGCCAGAGCTGCCAACAGCATTCTTTCATCAATGCTTTCAAATATTGTTTTTCCTTTGTTAAACTTTCAGTGCTCATGCTTTGTCTGGAAATTGGTCCTGGATCAGTCAGCTCCTGGAACTGCATCCCTACCCATTAGCAGTCATGCTTTCCCAGACTACTAAATCTACTAGGTTTTGACTAGCTATTTTTATCAGCACTAAATGCTGACAATGTTTAATTCCGGTTTTTAAGAAATAAAACCTAACCCAAGAAGGTTAACCCAAGAAGGCCAGACATAGGCAAGAGTGACTTATCTCAGTACCTCTTCTGTAATAATACCTAATTATAGCACCCATATAAGACACATTTCAGGTCAAAATCTCAATGCAAAACAGAAACTTCACAGTCCTAGGAAAGAGTCAGGGTAGCATCTCTTTGATGCTATGATCAGAATAAAGCATTACTGAGTGTATCCAATGCAAGGGAGACAGGAAGACATTCTAGCCAAGATAACTGTATTTGGAAACAAAAATGACACTGCAAGAGATGTTTTTCTCCCCAAATATTCAACAGCTCTGAAAATTTGTTCTTGGAAGAAAAAAGCCTGCCAATGAAGCAGCAGTGTATCTGAAATTCTGAAAAGCAGAAATACCACCATGTTTTGTAGTCCTATCTGTTTCAACAGAAATATTACTGTTAGTACTAAAATTATTATGTCCTTATTTCTTTGATTACTCTGCTCATAGCACACTCACACAGATCAAACAAGCTTTCTTGATTTACTCTGTATTTCACTGAAGGGAATATTTTATCTACTAAAGTAGGTATTAAAATTCCAGTATTGAAACTTCTCAGAAATTCAACAGACACTGTTCTTACTAAAAAGAAAATTAAATAACAGGTCTGAAATGCTATACTTTACAGCAAAATCTCCACATTCATTTGATATAGATAAGCCAATTAAATATTTACTCTTCTTGGCTTCCTGTTTATTACTAAGGCTCAACACAATGAAACTAGGTTTTAAAACACTGAATGTAATTCACCACCATAAAATTAGATTACCCAAAAAAACATTAAATACATTTCAAGCTGTAAATCAGATTGTTTCCATTTTTCCAAACTGTCATTTAAAAAAAATAATAAAAAAATAATAATTTTATTGATTGCAGTTATAATTGTGCTGAATTACTCTAGTTGAAAATAAATGTTCAGTGATGGCTACTACTGTTATAAGAGTGAAAAGTTCACTCATTTCCCCCACTATGAATAGACTATTATAACTTTCACCGTGCACTGTGATACAGAGAACAGTAACAGACCCCACCTCTGTACTGCTAGAGGTGGTGTAGACTGGGCAATTTTATTCAGAATTGGATCATGACTGCAGACATTTCATCTGGCCCTACTTAAGAAAATCTTCCTCCAGGTTCTTCTCCTTGCACATGCAAAGGAATTAAAAAGTGGACCTGAACAGAAAGTTATTCAGTGTCTGCAGTGAAAATAAAGATCCATATTACAAAAGAAGATGGAATTTGGTGTGTTGATGAGCTAACAGCTAGTTTTTTGCTCATTCTGTACCAAGCACCCAGACCTTTCTAAGTCTCATAGGCTAACTCTTCTTGACTATTTTACTGCAAGTGCAGGTAACTCAGATCAAAGACACCTGAGTACTGCAACTCACAGCAAGCCTCCTCAGGGATCTGCTAGCCTTGATATCTGATACTGACTGAAGTAGTAAAATAAATACTTTTTAATAATAAAAGAGAGGGCTAACTCCTTCATGATGCTCATCTCTTGCATATAACACTGAAAGATGATGATCAAAACAGCTTGAGTATTAGTGCTTCTGTAACATTTTGCCAAAGCAAAGGACATCTTGTTGCTTTTGTGGAATCAAATTGAAGCAAGTTTAGATTTTTTTAGTTTGTCACATCCTCATATAGACACTGAGGTAAAGGTACCATCACATGCAGTGTACTATTATGCTACTTCACTTACTGAATCAGCTTTAAATTCTAAATCTTGTCTTGTAATATAGAATGCAGTTACAAATAGCAATCTTTATCAAGTCAATGTCTGTTATGGGGATGTGCCATCCTGAGAGGATTCTTGCAGGTGAATTTGAAAGCAGAGACATGATAAGCACAACAATGAGCTACAGTCAGACATCTTTCTATGCTATGGAAATCCCCAGAGACAAGTCTGCACCTTCAAGTCAGAAGTAACTGATGAATAGTACCAGAATATAGCATAAATCCATGAGACTATCATAGGTGTTCATATTTATTTCATATTTTATTACAATCTCAACTGACATAAAGGTATTCCAAATTTTCAGTGATCAGTTTAAAGGTTGGACTGGATGATCTTACAGGTCTATTCCAACCTGAGCAATTCTACTCTAATTGTTTATATTCACTGCACATAGTTGATACTTTTATGATAGTTTAATAGTTCAGTAATCCTCACTGCCTTTATAATTTTTTCTGAATTTTTCTAGACAAAAGGAGCTCAAAGTGACATTTCCTAACCCTAACTGTAATTTGTTTGGTATACATTTCAGGGGAAAAAAAATAAACAAAAAAAGTGCAGCATATTCTCCTTTTTTTTTTACCTGGACAATTAGGTATATCTCAAATACTAGATCGTCTCTTTCCTCTGTAATCATGTATCTTCATGTTATGTTGTAGCTATAGATTACTGCTGAAAGCAGGCATGATGCAGGGGTGAGGAATAGGAAAAAAGTGTTATTTTTCCATGCACCAGTGCAGTGTGGTAGTGCAATGAAATGTTAATTGATATTTTAAGAATAATGCCCCTAAGAACAACAGACAGGTTGAGAACTAAAGCTTACCAGGGGGAATTTGCACAGAGTTCCTATGCAATCCTAGACAGAAGGAAAGGAATTTTTTCAAGAAATATTCCTGAAAATGCATACTTTATGCAGTCTTCTGCAGTAAAAGTGTGAGAACAGTAGGCTGTAGAAAACACATTCTGCAACCAATTTCAACATGAGTTTACACTATGAAAACCCATGTAGGCAGTACTGAAAGCTTTGACAACATGTGTACATTCTAGGCCACTAGTGGCACTCCTGAGATGCCATCCTCACATTTCACAGCATTCTCCTAGGGAAGCTCAGGGCTTGGAAACACATACACTTTACTGGATAAAAAACTGATTGAATGGCCAGGTCCAAAGAGTTGTGCTGAATAGCATTGAATCCAGTTGGTGGCTGGTCATGAGCGGTGTTCCCACTCCGGTTTAACATCTATCAGGGGATAGTGTGCACCCTCAGGAAGTTTGCAGATGACACTAAGTTGGGTGGGTTCTGCAGAGTGATCTGGACAGGCTGGATCAATTAGCCAAGGTCAGTTGTACGAGGTTCAACAAGGTCAAATATCAGGTGGCACTTGGGCCAGAACAATGCCCAGCAGCACTACAGGCTTGGGGAGGAGTGGCTGGAGAGCTGCCCAGCACAGAGGGACCTGGGGGTGCTGACTGACAGCAGCTGAACATGAGCCAGCAGAGTGCCCAGGTGGCCAAGAAGGCCAACACCATCCTGGCCTGCATCAGGAATAGTGTGACCACCAGGAGCAGGGAGGTAAACCTGCCCCTACACTTGGCCTTGGTGAGGCTGCACCTCAAGCACCCTGTGCAGTTTTGAGCACCTCAGTATAGGAAGGACGTTGAGGTGCTGGAGAGGGTGCAGAGAAAGGCAACTAGGCTGATGAGAGGTCTGAAGAACAGGTCTTATGAGAAGAGGCTGAGGAAGATGACACTGTTCAGCCTGCAGAACAGGAGGCTGAAGGGAGACAACTTTGCTCTCTACAACTACCTGAAAGCAAGTTGTGGTGAGGTGAGTGTTGGCCTCTTCTCTGTAGTGACCAGTGATAGGACAAGAGGAAATGGGGTCAAATTGTACCAGGGGAGGTTCAGATTGGATATCAGGAAAAATTTCTTCACAGAAAGTGTGGTGAGGCATTGGAACAGGCTGCCAGGGAGGCAGTGGAGGCACTGTCCCTGGAGGTGTTCAAACAGGTGGACATGATGTTTCAGGAAATGGTTTAGTGGTCTCAGGGATGTAGGGCTGATGGTTGAAATTGATGATCTTTAGGGCCACTTCCACCCTTAAAGAGTCTATGATATTGAATACAGAAGGACAAAGTCCTGATGCAAAAAAGCACATTTTAAACACATACTTCCACTATAATAAAATACTCCAATAAGACAGGTATATCTTCTGTGCGCATCCAAAATCCACATTTTGCTCCAAAGCACAGAAATCATTGAAAGTTCCTATGCCTTTGTAATTTTCTGCTCATGGTTTCATGAAACATCAGCTAAATGCCTGCCTTACTTCATAAATATTCATGGCAGTCCCTTCTCAAATGCAGATGACTGAAGAACAGATGAACTGTTTAATCACCAAAGCCAACTTCAATAAATTTTCATTTTGATATGACACCTATTACTTACACATTACTCAGATACATTACTTTAAGTACTTATCTGTACTTAAAGGACAGGCTTACTTAGTCTGTATCAGGTTTACTTATATGGACACAATATCACAGCATGTGGTAATTCATAGATTCTATATTGTTTCATGTGGTTCTACACACACACTACGTATCCTAGGTATTACAAAATAAACAAAGCACTGTCATTTGCAGCAGATGTGCATTTGCAGTTCTAAAGCTCACTTATAAAAACCTCCACAAATTCAAGGACATAGCATCACTTTTAACTGCCAACAAAGTAAACAAGTTTCTTAGGCAGCAGCTCCCTTGGGACTCTCTACTTCACTAAGTTCCCAAAGGCACAAATGGATTTTGTCCCATACAAGCTAAATCGCTCTGCATGTACTGAAATACTAAGTAGCTCACCTTCTTTCTCATTATATGTCCATAGGGAAATGTGGTGAATTAGATTATTGGATTGTCCAGGATAGCCATCAGGTAGCTGGACCCTGACTCATGTAGCAGGATTGATGAGAAATAAAAGTTAAAATTTGCATCTGCATTTAATATAACAATGCAGCCTTTTTAATTGGAATTTAGCAAATAAAAAAATAAATTAAAGACAGTTAATAAGAGATTAATTACATGCAAGTCAGACAACAAGAAAAAAATAATTAGTTAGTCCTGAATAGTCCAGCTAGAGGATTTAATCTTTAAATTGAATGTATAATTCTATACCACTGTCCATTACCACAAGAGGCAAACTCATCCACTATATTCGACAGCACTAATAAAGTCCTATTCATGGAGTCTACTTTTCTAGATGACATTGCATGAATGGAGCAGCTTACAAAAGAACGGTCATTCTAATTTAAGAAGCAGAGGGGAACAATAACCTTACATGAAAGCTGAAATGCAGTTACTGGGGTGCAACTCCATCAAGTGATTTTAGATTCTACCAAAGCAGAATCTAGTTACATTTTTTACAACAGGTGACACAAGAAGTGTTCAGAGGCACTGAGGCTTTGTGCATTTGTACTAAATTCCAAGCCAAATGTGCATGCACTATCCACAATCTAATTTCAAATTGTATTTGCCATACAGTGGCAGGTATCTATCATTTCAAACAATTCCAGGCACACTCACCATTTACTCTGCTTCAAGAACTAGACTGCTAGTCTCCACTGAGTTAGCTTGTGACTGTGAACAAATGGAACTCAATGTCAAGACCATAAAACAAGACAAGAAAGGAGAAAATGTCTTTACATTCTTTTTTTTATCCTGTAAACAAACAGCTCCAGTATATTTTATTATTCCTATTTATCACATGCATTATTTGAAATAGACACATATGAAACAGAATGCAGACAATGATTTAAGCTTAGAACAGATGCCCACTTAACTTCAGGCTTTTAATGCACCCAAGTTAGGATCTTCTTCATAAATAAGATACAGACACAGACCTCAGACAGACAATTCAGAAGTCTATCTCACTCATCCTTTAGTGCCACCTATTTCATGAGTCACTCCATGGGGAGTATACTGTCCTGAGAGTTTCAAGATTCCCAAATTCACACTGCTGATAAAAGGGTGGAAGTTGGCTGGCTTGACAGCAGAATAACTAAGCTGCTTTTTAGGTTCATATATTGGACAAATCTACTCTTTAAATTCTGAAGTAGAAACATTTACTTTGTCTATTATGATTAATTACTTACATGGAGGCAAACGTCAACTGTTTGGGCATTTATTTCAATCTCAAATAATTAAAAGGTAAATCTATCATCTTGAGTCCACAGGTATGTATGCAGATATCCAAGAGTAGACATGATTATATGATTTTTCAATTACAAAATTAGGATTTCACATTATATCCTCTTGTGTAGCATTCAATACACGGTGTATCAAGACATTCAACCTGTTACAATTACAAAAGGTTTCAAGTGAATTGTGTGTTTGTGAGATTCCCATTCTTTAGGTAATGAAAAAAACTTTTTCAATTGAAAGATTCACAGTGATGATGTTGAAAAGGCCAAAGCTGCACCCACAATCACCTTCAAATTTGAAAATAACATGTTTGCATGACACATGTTCTTAAGAGGTTAGAAGGAAACTAAACCAAAAAACAGTAATCTGTTTCAAGCACTATAATAACAATTATGTGGAAACACAAATCTTCTAAGTTAAATGACATACCAATCACCATTTATGTTTTCACTGTAAAAAGGCTTAATGAGACAGTTTAACTCCGAAAATAATTTCAAATAACATCCAAGAAAACACCTTGCATAAACAGTAGACCTTTGCTTCAAAGCAGCAAAGCAAGGACAGCCTTAGTAAACAGGAAAAATCCTCCTTTCCTTCAATTACGCAGCAAGGCGTGTTTTTCAGGGTCAATTTTAGAACAAAAAATCAAGTATTCAGGTGTTATAGCAATTATTGCTAACTATTATTTTCTGGAAACTACATAATTTATATGTACACATCTTCCCCTCACCCCAACCAAGTTAGTATTACAATTAACATTTGAAGTATTAGAACTTCTGCTGTTTCACTAGGGGAAAACCCAAATCCTTACTTCCCAGGGAGAAATGAGTAAGTATTCCAATTAGTATTTTATCAGTAAAAGTAATTTTTTAGTAGAAGTTACTTGTGATGAGAGATTTTATCTGTTCCTTGCTAACATGTACCAAAAGGTTGACTGATTTGTGTTCCACTTCTCTTTTCCTCTTTAAATAATTCAATTTTAAAATACTTTGTTTGCACCCAATAGTAATGGTCACCACATACAAAAATTCTGGAATTTACCTTCTTTGTTAAAGTGTAACAATCTGCTTGAGACAATCCTACAGTAAATAAAGATCAGGTATCTCTGTTGATATACAAGTAGGTTCTTGAAAAGGAGACAATATGCTAAGCTATCATCAGCCCCAAGTAGCTCTAGTTGATAATGTCAAGTACAGCAACTTAAGCAGAGATACCTTGTTGCTTTTTGGTCCCTGAGAAGACAGTTGTCTTTTTTCCTGAAGTAACACCTCAAATCTGCAAAGGACTCTGTGGCAAAAGTTGAGATATTCACAGCACTTTTAAATGTGGTCAGTCTAGTATTGACCCACACTTCACCTTGAGACATCTTTTTTAAAAAATTCTGGCAGGTGTCCAATTCAGTGAATTGCACAACTTCAGGCATCTGATGAGGTGTCCTTGAAAGGACAACATTGACAGAAGAGTTCTAAAATGAGCTGAAGAACTGTGTTTGTGTTGGCAGCGTGGTTGGCTACTTCTACAACCCTGTCTCCTGTGTTGTGTTTACACACACACGAAGAGAAATGTTCATTATCAGATGCAATTAAGACACAAAGTAAGCCCTTCTCCGTAAGTAGGAAGCAGCCTACAGCTTCAGAGCATGACCAGCTCAGTAATAACTAGTCTCCAAATAAAGATTATGAAAAAAATCCGGAAGCACTAATTATATATATAGACAACACAATGCCCACCCTATGACCACATATTTGGAGTAATGCCAACAACACTAAGAAATTAGTAAGAGTTTGAAAAAAACAGCTAATGTTTTCTTGGGTTTTTTTAATCAAATTGGTCTATAAGCATTAAAAATACCATTTTCCTTCCAGATTAGATGACATTACTATTGCTCTTACTAGTTTTCCACTCAAATCACTTCAGAAGTGCTCAGCTGAATAATTAACTTTCTGGTTTAGAGTTCTTATTACTCTCTTCCCTTGATGATTCTGCTATATTAAAATTAGTTCTCTTACATTAAAGTGTAAATACCTTCAATTGTTGATATCTTTTAAGAGTCTGTCCTATATTTTCAATGAAAGTAAAATAGGTAAACCAGAACAGGAAGACAGTTCTTCCCTTGGATAAGTTAATTTATTAAGAGTCTTACACAAAGTGTTGGAACAATATAAAAATTATACTTTATAACCAAAACTAGAGCTAAATATATTAAAAAATTAAACACAAAGATCATTATGACAATGAGTAACTGAGCAAGTAACTGAACATTTTTCTCAAAATGTCAGCTTGGTTTTCAGTAGCTCCAAGTCTTTTCCAACTACCTTTGCTGCTCTAGTAAATTCTATTATATCACTTGTTACATGTAATCTTCCACACAGTGCTACAGGACTTTTCTTTTTGTTCCATTTTGTCAAAATATTTACAATCTATTATATTCAATCTCATGCAAAACAAGAAAAGTGCCTTAGTTTAAAATATTTTTTTCTATTGTGTTTAATACACCTTAATGGCATATTATCTGTTCCTTAAAAAATTGCTTATTGAGACATGTTTTGTAAAATATCACTTAACTAAGCTCACTTTTCACAAAATGCCATAAATTCAAACAAAATTAAGCTAATATGAAATGTTACACAAAATTTATGGAAAATTAAGATTGTTAATTGAAACACAATAATGATTGGAAGGAGCATTTTAAATTATTCTTCAGATAAAAATGAGCTTACATTAATAAAGCAAAGATTATGAAAATTTAAACCTCTCTGGTATACTATTTTTCAAATGGATCCTCTGCTTTGATGGTTGATTAAATATGCCAATCAATGGGCCAAAGTCTGAGATCATGATTCAGGAAGCAACTAAGACTTTGAGCTTTGGCCAAATGATTTATTAACCCAACAATCCTCTTAGTAAAAATCTCTATGTGCATTTAGAGTTATAAATTATCTATGGCGAGGTGAAGTAATTTTTGTAGGTATTGCCTTGCCTGACACACCACAAAGCATGTACTGGTACAGCCAAAGCCTTCTAATTAGGGAATGTTTTTTTCCCACTGATGTCAAGACATGGAATTGAGTCAGAATTTGAGTCTCAGCTACTTAGGTATATAATTTTTGTCCAAAGTGCTCTTGTGCAAAAGCATCACTGGGCCGCAGTAACTCAAAATCTGGACTAACTTTATATGCGAGAGCCATACTGTTGCCTGCAACAGTTAAAGTAAAAACACACCATCTCAGGGAGCCTCTGTATTTTCTACTGATCAGAAACACCTTCAAGGAGGACATGGACTGGGAAAGGCAGAACCCAAAGCACTGTGTCCAGTACTGCATTAAACAACAGACATTTTTAAGCATCTCTTGGAAGGATTGAAAAACAAAAAGTTTTGTTTTGCTGATGAATAATTCTGTCTCAGAGACTGATTTCTAATGCTTGAGACATCGTAGCAAAAAGCCAAGAAACTGATTTATGACTTTGGAGTTGACTAAGCCAACTGCAGATAGAGCAGTTGCACAGGGAATAAGCACCTCAGTTTATGAAAGAAGACAGGATGATCATCCAGCTGCACATCCATTAGTCTGACTTCAATAACAGTTCAGAAAACTTTTTAGAGGAGTGTGCAGTGAAAGACAAGAAAGTAAACAAAAAATTAAATAAAAGCCAATGTAGATTTGCCAGATAAAACTGATACCTTCTTTGAAGGATGACTTGCTTGATAAAAAAGGCACACAGCAGGTATAATATCCATGGATTTCAGGAAAGTAAGGCATCACCTGGAAAATATTCTGAACTATAGAATGTACTGAATTTACATGTACCAAGACAGACAGAAATGCTGGAGCTCCTCTCCCTGTAGTCCAAGCTTAGCAGTAGTAAGCCAGCAATGCATTAGTAGTGTCAAGTAACTTTTCCTGAATTGAGCACTCTGATGAAAAAATTCAAAATTCCCTGTCTCAGCTCAGCCAATACCTATTCAAAAGAGCAGTCCTGACTCTGACCTCAGCAGAGCACTACACTCAGTTATGACTCTAAGTGGCCTCCTGAAGCCTACCTTAGTATATATACTAATAGGGGAGACATACTATTGACCAAATTTGACTGATGCATTTCACACCCCAGCATCCATCAATCCAACTTTAACTTAAACTAAGACTCTAACACTGTTATATGACTATAGCTGATCTGAAATCAAAACCAAAATAAGTTAATATTTGTTATAAATTTTATTTTGTTTTCCAAGAAACTTTACTTTAAAAGGTAAATATTTCAAAGTGTTGAGAATAAGTAGTTTAAGAAACTCAAACAAGGTCAGGTAGCAAGTATGATCTCTGTAACAAGCAAGAGTGCAAGTACATATTTCACATTTTACAGAACCTTCAGGCTTAGTTTGATTAGTTACGAAAATTACGACTAGTCTACAGGGAGAATCACAATAATTGGTATAGGTCATAGATAATCAAAAGTGTCACTCCCAGTGGGATGAAGCCTATTAAAATCAGATATTTAAATCTCTTTCAGCTTGCATATTCAACTCACGTGCAAAATTACTTGTCTCAAATCTTAGCCTCCAAGGAAGATTGCAGACATTTTTCATTGTTCTTATCTGGTGCTAATTAACATTTTCAAAAGGTTTGAGACAGATGAAGCTCTGTATACCCCAAAGAAATCATTCTTTCTAGATTTCAGATCTTCGCTTTATGCGGTTGGAAGAATTAACTTTAAAGCTCTGAATGTTTATATTACTTCAACTGACATCTCAAAGGCTAGTATCTAAAAAAGAATATTAAATACAACCCATTATTTCTATTGTGAAGATCTGAACTTAAAATGAATGTTAATCACATGAATTTCAGTTACTGATTGAAATGTCTAGCTTTGCTATTGAGACTGCTATTGCACTTTTCCCATATTAATAATTGTTCTGACACAGGAAACAGATGTAATCAAGAATATACTTCCTCATTCTAGGTAAAGGCAGGAAAAACCAGCAGACAGAGCATGAAAAATAACTGGCCAATACACACTGTGCCTTGAAATTGACTAATGCAAAGTTAAAATGAAACTGCAAGTGCCTCATAAAATCTTATAAAAGCCAAATGCGTGTTTATTACAGGCTTCAGAAGCTGTGGTGTTGAATGCTGCGAATTGTGCATACTTCCTCATTCTAGGTAAAGGCAGGATTTTTTAATGTAGATTTCATTTTTATTCTCAGCTAAGACTAAAATGAATCATATCTTTAGCTATACTTTATAGACAAAAGAAGGAAAAGCAGTCCTAGTAATACAAAACTTTACAAAATTCTTTGTTATTTAACATTGAGTAGATAATTAACATGTTAAGAGATTTACTACTCAAATCATTTTATTTGTTGTGGTCTGTCAGAAATAAAAAGCAAAACTTCTGTTTTCACTAGCCACAATCCAACAAGAGAACAGAAAGGAATTTTCTAGCAATAACTTCCTCTTGGGCATACATGTTAGCCCTTAACAACTGGCCTAAAGCTCAAATTTGAGCTTTAAAGCCTTAGCCTTCTGATACTGTTTTAATGACAGAGGACTAAATGCTTACCGGTCTTGCCATTGGTAAGATCACTCCTGTCAGCCATGATAAAAACTCATTAGAATAGTTAGACTGTATTTTGTGCAACTCTTTCATTATTCACGTAGATACTTTGCGTCTGGAAATGCTTTGCTTTCATTCTCTTTCCTCCAAGTGTAAAGACAATTTGTTTTCTGTAGTCCAGGGTATTTATCCAGTAAATGAAAGTGTGTGAATGGAGAGCAGGAGGAAGGCAGAAACCATGGTTACCTGCCAATCAAATTAATATGCTAAAAACAGATTTTACTCACCTTGACAACATCCATGCACATACAGTGCAGTTGCACTATTATTCCTAATAGTTGCAGTATTATTCATCACTTGAAATGCATTCTGCATTTTCATATTCATGAAAATGTTGTGAAAATAAATTCTTTAAAGATTTCCATCAAAGCTGAACCTGAACTCAGTGACTGTACAGAAAAGGATACACAGAAAAGCATTCAGCAATATCTACTAAATTATTAGTAGGGATGTAATTTTCCTTACCTGCCCATAATGACATATTGTTTAATTAAACATTTCTCTTGTTGCCTAGACAGTGTTCCTTTATGTATCAACATAAGCTTTGTTATGGACTGTACAACAAATGGATTAACCACTACCAAGAAAAAGTCTCCTAAGCAGGTCAGGGCAGCAAAATGACCCCGTCAAAGGCACTTTTCACTCACAGAGATTATACAGAGCCTGGTTTGTCTAACTATAAATTAAGTCCTCACCACTCACCATGACACCAACTGAAAACATGTGTTGCCATGACTATCTGCATTGCTCTCTAAGGGCATGAACGCTGATGTAATCAAGCTATGGAGCAACACCATAGTACTGCTGCTATGTTGCAAACATCCCTGTTAGTCTGTAGATCAATCTATCATTTCCCACTCCTTCTTTACAGCACAAAGAGAGAAGGTAACAGAATGAACAGTGGAATGAAAGCATGCAGTCAGACACCTCTAAGGAGGACATGGCAGCTGAGGAACACAGGGTTAGGAACAGCAGACCTGATAGGTCTTATGGAAAATGTACACATTAAAAAAAAACCCAAACAAACAAAAAATTCCATTTCTTTTTAAGCCTCATTTTCCTTTTTTTTACACCATCTTTTCCTGTTTGTTTGGGAGGGTTGGAGCCTGTTTCTCCACCCATCTCTGTTAATTCCTACCTCAGACTTGGAACTTGTGGCAATACTGTGGTAACATGGAAAAGAAAGGAAAACTGCAATCAGTCACTGTCATCTATCCATCTTATCTGTTGAGAGTTTGCAAATCCTGATGCAAAGGAGAAAACAAAACCAACCCACTTAACCATCTGTACTAAAATTCATTTCAGATAAACTGAGAGAACAAGAGGAACCTTTAGGTAAATCTGAGTATAAGCAGCTATGAAATATCAGAAAAGAAGAAACAAAAGCCTGATAAAGATGTACTCTCTACTCAGACGCACTTCGTTTTTATCCAGGTTTTAAGTGTCCCAACACTTTGCTGAGAACAGTTTTTCAATATTTAGTTTACTGGATTGTAACATAGTTGCTGAATAATTTGTTAATGATTGTTGTGTTAGAAAGCTTTCCCCATTAAGGCAGCAGTATAATTAGTTTAGCAGACC
>NW_009953703.1:3724052-3763127 GCF_000747805.2 Chaetura pelagica | reverse complement strand
ATTATCTGTCATTGCCTTGAGAAGATTATTGAGCAATGTAATGTTTAAACACACCAAATCTTGTCACAATCATAACTTAGGCTAAAATTGAAAACATTCCAGGAAAACAGACTTCTGTGTAACATTTGCCATGGTTCCTTCAACAGAAGATCAAGACAAAACAATATTTGACCTTACTGTCAGCATCAAGCAGCAGTTGCTGTTGTTGTTAATATTACAATTAGGAACCAAAACCTGTTCATTCTAAGGAATCTAATTCTCAGTTTATTCAAAAAGGCATTAAAAAAATCTTAACAATTGACAGATTGATAACATGTTGCATACTTTTAACAAAGGTGAAAGCCTTGCGTTACCAGGGATTCTCTCATAGTACTAAACTTGTTAGTGGAACTCTGTAGAAAATAATCCTTGCTGCTGTCAAAGTCTGTTTCTAGAAAGCAGTCACTCATCTCCCAAATCCAAGCAGGCCATTTTTTGAAGTAGGTAGGAAATTCCCTTTCCTGAAAGCTCAGATCTTGCTTCTCACAGCAAGATGTGGTTTTATAGATACCTGGGACATGAAAAGATTTCATTCTACTCCTTAATGGATCACATCCACTTTGATAGATCCCATCCCTCTTTCTAGCAGCCCTTGATCAAAGAGGTTTCCATGTTTATAGAAGTCTACTTTATGTTGTTGAAATCAGTTGTGCAAGCATTTGTTGACCTAATATTTCAGAACTGACTTGGTAGGAATGACAGAATTGGTTTTGCCAGAGAAATGCCTTATTGTGAAACAAAGCCTACAACCAAATAAAGTCAGTGTAATAAGTACTGCAGAACTTCCATGAATTTTCATTATCTGCATACAGAAAAAAAAGGATTGAGCAAATGAAATACAACCAACTAATGCACTGAATGTGAATTTTAAGTGAGCTCACAGAAAACAACCTCCAACATTAATGGCATGAAAAGTGATTCTTTTGAAGCAACTAGACAGAAAATCCTGAGTTTTTTATTTAGACGCAAACATTGTACAACACATCTCACAATGTAACCACTCTCATACTGTATGCTTTCATGGTATTCAAATACAACATCCTTGAAATGAAAGAAAAACTTACTAGAAAAATCTTCATAAGTTACATTTCAAAAAGAGGAAATGACTGAGACTGTCAAAACAAAAAAAAAAAAAAAAGAAATACAAGTAGCCAAAAGACTACGATACTGTGAACTGAAATACAAGAGAGAGTAAACAAACTACTTCAACAGCTATCACTTTAAAAACCTTTTTCCTACTTCATTATCCCCAGAAAAAGCTGAAAGGGATAAACAAAGGAGCTGTAAAGGAATACCAGGAGAAAAAGATGTTTTGTAACCTGGAGGTCACACTCACAGCATTGTAGAGCAACCTGTGTTATTTGAGACACATGTAAGTGCTTTGGAAAGAGGATGAAAAGAGAGATGATAATATCCAAAGATGATACAAAATTATTCAGGGTAGTAAAACCTAAAATAGACTACAAAGAATTGCAAGAGGATTTCATAATATGGAGAGACCAGGTGATGAAATACCAGATTAAGTTTAGTGTTGGCAACCCCAAAAAGCTGTAAATGGAGAAAAAAGTAACCATACTACACCCACACAGCACTTGGCTCACACTGCTCAGGAAGGGTATCTCGTGGGCAGTTCTCTGAAACATCAGCACATCATTCAGACATCAGCAAGACAATGAGAACGTCAGGAATTCTTTAGTAAAGCAATTCAGAAAAGGACAAAACCAATATTGTTATTCCACTACACAAATTCATGTTGTTCCTGCATCCTGAACAGCACATGTAGTTCTGTTTCCATCTCAGGAAGAACATGGTAAAAGGGAAGAGCAACAAGGATCATCAGAGATGCATAAAGGCTTCAACACAAGCAAAGTTTAAATAGAGTCAGACTCCTCAGCTCAGGAAAAATGCCAAGTGAGAAAGGATGAATAGGGAATGATTAGTCTCTACCACTCATAAAACAAGAACTAACTGACACCAAATGAATTTTTCAGGCAGCAGGTTTAGAACAAAAGGAAAATCTTTTTTTTTTCACACTTATGTAAATAAATTATTGCATTGATTACCACAGCCAACAATGAAGATGGATTTTTAAAGTTATTTCACAAATTCAAAGGTCATTAGCATAATAGGCTGAATTCAACTCCCTCCAGCTTAGGAAGCCCCTGCACTGCAGCCTGCCAATAGTTGTGTGATATGTTGCATTTTAACTGCTATTTTTTCTGATATACCTTTTTAATCTTTGAACTTGCCGTGATACAGTTTCAAGTATGGTCTCTCAATAGCTGAATCAGCACAACTGGAAGAGCAACCAGCCTCCATCCTGGGAAACACAACAGCACAAAAGGCTCAGCCCACAAGTTTCAAGATCTGCCAGAGCTGTGTGAGCCTTACTGATGGATTGATATCAGCCCAAGTGCAGCCTGCCTCCAAAAGAAGAGGTCTCACCTCCATGTCCTACTCTAGGAAAAAAAAAGTTCAGTTTTCAAGGATCCATATACCTGGTCTAGATTGCTATGCAGTCTCTGGATCAAGCACTGACAGGCTTGACTAGACTGTGTAGCACCTTGAACATCACCTTCTACTGGTGGCTCTGCCCTGGATTGGTGCACATGAAAAGCTTCCTCAGTATCCTCTCCTCCTGCTCTGTAAGACCAAGGTGTGTTTTGCAGGGACTGATACTCAATCATGCAAAAAATCCACACAGCCTCATTTATTCATTATCTAGATATTATATGCTACTGTTCAACATTTATTGTTGAATTATATTTCACTAATAAAAGATAACTCCACTTCCTCTGAAATACGCTTCTTTTAACTTCATAAAAGATTTTTTCCCCCCTTTGTGGCATATCAAAGCATTTAAACTGTGATTAAACTCCCAAATAAATTTCAATTATCAGATACATGCTGAATTAAAAAAAAAAGATACCTTATAATGTAATGATCATATGTGAAAACTCTGCACAAAAAAAAAAAAGAGCTTTTCCTTATTTTATAGGTTGAGTTCAAGTATATATTTCTGAGTCACACAATGTTTTACTGTTTTACTCAGTAAAATTAAATTACTGTATATAAAGAAGTACTTTGTGTCTATGAGGCAGGGATTGCTATTTCATGTAGTACCTTCTAAAAGCTGATATCCTGAGTAAGACTGATGTTTTGACCTTTCAAGAGACAAATTATAAATTTGGCCAAGGACAAAATCAGACATTTGTTCTCGAAAGTCTTTCAACATCCTTGTATTAATATGTTATCTATAAACCTACATGACACTTCAATGCTTTTAAATAAAAAATAAGAAGTTATATATTAAGCATAGCAAATAGTAATAAAACTCACAATTATCATCCTATGATTGTGTAAAGTTCTAATAAATTAGAATACTGTTATCTGCTTTGGCAAGCTTACAAAAACAAAATGGCTTGTTTTAAGTTTCAGGGTTTTTTTCCCCCAATATTGTTATTTTGCAGTTCAATAAGCTCTACTGCCATCTCCTGATGTTTAGCTGTATATATCAAAATACACCTTCACATTTTGTACAAGTGTTGCTAAAGATCTCTAGAACTTCATGTTCAATGACAACCATTTGTCGTTAGCTTATTAAAATCTCTTTTACCCTGTATGTTGACTTTATTTCTGGAATTCTAAAAGGTTTTCTTTCTTTATGAATTATTTCCCATCCCCATGCCCTATTTCTCCTACCATTTCCACTGTTGTCATCCAAATAAAATAATGTGTTTTATCTTAACGTGAAGTCATTTTACTACAAAAACCACTCCTTTGGCTGGGGTCCATTTGAAACATATTTGGTCCTTAAAAACATCACTAATGTTCCTAATCAAGACATGAACAACATCCCTTGGTTTTCAAAGCATTTAAAATATTCCATTTTTGCACTTTAGAAAGGATAAAATTTTCCAATTTTTCAAAACAAGTAAGGGATTAACCAGAAGCAGCAATATGCTCTTTAGAGATGACATCTTCAAGGACACCAGAGCTCCCAAGTAGTAGTACTGATCATGGGTTTGAAGTCCCAATTTACTCTATTTGCAGTTTCTTCTCTAGCTTGTCAAGTAACCTATATACCCAGGAAAGCAGAGAGAATGAGGAGGCAAAAAAGACACTCTGATGCTTAGGAATGTAGCAAATGTGCATAACCAGGATTCAGGGCATTGCTTCAACAAAAATAGTTTCAGCCACTCCTGTGGAAGAGATCTCCTACTCTGACCTGTCAGCTTGTTGGCTAATACAGGTGCACATCAGTGACCCCAGGGGAAGGTAACTGTATTTACGTTTCTTTATTGGCTCACACAGATCTCATATCATACCCCAAAGATTTAATAACACAGCAGGTCCTGTAGCCTTCAGCACAACTCATCTGGTTTAAGACTATAGTTAAGTGTTCACTAGATCACACTATATAATAAGTCTTCAGGGTCCTGTAGCTATGGAGCCCTATGTCCTAGCCAACCACAATCTAGAACTCAAAAATTCCCAAACATGGTTTTAACAAACAAATTGTAACATCTGTCTGTTTGTAACAATTTTATCCCAGCATAAGTTTGGTGAAATCTGCAGAATGACTGCTAATACGTAAATTTTAAATTACACTTGAAAAACTATTGTAACATTTAGCTCATACTGCCAGTAGAGCACAATTACTGGCTGCATCCTTTTCACGGTTTGCTATTTACATCATTGCTGTCTTGTTGTGGTGTGGTTTTTTCCTTCCCTGACATCACTGTTGCCTTTGGATGAAACAGACACGTCAACGTAGCCATGCAGAAAGCAATCAATGGTTTCGACTCTGGAGCCCCTCCATGACCATTTTATCCTCTTGTATCATCTCCTGGAAAGCCCTGCTTATCTATATGAACTCTGAAGTGAGGACTTTGTGGATTCAACTGAAAGTGATACCCAGAATATTAACCAAGTACGGCTCTGGTGCAACAGAAAGGATTTTAAAAAGACTCCCTATTTGAAGTAAGATTTCACTCATGTAATAGAAACGTTTCATCTACCCATATTGATTATACTATGCAATTACATATATGTAGTATATAATTATACATATTCAATAATTTGGAATCAATATTGCCACTTCTCAGTCTTTTTTTTTTCTTCTGTCTTCATCACAGCTACTCCTGGAGGTAAAATGCTTTAAACAAATTAGATAACAGCAGCAGTAGCATATTTGTTAATTAGTGGCAAAAAAAAAAAAAAAAAGCATATATAGAAACAAGATACACCAGAATCTACAATCTGAACCAAATATCTCTAGCCTGATCTTTTGGCAGAAACTCACATTTTTCTACTTTACTTCTGGCTGATATTCATGTTGATGTTTTCCAGCCTATTTCCCTCAGCATTTCAGAGGGCTGCATTCAATTTCCTTTCTGCGAATTTGAGCAGAAAAAGGGATTGGCTTGGCATTCTTCTTCAGTTTTGAAGCTACTGGCAGCTAGCTATTTCATCATTATCTTTTTTGCTCCCTTCTTTGAGTTGTACCACTGCACTTTTCTCCTCCTCCTCCATGACTAAAGTGTTTCATTTTCTCCCATGGTCTTTTAATTGGTAACCACATTCATCACCTCAAAGGATTCTAATCTAAGGCATGTCACTCTGATAAAAAGAGACCTTAGCTTGTGAGTTAGAAACAACCTTGGATTTGTGTAGTAGTAAAAGAAAACACAAGGCAATATATTAGCAGCCGAAGTTACTATGTAACACTCTTCCAAATAGATATTTTTCCTGAGGTGGATATTCACTTACGGTTAACCAAGTGGCAAAACAAGCATCAGCTCAAGATTTCTTTGGCTGTTACAATGTTTCCTAGCACCTAATCCTGAATCATGTTGGTGTACAAGTCTGTTCCCCTTGCACACAGTCTGAAACAGACAAGGTTTTACTAGTTAAAACAGATCAGTAACTCTTAGTCTTACAGAAGAAGTAAGGATCCATACAAATGATCAAATGACCACTTGTCATCCCACAGCTCCTTAAATACATGCTCCAGAAGCATCTAGGATGGACTGCTGTGTGAGATACTTTTGGAGCTGATAAATGCTAGTGAGAGGTTATAGGGAATTCAGACAAGGAAAATTAACACCAAGTGTGATACAATTTCACTAACATGTCCTAAATGCAACGTATTACTAGACTGTGAATGTATTTAGGTAAATCAAAACTGCCTTTCATTATGATGAGAGGATGCAGATTGAATAGTAATGGAATCAGTAGTATATATGACTTCAGCATTAAAAAGTGTTAATTTAGGACAAGTTCCTTCTTCAAGCATGTTCAATCCTAAAAGGTATCTCAAACACAGATGATACACCAGTACTTCTTTTTGAAGAATAAATTTTGTCCAATGATGACTACTTGTTGCTAGCCAAGCCAGTCTTTCCACAGCTATTGTGGAACAATCTAGATCTAATTAAAGGAAGAAACAAGTCATGACCAAAAGTTTTCATGAGAAAAGAACAAAGTCATATACAATGCCTAGCCCTGTTACTCTTCATATCTTCATTTTCCTACCTCCAGTCAACATGGAGCAACTGATGAAAAGCAGCAACTCTTACACCTGTACATAATGCACTGTCTTAATAGGACTGCACACTCACCATCTGTCATGTTGTGGGATTTATCCAGTACTTTTGTTTAAAAAAAAAATTAAGAATTAGCAGGATTATCTAACATTATCTGTCATTGCCTTGAGAAGATTATTGAGCAATGTAATGTTTAAACACACCAAATCTTGTCACAATCATAACTTAGGCTAAAATTGAAAACATTCCAGGAAAACAGACTTCTGTGTAACATTTGCCATGGTTCCTTCAACAGAAGATCAAGACAAAACAATATTTGACCTTACTGTCAGCATCAAGCAGCAGTTGCTGTTGTTGTTAATATTACAATTAGGAACCAAAACCTGTTCATTCTAAGGAATCTAATTCTCAGTTTATTCAAAAAGGCATTAAAAAAATCTTAACAATTGACAGATTGATAACATGTTGCATACTTTTAACAAAGGTGAAAGCCTTGCGTTACCAGGGATTCTCTCATAGTACTAAACTTGTTAGTGGAACTCTGTAGAAAATAATCCTTGCTGCTGTCAAAGTCTGTTTCTAGAAAGCAGTCACTCATCTCCCAAATCCAAGCAGGCCATTTTTTGAAGTAGGTAGGAAATTCCCTTTCCTGAAAGCTCAGATCTTGCTTCTCACAGCAAGATGTGGTTTTATAGATACCTGGGACATGAAAAGATTTCATTCTACTCCTTAATGGATCACATCCACTTTGATAGATCCCATCCCTCTTTCTAGCAGCCCTTGATCAAAGAGGTTTCCATGTTTATAGAAGTCTACTTTATGTTGTTGAAATCAGTTGTGCAAGCATTTGTTGACCTAATATTTCAGAACTGACTTGGTAGGAATGACAGAATTGGTTTTGCCAGAGAAATGCCTTATTGTGAAACAAAGCCTACAACCAAATAAAGTCAGTGTAATAAGTACTGCAGAACTTCCATGAATTTTCATTATCTGCGTACAGAAAAAAAAGGATTGAGCAAATGAAATACAACCAACTAATGCACTGAATGTGAATTTTAAGTGAGCTCACAGAAAACAACCTCCAACATTAATGGCATGAAAAGTGATTCTTTTGAAGCAACTAGACAGAAAATCCTGAGTTTTTTATTTAGACGCAAACATTGTACAACACATCTCACAATGTAACCACTCTCATACTGTATGCTTTCATGGTATTCAAATACAACATCCTTGAAATGAAAGAAAAACTTACTAGAAAAATCTTCATAAGTTACATTTCAAAAAGAGGAAATGACTGAGACTGTCAAAAAAAAAAAAAAAAAAAAAGAAATACAAGTAGCCAAAAGACTACGATACTGTGAACTGAAATACAAGAGAGAGTAAACAAACTACTTCAACAGCTATCACTTTAAAAACCTTTTTCCTACTTCATTATCCCCAGAAAAAGCTGAAAGGGATAAACAAAGGAGCTGTAAAGGAATACCAGGAGAAAAAGATGTTTTGTAACCTGGAGGTCACACTCACAGCTTTGTAGAGCAACCTGTGTTATTTGAGACACATGTAAGTGCTTTGGAAAGAGGATGAAAAGAGAGATGATAATATCCAAAGATGATACAAAATTATTCAGGGTAGTAAAACCTAAAATAGACTACAAAGAATTGCAAGAGGATTTCATAATATGGAGAGACCAGGTGATGAAATACCAGATTAAGTTTAGTGTTGGCAACCCCAAAAAGCTGTAAATGGAGAAAAAAGTAACCATACTACACCCACACAGCACTTGGCTCACACTGCTCAGGAAGGGTATCTCGTGGGCAGTTCTCTGAAACATCAGCACATCATTCAGACATCAGCAAGACAATGAGAACGTCAGGAATTCTTTAGTAAAGCAATTCAGAAAAGGACAAAACCAATATTGTTATTCCACTACACAAATTCATGTTGTTCCTGCATCCTGAACAGCACATGTAGTTCTGTTTCCATCTCAGGAAGAACATGGTAAAAGGGAAGAGCAACAAGGATCATCAGAGATGCATAAAGGCTTCAACACAAGCAAAGTTTAAATAGAGTCAGACTCCTCAGCTCAGGAAAAATGCCAAGTGAGAAAGGATGAATAGGGAATGATTAGTCTCTACCACTCATAAAACAAGAACTAACTGACACCAAATGAATTTTTCAGGCAGCAGGTTTAGAACAAAAGGAAAATCTTTTTTTTTTCACACTTATGTAAATAAATTATTGCATTGATTACCACAGCCAACAATGAAGATGGATTTTTAAAGTTATTTCACAAATTCAAAGGTCATTAGCATAATAGGCTGAATTCAACTCCCTCCAGCTTAGGAAGCCCCTGCACTGCAGCCTGCCAATAGTTGTGTGATATGTTGCATTTTAACTGCTATTTTTTCTGATATACCTTTTTAATCTTTGAACTTGCCGTGATACAGTTTCAAGTATGGTCTCTCAATAGCTGAATCAGCACAACTGGAAGAGCAACCAGCCTCCATCCTGGGAAACACAACAGCACAAAAGGCTCAGCCCACAAGTTTCAAGATCTGCCAGAGCTGTGTGAGCCTTACTGATGGATTGATATCAGCCCAAGTGCAGCCTGCCTCCAAAAGAAGAGGTCTCACCTCCATGTCCTACTCTAGGAAAAAAAAAGTTCAGTTTTCAAGGATCCATATACCTGGTCTAGATTGCTATGCAGTCTCTGGATCAAGCACTGACAGGCTTGACTAGACTGTGTAGCACCTTGAACATCACCTTCTACTGGTGGCTCTGCCCTGGATTGGTGCACATGAAAAGCTTCCTCAGTATCCTCTCCTCCTGCTCTGTAAGACCAAGGTGTGTTTTGCAGGGACTGATACTCAATCATGCAAAAAATCCACACAGCCTCATTTATTCATTATCTAGATATTATATGCTACTGTTCAACATTTATTGTTGAATTATATTTCACTAATAAAAGATAACTCCACTTCCTCTGAAATACGCTTCTTTTAACTTCATAAAAGATTTTTTCCCCCCTTTGTGGCATATCAAAGCATTTAAACTGTGATTAAACTCCCAAATAAATTTCAATTATCAGATACATGCTGAATTAAAAAAAAAAGATACCTTATAATGTAATGATCATATGTGAAAACTCTGCACAAAAAAAAAAAGAGCTTTTCCTTTTCCTTATTTTATAGGTTGAGTTCAAGTATATATTTCTGAGTCACACTATGTTTTACTGTTTTACTCAGTAAAATTAAATTACTGTATATAAAGAAGTACTTTGTGTCTATGAGGCAGGGATTGCTATTTCATGTAGTACCTTCTAAAAGCTGATATGCTGAGTAAGACTGATGTTTTGACCTTTCAAGAGACAAATTATAAATTTGGCCAAGGACAAAATCAGACATTTGTTCTCGAAAGTCTTTCAACATCCTTGTATTAATATGTTATCTATAAACCTACATGACACTTCAATGCTTTTAAATAAAAAATAAGAAGTTATATATTAAGCATAGCAAATAGTAATAAAACTCACAATTATCATCCTATGATTGTGTAAAGTTCTAATAAATTAGAATACTGTTATCTGCTTTGGCAAGCTTACAAAAACAAAATGGCTTGTTTTAAGTTTCAGGGTTTTTTTCCCCAATATTGTTATTTTGCAGTTCAATAAGCTCTACTGCCATCTCCTGATGTTTAGCTGTATATATCAAAATACACCTTCACATTTTGTACAAGTGTTGCTAAAGATCTCTAGAACTTCATGTTCAATGACAACCATTTGTCGTTAGCTTATTAAAATCTCTTTTACCCTGTATGTTGACTTTATTTCTGGAATTCTAAAAGGTTTTCTTTCTTTATGAATTATTTCCCATCCCCATGCCCTATTTCTCCTACCATTTCCACTGTTGTCATCCAAATAAAATAATGTGTTTTATCTTAACGTGAAGTCATTTTACTACAAAAACCACTCCTTTGGCTGGGGTCCATTTGAAACATATTTGGTCCTTAAAAACATCACTAATGTTCCTAATCAAGACATGAACAACATCCCTTGGTTTTCAAAGCATTTAAAATATTCCATTTTTGCACTTTAGAAAGGATAAAATTTTCCAATTTTTCAAAACAAGTAAGGGATTAACCAGAAGCAGCAATATGCTCTTTAGAGATGACATCTTCAAGGACACCAGAGCTCCCAAGTAGTAGTACTGATCATGGGTTTGAAGTCCCAATTTACTCTATTTGCAGTTTCTTCTCTAGCTTGTCAAGTAAACTATATACACAGGAAAGCAGAGAGAATGAGGAGGCAAAAAAGACACTCTGATGCTTAGGAATGTAGCAAATGTGCATAACCAGGATTCAGGGCATTGCTTCAACAAAAATAGTTTCAGCCACTCCTGTGGAAGAGATCTCCTACTCTGACCTGTCAGCTTGTTGGCTAATACAGGTGCACATCAGTGACCCCAGGGGAAGGTAACTGTATTTACGTTTCTTTATTGGCTCACACAGATCTCATATCATACCCCAAAGATTTAATAACACAGCAGGTCCTGTAGCCTTCAGCACAACTCATCTGGTTTAAGACTATAGTTAAGTGTTCACTAGATCACACTATATAATAAGTCTTCAGGGTCCTGTAGCTATGGAGCCCTATGTCCTAGCCAACCACAATCTAGAACTCAAAAATTCCCAAACATGGTTTTAACAAACAAATTGTAACATCTGTCTGTTTGTAACAATTTTATCCCAGCATAAGTTTGGTGAAATCTGCAGAATGACTGCTAATACGTAAATTTTAAATTACACTTGAAAAACTATTGTAACATTTAGCTCATACTGCCAGTAGAGCACAATTACTGGCTGCATCCTTTTCACGGTTTGCTATTTACATCATTGCTGTCTTGTTGTGGTGTGGTTTTTTCCTTCCCTGACATCACTGTTGCCTTTGGATGAAACAGACACGTCAACGTAGCCATGCAGAAAGCAATCAATGGTTTCGACTCTGGAGCCCCTCCATGACCATTTTATCCTCTTGTCATTTTATCATCTCCTGGAAAGCCCTGCTTATCTATATGAACTCTGAAGTGAGGACTTTGTGGATTCAACTGAAAGTGATACCCAGAATATTAAGCAAGTACGGCTCTGGTGCAACAGAAAGGATTTTAAAAAGACTCCCTATTTGAAGTAAGATTTCACTCATGTAATAGAAACGTTTCATCTACCCATATTGATTATACTATGCAATTACATATATGTAGTATATAATTATACATATTCAATAATTTGGAATCAATATTGCCACTTCTCAGTCTTTTTTTTTTTCTTCTGTCTTCATCACAGCTACTCCTGGAGGTAAAATGCTTTAAACAAATTAGATAACAGCAGCAGTAGCATATTTGTTAATTAGTGGCAAAAAAAAAAAAAAAAAGCATATATAGAAACAAGATACACCAGAATCTACAATCTGAACCAAATATCTCTAGCCTGATCTTTTGGCAGAAACTCACATTTTTCTACTTTACTTCTGGCTGATATTCATGTTGATGTTTTCCAGCCTATTTCCCTCAGCATTTCAGAGGGCTGCATTCAATTTCCTTTCTGCGAATTTGAGCAGAAAAAGGGATTGGCTTGGCATTCTTCTTCAGTTTTGAAGCTACTGGCAGCTAGCTATTTCATCATTATCTTTTTTGCTCCCTTCTTTGAGTTGTACCACTGCACTTTTCTCCTCCTCCTCCATGACTAAAGTGTTTCATTTTCTCCCATGGTCTTTTAATTGGTAACCACATTCATCACCTCAAAGGATTCTAATCTAAGGCATGTCACTCTGATAAAAAGAGACCTTAGCTTGTGAGTTAGAAACAACCTTGGATTTGTGTAGTAGTAAAAGAAAACACAAGGCAATATATTAGCAGCCGAAGTTACTATGTAACACTCTTCCAAATAGATATTTTTCCTGAGGTGGATATTCACTTACGGTTAACCAAGTGGCAAAACAAGCATCAGCTCAAGATTTCTTTGGCTGTTACAATGTTTCCTAGCACCTAATCCTGAATCATGTTGGTGTACAAGTCTGTTCCCCTTGCACACAGTCTGAAACAGACAAGGTTTTACTAGTTAAAACAGATCAGTAACTCTTAGTCTTACAGAAGAAGTAAGGATCCATACAAATGATCAAATGACCACTTGTCATCCCACAGCTCCTTAAATACATGCTCCAGAAGCATCTAGGATGGACTGCTGTGTGAGATACTTTTGGAGCTGATAAATGCTAGTGAGAGGTTATAGGGAATTCAGACAAGGAAAATTAACACCAAGTGTGATACAATTTCACTAACATGTCCTAAATGCAACGTATTACTAGACTGTGAATGTATTTAGGTAAATCAAAACTGCCTTTCATTATGATGAGAGGATGCAGATTGAATAGTAATGGAATCAGTATTATATACGACTTCAGCATTAAAAAGTGTTAATTTAGGACAAGTTCCTTCTTCAAGCATGTTCAATCCTAAAAGGTATCTCAAACACAGATGATACACCAGTACTTCTTTTTGAAGAATAAATTTTGTCCAATGATGACTACTTGTTGCTAGCCAAGCCAGTCTTTCCACAGCTATTGTGGAACAATCTAGATCTAATTAAAGGAAGAAACAAGTCATGACCAAAAGTTTTCATGAGAAAAGAACAAAGTCATATACAATGCCTAGCCCTGTTACTCTTCATATCTTCATTTTCCTACCTCCAGTCAACATGGAGCAACTGATGAAAAGCAGCAACTCTTACACCTGTACATAATGCACTGTCTTAATAGGACTGCACACTCACCATCTGTCATGTTGTGGGATTTATCCAGTACTTTTGTTTAAAAAAAAAATTAAGAATTCAAAGTGAGTTAAGCCATTTATCTTTGTATTCATTTGCTCTCTATGTATTGTTAGTCATAAGGTGGATGGTGAGCTGAAGTGGAAAACTGCTACACACACACACACTTCACTGGAACAGCTCATTTAGATAAGAAACAGCTTGCCTCATTAAGTCCACTGGCTCTTTCTCTGTGACAACATTAGGAAAGGATTTAATTTCAAATTAATCAATATTGAACCTGATTTGATGTTAGTTCTCTTATAAACACAAATTATAAGAAGCATTTCTGAATGCTAACTCAATAATTCATTTACTGTTCTTTATTCCCTACAAGCAACACTGTAGTGTTATACAAGGCTGAATCCAATTATTTGGTACTACTCACAAGGGTACTTCTTCCCAATTCAGCCAATGGGTTTATTTTTGTGGTCAATTAATCAACCAATTTTAAATGGGTTCTTAGCATCACCATTGAAAACTACAAACACATACTTTCTTTCTAAAGAAGGATAAAAGACTTCCAGCATTGCATTGTTTCTGAGATACCAAACATCTATATGATTCCCCAGGGCTTAACTATTTGGTGGATTATAGAAATGTTGCAACATTAAATTGATAATATTAAAATTGAACAAAACTTTGGCAAATAAGTTTTCTCTCTTTCAAGAACTTATCCTAATCAGAAATACAGCACTGATGATAATGACAGTTGTATGTAACTTTTGGTGATATTACCCCTTAATAGATTTGCTCTCACTTTAAATGACATTTATGTGATAGGAATATATTAAATTTCACTGATTGACAACAAAGCATAAAGACATTGAGACAATACAGCAAGTTCTTTGTTCAATATCACATTTTTGTGTGCATATGGCTTGGACTGTGTACTGCACATTCATAAGGAGACTGACCGTGCCTGTTCTTGACTTCTCCAAGGCACCGGTACCATGTGTTTTAAAATAAAATTGGAAAAAACATATATATTTGATCTTTTCAAAAACAAAGAACCAAAGATAGAAATGGAAATTCTTGATGCAGAACTCTCTACAATCAATGAGAGGAATCTCATAGGTCTCATTTTTATTTGACCTGAGTCTGCAGCCTATTTTTTCATAAACTCCAAGCCCACATCACTCCTTCACACACACCCTTCAATAATCATACTTGATATTTACAACCTGTTTTCTAGACAACATCTGAAGTAGTTTACAGATGACTGAACACATGTCCTGTGCTCCTCTGTATAGGTCTGATCTTGCTGTAGTACGATACAAGCAATTCTGCCTCAAATGAGGGACGGATTGCTCTCCCAGTCCTTTTCCTGTATTAATTCAACACCATTACAGAATCACAGAATCATCAAGGCTGGAAAAGACCTTTAAGACCAAGTCCAGCCTGTGACCCAATTAGCTCCCACCTCAGCCAGCTTGGCTTTTTCTCTTGTGCCAAACCACAACGTCAACATAACCAACCAAAATGATCCAATTTTGTTATATTTTTGTTTTTAAAAAAGATGGATCTTGTGTTGTATCCTCATCTGTCCACGAGTTTCTGAGCACTGGCACAGTCTGACAAGTACTCCATCCATTTTAAGAAGGTACTGCTTTAAAGTTTAGTTTGGTTTTGGTGTTTTATGAGGGTGGGGTGATTTTTTGCTTTTTTTGGAGGCTTAGTTTGGGGGGGGTTTGCTTTGGTTTTATTGTAAGGTTGCCCTGTCCTGCTTCAGTTTTGCAGATTCATAGCTGCAAACCAACAGTGCCATCCACTGTTCCCCAGGATAATCTTACTCAGTGGATTTTTCGCACTGTTAGATAAAAATCCCATTATTTTAGAGTCTCAGTGCCTGCAATCACTGGGTTCCTGGTACAGTCAAGAGCTTAATGCTTTGAAAGAAATAAACTGACCTACAATTTTTGAGATTTGTATAGAGGATAATAAAAAATCCTCACTGAGTTCTACAGAAAGCTATATGAGTAATGCAGATTTTGTTCTTATGACTGTAGCCCTTTACTTAAATATACTGTGTATAACAGGGCTGTAGGCTAACTTCACATCTAAATCACAATTGGGGAAATTCCACCATTACATCAAATTGCTGTCAGCACAATCAGCTCTGGACCTGATGTTTCCCTCAAAGTGAAAAACTGCCTGGTGTAAGCAGGGAAGCTGGGCACAATACCTGCCCAGACACTGTGCTCAGGCAAGGTGCTGCAGCAGGACAAACCTGCACCAGTTTTCAGTCATTTCACTAACAATACATTTATAGACCTCTCCACTGTTGAACAGGACTTCCACAAATCATTTTTGTTGATTAAAGAGGGCGCCAGCAGTTTAGGAGAATCATCATAAATTAGCCATTTACAACTAAATCAGGAAAAGAGGTTAGAATAACATTCACAATACGAGATGAAAGGAACAAGTAGGTCAGTAACAGATGGGATGCCATGGAATGTAACACCTTTGGGATGAAATCAGCAGATCTGTAATTTGAGGGATTCTGGTGCATCTATTATTCTAGGTAGGTTTAAGGAGGTAAGTAAGGATTTATGCAACTGCATCTAGTTGTCCTTCTCCAGAATGAACACAGTTATATGAACTGTGATCATATAAAAGCCATAATTACAGACTTGGCAACTGATGCAAAAGGCCTACACACTGCAGGCCAAAAATTTCAGCATATACACCCTTGGTGTAAACTAAGAGACTACACTTAAATGTATGCACACACAGAATAACTTCCACTTTGTTATTACTTCTAGAAGGAATATCTTCAGTGAAGGCTGGAAAAAAATGTGTTATTTTAAATTGGAAATTCTGATCCATATACCTCTAATTATAAAAATAAGTTCATGCCTGTTTTTAGTTCATGAATAATGAATGTCACAAGCTTCAACAGTTCTATTCAAGGACATAAAATACTTGCCTAAGTAATTTGCTGTATTCCTGTGTTAGAACAATAATATGGGCTCACATATATCCAGCCATCCATTTTCACAATTACTTCTGTTAACAACAATGCAATTTATACTTTTTTGCAGTATAATTTAAATATTATACTTTCCAATATAGTTTGCTACTTCTGTACAGCTTGGTGTCTGTTTAGATACACAGAGGGTAACAAAGAGCAGTGTGTTTCTTTATTTGCATTGAAGTATTCTTACCCACCCACAGCACATGGAAATTGAATTTTTTTTTTTAAGGACAAAGAAAAACCCTTAGAAAATTTGGGATTTTGTCAAATTATCCCTGAAACAAAGCATCCACTTCTGACAGTATCTAATGCTCAGCCTATGTCTACAGTAGTTCCCCCCTTGAACTTGAAGTAAAATATGCAAGATTTTCTGCTGATGAATGGAAATATTTCTATGGAAGGGAGGTAGCTACTTCTTGTGTACTAAGACATCAAGACTTCAACTATCATTGTTCATGCAGCTACAAGTAATTTTGTGTTTAAGCAATTTTTTTTCTCTGTTACCATACTAAGTAACAAGCTATCTGGAATAGCTTGACCATCTGCAGTTTTCTAATCTTTATTCCCTTTTCATTGAAATGTAACTCTGACTAGCAAATTACCAACTGTTTATATTCACCATTTAAATAAACTTACTGCTTTCTAGTACAGGAGGTAATCTGTGTTTTCAAAAAATACTGAAGTATCACATTTCAAAACAAACACAATCTTTATTGTTAAACAGGAAAGACATATGCTGATCTTTTGGATGCATTTATAAATCAAAGTAGCAGACAAATGACCCCCAGCATACCTGGATAGACTTTTGTTGAAAACAATGTAGTACATGCCAGGAAGTCAGAAAAAACACTAAACAGAATATGACAAAGCCTTGTATCAACATCTAGAAATGGAATTGCAAAAATCATAGGAAAAGTTGGATATACCACAGCTGGGACTGCAGCACTGGAGCTGAAGTGATGTCAGAGGTGGAACACACAGATGCACTGGACAAATGCCCAGCTCAGCCTATAGTTCTGCTGGACCTTGCAATGGCACCCTAGCTTTCCTCAAAGGGGTATTCTTTCCACAGTCAAATTGCTCAGAGGAATCAACATTTTTTGAGTAATACCATTCAAAAGCAGACATGTTATGGCTCCAACTGCTCCACCTTTCAGATGTGCTCCTTTCCCAGTACTGGAAATACAGATGGCCATAAACCTGACCAAGACAGTTTATTACTCCATGCTTCAGATAAAAACATCCCAAATTCTGTTAGGCTCATGTTTCCGTAGGGTTTGCACAGTGTAACTAGAGATGAACAGGTTAGATTTCTATAGACCTCTAGTTTTGAGGGTTTGTAACCCTGGTAGAGCTACTACAACCAGCCTTTCATAGGCCTATGTTTCTGAAAATAGCTCCCTGTTAATATTACAATGAAAATAAAATTACACATTGTAGAGTTTTATATTTGTGCTCAAAATTAGGAGTAATTATTTCAATGATCACCCCACAATTTCCTTGTCATTAACAGCTATAGCAAACAAGATGAACACAAAGTTCTCTTTAATCTTACTCCCTCTCAGAACTTTTTCACCTTACCTAAAAGAACCTGTGCCAAGATGAAGGACTGGACCACCTCCTTATAGACACAGTGAACTGTAATTGAAGCTGCAGGTGAATACCTTTCCTCTGCTTCAGTGCAGAGCCAGCCAGGCTAGACAGAATCATGCATAACAAAGGGGAAAAAAAAAAAAAAAAAGGAAAATACTCCTGTATGAGATTCCTAAACTGTCACCCAAACCATGAATAATGCTTGATATGCCAGAAGTTAGAATTTCAATTATGTTTCTCATATGAGAAAACATAACAAAATAGTAGCTCACGCAATCAAAGTCAATATTCAGCTATACAGAGAGTAACAACATTTCAGACTGTTGATGTAATTTAAAGTTATCTATGCAGCTATTAACACATCATATTCCTGTTATTACTTGGAGTTTTCATGCCTATTTCCAGCCAATCTCTGCTTTTGCACAATAAAATCTACTATTATTAAATCTCTACTCACCTAGAAAATATGAGAAAACTATAATAGGTTAAAATAAGTATTAAAAAAAGCAAGCAAGCAGAAGACCAACTGAAGAGAAATATTTTCACTTTCCAAATCTCAGTTTTCTTGAGAACATTTAAAATAGAGGCTCACAAACAGCTCTAATGACTGCCTACAAGTAGCAGACAACTCAAACACTTCCTGCAACTCCATGCTATACATTTGGAGCTGATACAGTTAATGTGGGAATGCTCCTAGCAAATGTTTATATGTTTGTGTACTGCACCCTCTTATTTTAATTTTATACATAAACATAAGATTATATACCTATCTGCTCAGCACACAGAGGAATTTCTTCCCCCTTTGTTAACAGTGGAATCAATAGACTGTCTTGTCTGGTGCCTCTTTGCAGATACATTCTATGCAGTTAAAAGAAATTATGGCAATTTTTTTAGGAAAATCACAACAACAGAAGGATTTATATACTTAAGTAATACAAAAATCTCCAAGTGCTTTTACCATCATAATGTTAATAAGCAATAACAACTAACTGAAGGACATTCCTATATGAGAAAACTAAATACACACTTAGTAACACTATTATCCATGTTTCTATTTAACTGCCACAAAAGGTCCATTTAGTTTTCCTATAGAAATAAAAAAAAAACCAACACAACGAAAAAAACCAAAACAAACCATATATCCACAACCACTCTGATGAAGATATTTATCACCAGGTAACAAAAACTAGACTAGCAATAATTTAAGATTAACTCGCCTTTAATCCAGTTTACAATACCCATAATTAAGCCTGATCTGTTATACTCTACTACCTTAAAAATGTTAAAAATTACATCCTCAGCTGGTCAAGCTACTTGGACTTAACTGGAGCAACAACCATTGTTCTTGACTCAAGGAATCCTGACTCCTCTGCTGGGCATTTGTTCTACAACACAGAGGTGATATATTCTATATTTTTCATTTGGAGCAGAAAAACCTGTGATGATCACAACACTCAAATTTGCAGAAGGTCAGTAAATGGGGACATGACATGCATGTTATATAAATGTACACAAGCAGAAACTCAGAAGGATTACAGCTGGTGCTAGATATATCGATCATGGTCATAAACAACCTCCTAAATAGTAAAGTATTTACAGTGGCTTAAATAGGAATTAAAACATTTCAGGGCAATTTTTTAAAAAATTAATCATATAATAGACTGGTTTGAGTTGGAAGGGACCTTAAAGATCATCTAGTTCCACACCCATGTATGGACAGGGACACCTACTAACTCAGATTCCTCAGAGCCCCATCCAAGCTGGCCTCTGAACACTTTCAGGGAGGGGGGCTTCCTCAGCTTCCCTAGACAACCTGTTCCAGTGTCTCACCACACTCACACTAAAGAATTTCCTCCCAATATCTAACCTAAATCTCCCCTCTTCCAGTTTTAATCCATTACCCCTTTACTAACAGTTCAATTACAGCCTCTATAAAACACTACACTGCAAAGACCAGAAACCTTCCTAATCCCATCTCTGTAGAAACTCAGCTTCTACACTCAGTTTACTGGAAAGGCAGAAATGATTGGTACCAAAGGGTTAATCACCTTCCAGCAGTTGCTAGGTAACAATCTGCCATCCCTGCATCCCTGTCCCAGGGTGTTCAAAGTCTACTGAAAATCACTATTGCTTCATCTTAAATTTCATTACTTGAGTACATGTCCCTCTCTTTTCTTTTCCAACCATCCCCCCCAGCATCCAGAACTAATGCTGAATAAGTATCATTCTGGAGTAAACCAGAACTAAATCTTCTTGATTTAATCTCTTAAAACTGTGCTGATATTATCCTTCCCTTGTACCCTGAGCTGCAGCCCTGCCTCATTAGCCTTGCTGCAATGCCAACAGGCTGAGAGCTCCGGGGAGCAGGAGCTGCAGGAGGCGGCCCCAAAATGAATGCACAACACAGAATGTTCTCTTACTGCCACCAGATGAACCACTATTTCCCTTGTGCTCTGCATTAAGTGTTAATTTACACTTGTCTTCAACTAGCTTGTAACCTACAAAACATGTATTTCAGTTGTATACTTCTGAATTTATTGGGGTTTTTGTGACATCACTTCCAATCCAATTTGAGAGGGGTTTTTTTTGTGGGGGTTTAGAAGAAAAATCACTAGTGGTATCACAGATCAGATTGAACTTAAAGCACAGAAAGCCAATGTAATTTCAACAAAAGCAGAACAGGTCTATTAAAATAGCTATTTCTGAATTGTATGACAGAAAAGTGAACAAGCAGCTATTCATATTTGTTACTAGGTAAGTTTTCCACACCTAAAAGTCAGCTGCTATATTTCACTGCCCTTCCTCTGATAGGGTGACTTTCACCTCTAAAAATAGGTCTTTAAAAGATCCATGATGCTACAAAAGGCCTTCATGTGAGGCCTCCCATGGCAGACTAAATTTCACCAGTAGTATTTTTATCAGATCCAAGTTAATCTATTTAAAATATGCTGATTCCAAAATAAAAAAAACACAGCCTTAAATCCATCTTAAATTTGAATTGTGGGTGCTGATGAGATAGAGTAATCATGCATAGGATGAATCCAGCATCCCTCCATGTGCATTTCATTCACACACATAGTAGAAGGCACTTCCTTTTTGCTAGGACACAAAAGTCACTAGACCATACAAAACTAAAACCATCAAATTATTTCAGTACTATAACAAACACTCTCTTTTGGAATACAGCTCAAAAGAAACACATTTTAGTTACTCTACAGCTTCATAGAAAAGTTAACGGTAAGAAAAGGTACCAGAAAGGACATGTCACTACAGACATCCCCTTAATTTCCAAAGGATTCAGCTGTATTTTGGTTTGGTTTCTTTAACTTGTAGCAGAAACAGGAACATCAGATACATGCTGGTGATGGAGATTACCAATAAAAGTTTTAGTTTTGAACTAATTTCCTTCATTCTCTATCACTAGATTGTTCCCAATATTTTTGTTTAAGTGAAATACTGACAGCTTAATTACAACTCTCTTAAAAATGGCCAATTAATGAAAAATAGTAGTTTGTTTAAATAGATTATATTATAGTTAAATGAGGGAAAACAAAACAAAACAGATCATGATTACTTTTTGGAGTCTGATGAAGACACAAACACCACCATCTTTCATGGCTTCCCACTTCCTTTAACAAGTAATTGGGCCTTAGAGCTTTAGGCCCTTTATCTTTATTGTTAGCAGATGCTGACTGAAGGGGAAAGTTCCCCACATTCTAATTAAACTACTTTTTAATTTGCACTCTGAGGGCATAAAATCTTGAGAAACAAAATTATTACTGACTGGTACAGAAGTTCAATCGATATAGCCCAATTCATTCATCTTGTTGCTTTATAATCCAAATGCAATACTCATTACATACTACAGAGCAAATAAAACAGGCAGTACATTACTGCCAGGCTACAAGAGCAACAACACTAATTACTGCTACTCTACCCTGAGGTATGGGGGTATTTGGTACTCATGTTTGCAAAAGATTAGGTACAAGTTTGATCTAAAGGTTTCTACACTAATTCTTGATAATGTCTTTGAAGTCTTGATAATGCCTTTTTAGGAGTTCTGAGTAAATAAAATCTTACATTTTTAAATTTAAGCTACATATGAGCCATTATTTTTTCTTACTGTTTTTTTTGTTTGTTTCCATTTTTACATTATGCTCCAAGTCGTGTCTGTGCACACAGCAAGCAGATGCCTGGGACTGTAGATTGCTGAGGGAAGTAAAACAAGCACAGCACAGCTGCCCACTCTCTCTGTGCCAGAGCACTGAGCTGAAGGGTGCTCATCCCTCCTGGGGACATGGGTTGCGATGGAGAAGCTCGGTGCCTATCTGAAAGCATGAAGTAAAAGAGTTTCCAGTTCTCTCCATCCATACCCTTCCTATTGTCATTTTCCTCTTCTTCCCACAACTGTCTAGCTCTAACTCTCTGCCCCAGGACAGCCAACTCCTGCACCTCCAGCACCATTGAGTAGCTGAAAGGACATTCTAGGTATGTCTACACCTTAAACTGTCAAAAACAGGGCATATAAACTTGATTAATTTTGATCTCCTGAAGCCACAACCAGATCTAACTACCTTAAAGGCAGCTGAGATATAAGTAAATTCCAGGGCATAACAGATAAGGTACATGTGGGACACAAATACTACCTGAGGGAATGTCATATTAAATTACAGAGGATTACAGAGGGACATAAGATCCTCACAGAGACAGTAAAAACATACAGCAATTGTAGTGAATTTTCCTGCTATTGCTCACATACCCTCATACTGATAGCTGGCTTAGCTCCAAAACAGTAAGAAACAGCTGTTTCTTTTCCCTCTTCTGAGAGCACTCAGTCAGAAGAACTGTCCCATATGCTTGATAAAAGTATGGCCTGCTCTGGAAGGCAGAGCAGAAGGTGGTGCACATGCTAGATCAGCTCAGAGTCTCAGGGGTAGCAGCAGCTCATAACTGCTCATATCATTTACCAAGATTCAACTATATGGATGTCAGTAACTTTCTCCTACATCTCCTCAAGGATCAAGCAGTGCTGAAGGGGAGTCCTGGTCACTCTCCAAGCAGGGTCCTGTTCTCAACCACGGAGACCTGTCTGCTGCAAACAGTGTGGTGGGAGGGAGGGAGGGAGCAGGCACCTGCCAAAACTGACAATTGTTTAGACTAAAGCTAGGGAAGATGTCTGGGAAAGACAGAGCAAGAAGCCTAAACAACATTACATCCCAAATAGTAGTTTTTTATAAAGTACTCAAAGACAAACGCAAAACCTGTGATGTGTACTGGGAAAGTTTCATTTGAATTTAATCTCCTGCTCTTCATTAATTTCAGGAGAAAGACACTCATTTTGACTCTCACAGCAGAAATTCTGATACTAGTCCTAGTGCCAAAACATAAATGCAGATGAGAACCAACTAGATGCAAGTTTGAAATGACAGACTCAAAGAGTAATATTTGAGTAATAAAGTGATTTTATCTAGTGTTCTTTTTGTGAAAGGTGCTGTTTTGTTTCAGGCACTGTAAAAGCAGATAATGATAGCCATCAGACTGAAATGTTTGCAACCCAGGGAAACAAATAACAAGGTGGATAGCAGGATACAACACATCATTAGAGTAGTTTAGCTTTTTTTTTTTTCCTCTAAGTATTATATTAGAATGGAACATCCCAGTCAGGCTGGATGTCTCATTTTCATGAGTTCTGCAGGAATAAATAAAACTGGCAAAGGCCTTTATCTCATTAATGCTACAACTATTTTTCTTAAAGGAAAAGACAAATGATCATATTCAATGACAGCTGTGTACATTTAAAATATACATATATCTATGCATATATGTATATATTATGCATGCATGTGTGTGTATATATTTAAATCCCAATAGCTATTTGCCAGTCTGATTGTTATTAGTTACCTAAATTCTTACAGATGTCAAATGTAAAATTCACTTTCTAAAAGGTAAATTGGATTGGTTAAATAATCTCTTTCCAGGCTTGAAGTACAATATTGACTATAATATACCATTCCCTACAAAAGATCATATATATTCAGCAAGCTATATGACAAAAGGTTGCAGTGAATAGCAACTAAAAGGCTACAGCAATCAATTTAAGAGACAGATAAGCTAATCAAATTCTGACACATCTTTCCATGGCTGATAATTTATTCTAGTAGTGTCAGTGCTTTCAAATGCTCAGAGACAGGTACTGTTTCTCCAAACACGCTGATAATCCCCCTTTAAAAAAAATTCAACCTCCGTTCAGACTTTTAGGAGCTGAGAAATTTTCATTTTTAAAGTTCAGGACAGGTAGAGTAGTTTGAGGCATTGGGTTGTTTAAATTTTTAGAGTATTTATAAAAATGTTTGCCTATGAGAATAAAGCATGCACAAAATTTCTGTACTAAAGAGAGGAGCAGCTTCACATTCACAAGCCACGGTACTCATGGGGGACCTCAACCATGCTGATATATGTTGGAGGGACAACTCTGCAAAAGACAAACAATCTAGGAGGTTAAATTAGAGATTAGGATGAGATTCTTTACTGTGAGGGTGGCAAAACAATGGAACAGGTTTTCTGGGGAACTTGGGATTTCCCAAACCCAGAAACATTCAAAGAGAGAGTGGATGAGGATTTCAACAACCTCGTCTAACGGAATGTGTCCCTGCCCATGGCAGGAGGTTTGGAAGTAAATGATCTTCAAGGTCCCTTCCAGTCCAAACCATTCTACAATTCTATGAATTCTGAATACAAACATTCCCCAAACTCAGAGGAGAAAGCAAAAATTTAAAAAGGCAGCTTGTTATCAGAGTAGCTCTGGTGAAGGAGCCTCCAAAACTATGATATTCCTTGAACTAAAAAGCATCCTTCTTCAAACCCTCCATGAGATTCAAGTCAAAAAGAAGCTTTGAGCATAGGATACTGCAAGGCTGAGAGTTACTTGGAGTCTTCTAGATTTTCCCCACTGAACAAACAAACCGATAAAAAACTCAGTATGTGAAGCCAGGCTAAGTTATTGGAAAGGGTGTATGCTCTATTTATGTTATTTCTACCTTCACAGTTTCTAAATACTCCCTGGAGGAGAGCTCCAAGGGCAGCTATTCATCACAGACCCTGGCAACATGGCTCTTTTACAAAGAATATTTACAGCTGCAGTGATCCTTTGACTACATTAAGAAACTCTAATCCAATAATGATTAGCTCCCTTTTTCCTCTGAATCTCCATGGCCAGATGCCACTTGGGTGCCTATTTTAAAAATTGTTTCTGTCTGCAAAAGTCCCTGCATTGCCTGTGTTTCAGTACCACTCAACTATTTTTTCTAAGAAGTAGCAAACAAGACACCTGAGAATCTAGAGTGCTTTTTTCAAACAATCCTGCTCAATATGTCTGTTTTATTCTTAACAATGACACAACTGTCTTCCTCAAAAATGCACACCATATGTTTGCAAGCTTAATTTCTTAAATCATGTCTTACAACCTCAGCTACAACATTTATTTAACACCCATTGAGTTCTGTTTAGAGAATAATGGTACACAAACTAGTGTGTAGAGAGCATGAATATTTTATAAGGTGCTTAGGAATTCCCTGGTGCATTGACTTCACTGTCACTGGAAACAGCATTTTGCTGATAATTTTTAATATACATATACAGAACACTCAGGTTTTTCTTTTTGTCAGCAACCTGTATCAGCATTTTGTGACAATAAATTATTGCTACAAAAAGAACGAAAAACTGAAGGAAATATTTCCAACTAGGGCACAGCAACATCCTGCACTGAAACACCCTCTTAAAATTGTCAATAACAAGACAAACTGTAACTAGGCTAGTGCCAAGGACAACTTGTTCCAAACAAGAGACCTGCATAGCTGCCAACAGCCATGACTTACCTGGGGTATAAAAGGAAGTTTGCAATAGATTTTCTTCAAATAAAAGGACTCCTAAATTTGGGGAGGCCTGGCATCACAGATTTAGAGCAGTATCTAAATGCTTTTCAGCCCAGATCTGCCTGCTTTTGCATGGATTGTCAGTTTAAGTGATTCTTTGGGGTTCCCAGCCCCTGGAGCTACAACCTAGGGAACATGGTGGAAGACCTACTGGGTCAATGGTTTCTTCAGCTCAGTCCAAGAACTTATGTCTAAGTGATCAATAGAGATCACAGCCACATGAAGAAAGGGAAAAATCAGCCTGAAATATTGAACGAATTATAATTATTTCCTCAATATTTAATCCACTTCTGATCTTTTTAAAGATATTTGAAGGAACTTCTCAGGAAGAGGAATCTTAGTATAAAACAAGACAAGCTGGTATGAGAAGTATAAGGTATCCAGAAAAAGTGCTGTATACGTAAAATCAGAACATGGCCTTTAAAACTGGAACGCATTGTTTTTTAATACAGTTTTGAAATAAAACCATCTCTAATATGAATATCATGCATGTTACTGACAAGTAATAACCATTTTATACACTTCAGAGAATAAACACATTTTAAAAAATCACATCTGAGTTCAGAATTTTTTCCTGCTTTTCTCACTTAAACTAAAATTTTCAAGCAGAAAAGGTGCATGATGTATAACGTTGTCACTGAAGTTCGCTAGCGATAGTTAACCACATCTTTAACATATCTGCACTTAACAGAATTTTTAATTTTATGAGTCATGGCTGTATAATTCTAGTTTTTACATATAGAAGCATCTTCCAAGTTAGAAGCTTAATTTTGCTTACTATTAATTTGACAGTTGAATGAACTAAGCATCTGAAAGTCAAATGTCAATTCATTTTTTTATGATCAAGTTCATGTTTAAAAAAAATGTTGTAGGTTATTTGAAACAAACTGGAAGAGGAACATTCTGCTATCATTCAACAGGAGACAATGTATCTCATTAAACAGAAATCTGCATTTCCATCCCACTTGTACTCCAAAAATTCAACTAAGCAAACCAGTCTATTTTATTATGATTCTTTCATTTAAACAGCCGTAGATATTTGTAATATTTGAAATAGGGCTATTCTAAACAAAGAAACAGTCTTTCATACAATTTTGTGCTGAATCAAACCCTTTCCACCACATTTAAAAAAAAAGAATATCTATTAATATTACAATTGTGATGAAGCATCCACTTGTATTTGAATACAAATGGTAAAAATTTACACATTCATGCACAACAAATGACAGCAAAGCACTTCAGGGTAAGTATACCCAGTGCTACACACCTGTCATGCAATGGTTAGCAATCAGGTAAGTACAGATGTTAATGTTCTTGCCCAAACACTTATATATGAAGTATATACTTACAGAGGATACTGTAATATGAAGCACCACCTCTCCAAGTAAGTACAATGAATAATTTATTGTACAATATATAACATACATATGCCCTTCCTGACTCTAGGAGAATTAGTCCTACTACAGAACTTCAAAAGACAAAACTGTTTTAGCAATGCATTATTAAATCACAAATCACAGCTCACACAATCCTGTTAACTGGGTTGTTTTTTTATAAAGAAATTTTCAAGTGAACTCTCAGAATTAATTTTGGCCATATTAGAAAAACATTTGCAAAGATGATGTTGAGTCCTCCCATGAGTCCCACTTGAGTTGTCTGCTTTTCTCACCATAAGTAACTCGTTGACAAAAACAAAGAAAAAAGTACAAACAAGTGTCAAGCTGGTCCTTTAAAATCTTCTGTAGTAATTGTATCTCATTTTTCTATACACCTTGCCATGTACCAGCTATTACATTGAAAAGAATGCTTGACCACGTCACACAAACCCAATCCCGGAGCACTGTTTTTGTTTGGGTTTTATATGTTTATTTGTGGGGTTTTGTGGTACAGAGGCTTCTTCTGCTTTTTGTTGGTGTTTGAGGTTAGATAGCTATGAGTGACTTC
Source organism: Chaetura pelagica (assembly GCF_000747805.2). NCBI lineage: Eukaryota > Metazoa > Chordata > Aves > Apodiformes > Apodidae > Chaetura > Chaetura pelagica. The sequence continues at coordinate 3,735,237 of NW_009953703.1, read as the reverse complement.
CATTTGACTTAAGCAAGCAAACTGACCTCCACATCAATCCATTTCCTATAAAGATCTTCCTTCTAAAAGTGTTTATAGATGACTGTGCTCCACTCCTGCAGATCATGTATTGATGTCACTTTGTCAGAAAGGAATCCAGCCTGAGAGCTGAGAACAGTCCATACTGGTAAGTGGGAACAATTGAGTGATGTGTCAGAACTGAAGACTAAAATACTCCTGTTACAGACTAGATCAAATAAACAGATTTGAGCAGTGATCTGTTCCCCACATCTTCTTTCCCAAGTAACTCACCAACTCTTACAGTTTTATAGCATTCCTCAAGATTCCTGCAACATCTGTTTCTAGACAGAACTAAATAGATCTCACTAAAAACAGATAAAAGATTAGTTTTTATTGGGCTTGACTTCTGTTTTACCACATTTATAGCTTTTGAGAAGCATGCATTATTCAGTCTTCTGTATTAGTCTGTTAAAGTGCCAAGGTTATAGGTTCATTTTCAAGGAGCAAAACCAAAATAACAAAAACTCCAGAGATTAGAACTTTTACGTTACCAGGATTTGTCACAAAGCTAGTATGTGTATTCTCTGCACCTTATAGCATATCAAAACACGGCCTGAAGTACACCTTTTAAAAGTAATTTCAGGCTCGTTATCAGCTGCCTTTGTTCTGTAGATACTGTTATCTTTTCAATCGACTGATAATTGCCTCTGACTTGAATAGACAGCATCACTTCTGATCAATTCTAGTTCAGACATGATCCAATTTAGAAAAAACTTGGGAAGAATCTTCAACAAAAGGGAAATTGTGCTCACTCAAGTTTAGGCTGAAGGAATAAATTATTTAATAGAGGATTATACATTGTAGAACTGCTCTGTTATATTTTAAGTAGAGGAATTAATCAACAGGATATACAGGAAGGAAGGTTTTATCACAAGCTTAAAAGACAAGAAACCTACTTGAAGTTCAAAGAAAATGAACGTGTATCTGGCCAGGTAGGAAATAAATCCAATTCCTCTTTAGGTAAAAACATACACCTGTAGTTGTCCTGTTGCCTTTACTTGCTTTGAAGGACTTGCATTTAAAAAAATCATGCATGCAAAATACACAGTGTTACCAGTGGTCAATTATATAAATTCCAGTCACAGAAAACAAATCACAAAACTGAGCCAAGGCAGACAGTGCAGCCAATGAATCTAAGGTTTTATTTTGCAAGAATGGAATCAATGAGATCTCAAAGTACTTCCCAGTCTTAACTGACATCTAGATTTGCAGATGGGAAGAAATAATAATTACGATTATATCAAATTCAGTGACATCAAAGTAAGATTTTGCTGGATTAGGTGGGACTTAAGCTCAATGCCTAACACTGTTATACTACAGTCCATGAAAGCTGTAACAGGGGGGTTTCAATGTCATAATTACTGCAAGATTCCCCTGCATTTTGGTATTATATTCCCCTGCATTAGCACCTCTGCAACAGAAAACATCCATAAAATGGGAAAAATAGAACAGTAAATGCATTGCACTAGATGTTTTGTACTTTGCTTTATCACCCACATAAGCAAAGGGACAAGTCAGGTGTTTTAAAAACAGTCCGCTCACAGCAGTACAGGAAGCCCCTATTGCCTTGGTTTTGTTTCAGTTAATTCCAGTAACTTAAAATAACACATTAGAAGAGACAGGAGGGAGGCACCAAGGTTTTCACTGGATAGTATGCAGAACTTCTACCCAAACTTAGAGAAGCTTTGTCATTTATTAGCAAGAGCTGTTAATTTCTTAATTATTGTTACCATCTAGTCACTCACTGTCTGCTTACATGTTGGCAATTTTAGTTATTACTCCAGGAACAGATGTGCAGAGCCACAGACTCTTCCTCTTAGCACAGAGGACAAAGCTCCTGTGCCCTGTCAGGGATCTCCAGAGAGGTTCAGTGCAGCAGAACAGCACACAACTCCCTGCCAGAGGGCACACAAATACCTGTATCCTGCTGTACTAACACTGTGTGTATCCAAGATACCTTGCTAATTTGTACCCTTCCCAGATACTTGTCAGGAAGCATGATTTTACACATTTGTAAGCTATTTTAGAGACCAAACACAAACTGCCACATCAGGCAACAGCATGCACATTGTAACTCTCCTAGCAGTCACTTGGATTGGCAAGAAGATGTTGTTACCAAGGTTTTCTGAATAGAACTTCCCTGAAAATTATGTTTCATTGTGAATTTTCCTTGCAATTCCTTTTCTAAAACAGACCACTTAAAAGGTCATATGCAACTATTCTCACCTAACAAAGTTCATACCAACTGAAAAGAAAGTTATTTTGAAGAATTGCAGTATTGTAACTTACTTGTGGGTATAGGTTAGAATGTTATGCAGTAGCTTCTTCAACCCTACTAATCTTTGTTGCCCAATTCAGGCTGTTAGACATATGCTGCTGGCTACAAAAGCTTAACAAGCTTCTCTGTGCAGTCAGAATTATGTCTTGTTCTCTCCAGAATCAGATATAATGAAGTTGCTCATTAAAAATAATGATCTGCTTTAGTAATGAGCCCTGATCTACAGCTTCAGTCTCTGGAATATCTTATTTTCAATTGAAATATAATTAGGTTCAATTGAGGTCCCTAAGTTGGAATATTAAAGGTAACCACAAAAATCATACTTCATTACAAAACCTGAATACACTGAAATTTTCAAAGAGTCTCATGTAATACCTGTAGTGTTGAAATATTGGTAAATATTAGTTAAATTAATGCCAAAATTATTGAGCAATAGTCCTGAATTGGCTATAGAACTAGTGCTACAAAACTCAAGCCATTATACTTAAATCCAATTACCTGAGGACAACTATTTATGTATCTAAAGACAATGGCTTGAAATTAAGCTAAAATTAGTTCTTCAGACACCAGTAGGAACTGAGAAAGTCTGACACCGATAAAATCAAAGCTATTAATTTATGCACAGAGTTTAAAATTACACTTGGTGCGAAGTACACAATGTTAAAAATGTATTCTAACCACAGGATGAAAACAAAGATTAAGATACAGGTATCAATACAAAGAGGCAATACCCAAAGCTGATATAAACCAAGCCTGTACCATCATCTTTCCACTCCGTCAAACACAGCACAGCCAGCAAATGACAGTACTGCACACCCAAGCCTTTAAGCTGCTTATCACTATCAGCATTGTAAAGTCAGAAGAGTTTTCTGAGTAACAATGAATAATATTTAAGAGTAGCTTACTCTTGAAAGAAATAGCCCGACCTGCCAACTTACAGCTCCTGCTCACTTCCAAAGACATCTGCATTGACCTTTCCCTCTCTGATCCCAAGTGTCTTCCTTCCTTTTAATAGCTGCTCCATCCATACAAGCACCCCCATCACTGCTTCGTATCAAACCAATGCTGTGAAGAGTGCAGGGACTGGGTGGGATGTTTCTGGAGGGGTGTATGGGATGTGGGTGGGGGTGTGTCCCCCCATTGCTTTTTTAAAATCCTGTCTCTGTGCAAAATATCAGGGATGAACATGACCTTAAAATGCCTCAACGCCCTGCAAACCTAACAGTAAATATTTGTTTAATGCACAAGATAATGCACTCCCAAAGATAAAAGCCTGTTAAATAACTTCTCACAATAGATTACATCTAATATCCAAGCATTTCTACTGGGATAACCAAAGCTGCAAATTATTGCCAAGCATACTGATAGATTTTTCTACGACATCTGTTCACTTCAGAAGAAACAGACTAATGTTATTCTCACACTGAAAGCCCCAGAGGACTGAAGGTAGGTGCAGTAGTGGTAAGGCCAGGAAAAAGCAACACCCATGCTGCACACAGTGCACTCTGCATCAGAAGGTGCTAATGCAAGAGGACCTTTTCATATGTTCAGAAAAATCCAAAGTTAAGACACCTATTATTGAAATGTCATCTACAAAGTCCACTTGAAATGTGGGACTCTTCAAGACATGCCCTGAGCACATCCAGATTTCTAAGGTGAGAAAAATAGCCACAAGGCAGCCATGATATGTTACTGAAATAACCTTTCACAGTCACTATTCTGCAGTCTCCTGATTTTAAGTTAACCCTGTTCCACTGCACAATGTATGATGCATCTCCCCCTGCTCACTAAGTACTTTTACAATGATCATTTCTCAGTGCTGAATAAGAAGGAAGAAATCTTCTAGTGTGGGCCAATAATCTTTGTAAATATGCATATGACCAAAAAATGTTCTGTCCTCAGGAATACTGGCTGTTCTTACCCCACAGTGCCTGTATAATCCAGACAACTATATTTAACAAAAAAAACCCCGACACAAACAACAAAATCTAAACAAAAAACACCACAAAAAACCCCAACACACGGTAGAAAGGCAGGAAAGCTAGAGCAGCTGCCTAAAACCATTTCAATAATTTAATGACTTTAGTTTGCAGATTCTCTTGCAAATGTTTTAAACTATGTAATCCTCTTTACATGTGAGCAAGAAAAATGAGGTGTTCTAGCTAATGTACTTTCAGTTTTGACAATCTGTATATTTATAATAGAAGTGCGTATCAGAAATATGCAAGACAAGTCACCAATGAACATATCCGAACATCTACTTTGTAGCAATGAAAGCAAAAAGGAATGCAAGACTTAACTCCTGTTACATACACTACTTGCAGTTAGCAACACACACAGTTTGACAGAGTGGGCAAAAACGTCAGCAGTCCTACATAATTTTGCACATTTTAAATGGGTGTTTTTACTTTTTCTTCAGCAAATTTTAATTATGAACTACCAAACATACAATAGAAAATGCAATTTTATCCCTTCTTAATAATTTTTCAATCCTCTGCTTTTTAATCATTTGCTTCATTGACCACTTACTTGGTTAATTTCACTGAATTATTCTATTGAGCCACAGAATATTATACTTTTATCAGTGAGCTCAGAAAGGTAGCTCATTAGAGAACTTTAATAGCTTTAAAACAGACCTTTGCTTTATCCAGAAAAACCTATAAGAATGTTCTACAACATTTGCCATGGATTAGGTAGCAGACTTCACTTTTTTGTTGCAATTATTTTTTTAAATAAAAATCATTGTATTGTTACCATCACATACATATTTGTAACAACACAAAGTGAAAAAATCTCAGACTGTGACCCCCATGTATGCAAAACTTTTAGATGTGCTCCAGGATTTTAAGGTTTTCATGGGTCTCCCTTACTTTTATGCCAGTCTGTGCCTATCTTGGCTAGAGGTGTGAGCACATCAAATTATATACACACAAACTCACCCACCTTCCAGTAAAAGTGGTTTCAGAGAGTTCCCAAGATACTCACTAGCACCAGATATCAGTGGACAGCTCCGGTTCCTTGCAGTGGTGCTGAACAGAGAACACAGGGGCAAAGCAGAGAAGCAGTGGGAAATAGACATGTCTCAGAACAGGAAAAGAGCAGAGATTAAAGGAACCTACAAGTACTGAAATTAAGAAAGGAATTTTGGGCAGCTGAGAGGAAAAACAAGATCTGTGAAGGGAAAAAAGGTCAAGTCAAAGACCTTGGAAGAAGATACAGATTGACAGCATGCTAGGAAGAGAAGGACAATTCTGTTTTCCCTTACAGAAAAATAAACGGAGCTTCAGGCTACAGAAGCAAAAAGCTGCTTATTCTGCAGGCAATAAAGAAAAATAGGGACCTGAAGGGGAAAAACCTACAAAACCTTTTTCTCTGCAATAACAGAGTGGGCTCCATGAGTTTCCAACTGTAGAAGAAAAGAAGGAGAGAATGGCAGGGAAAGCACATGGGAGAAAACAAAAGATCCAGTAATACTTAGAGACATAGAATGTGCAGACTTCTTTCCTTTGCCCCCTCCTTCGCAACACAAGTATTTGGCCAGAGAACAAATGTTGAAAAGGATTTCAGTTATTATGTGCACTTTGCATTGACAGCTGTGGAAGAGGCATGCATTGAGGTTACACAATCATGAACTCAAGAGGTGTGTTTGTAATGAAGAGAGATGCAAACTTGCACATGGCCCTATTCACTGCTCTCACAAATCAATCCAAGGCTCCAATTATTATTTGTTTCTACTGCAGCCCTACCCACTGCTCCATGAGGAAAAATTATAACCTGCAAAGAAACAGTCTCAGATAATCTTAATTCCTCTCAATAAATTGTTTCCTACTCCTACATAGTTTGAATCTCACAAGGATAAAATACCCCTCTACAAGTGGCCTAGAGCAACTTGCTGATCTCCAACTTCATAATAAATTGAGTTTTACTAGTTATCTCCAATTCATAAACTGCAATCCATGTGCCATGTGTCCATTGAGGAAGTCAGTTGTACAATGTTCAAAGTTTTTACATGCAGCCATAAGGTTTGCCTGTTACAATTATGTGAAATTAATGACAACCAAATACAGAGGCTCCAGAAAAACTGCAACTTGAAATGCCTGTGTGTGTATTCTAAAGTTCATCATTATATACATCACGCTCTAGCTGGCTGTAATGAGTAACAATTAAGAAAAACTGCACCAGAATAAACTGTTAATCACAATTACAGTCCATATTAAAAGTAAATATGCTAAAAGTTAATGTTAATACATATTTCTCAGGAAGATATTTTATTGTTGAAGAGGCCTAGTTGGTTTTTAGTTTCATGTTTAGTGCTTTCTGGTCCAGAGAAAGTGAAGAAGCTATACTTGTGTTTTATACTAATGCTGCTTTTCCATTTGGCTATTAGAAAACAAAGTATTAAAACTTTAGGTCATCTTCAAACAGAAAAGAACTAAGTGGGGATTTACAAGATGTAATAGATCAAGGTATAAAGAACCCAGCACAAGTTCAAACTTACTACAGTACAATTATGCAGCTCAATGCAGTACCATGTTGTTATTAGGTCAGGACCTGAAGGCTATACAGCTATATTTTCTCAGTATTACACTGAAGGTTACTAGCTTATCTCCCAGCAAGATTTAGAAGCCGAGTCACAGCTTCACTTGGACCAATTTCAGCTTCAAAACTGGGTTAGTATCTAGGTCAGAAATCTGTGCATTGCATTCCAAAGCACACCATGGACAAGCCTAAAGTTTGGCAGGTTTTTGAAAAGCAGCAGCCCTGGGCTGTTTCTGCTCCCAGTGCCTCTAGTGAGAGCACACCCAAGCCAATGCACAATCGTGTCATGGTCCTGAACACCAAACCTTCAGGTCATAGACTTACATCTCAGCTGAGAACCATCCAACACGAGCATGGGTGGGAGTCAGGATTTGTTTCCAACCAGATCAAAACATGCAACTGACAAAAGCAAAATCTATCACAATTGCACATTTACATGCAATTTCTCTTTTAAAAATATAAAATCTTCTAAATAGTCTTTGAAGAACTTCCACATTTACATAAATATTCAAACCTTATCTCAGAGCTGACAAAAGTAGTGCTAAGCCACCAGCTTCCTAGTAACCAAGAAAGTCATTGCCAATGCAGTCGAACTTGTAGCTTTCAGGCAGATTTCAGGTTAAATCTGGAGGAAATGAAGCGTCTTCTGTGAAACCACAGCAGATGTCCACATTCACGTGGAACTAATCTGTGTTAATAAATAGCTGCTAGAAGAAGGGTCAAACAGAACTATCACTGAAGCAAATTCAGATTTGCCAGTGTCTGTTCTATTTGGGTTTCCTTATTATACATGGGTACTTTTATTAATTGCACTGGCTACCAGTGGAATCATCTTACCCATCCAGAGGTAGAGCTAGTAGTGACAAAATAGGTTTTTAAAAGGTGCACGAGAGAATAGGAGATAAGAGCACTCAAAAACCTGAAGGTTCAAACATGTCAGGAGTGTGACATGACATAGAGCCATCCTCAGAAACAGCAGCACCAATGCAGCTGAGACATGATACATACAAAACTTGGAAAAATTACCTGGATCTTGTGAGTGGGTTGACAATTCACTGGCTTTTAGAAGGCTGCACTCATGCACAAGTTTTTTTTGTTAAAGTATTCAGATTTCCATAAATTATATATAGCTTTGATGTTGATCAATTACATGGCAAATATAAAAGCATTTTCTGCAAGATCACACGCTAACAGGGATAGTTTCTCCTCTTCTCAGCACCTTTTAAGTACAGCCAGGGCAGCTCCACGCTGACTAGCAGAGACAGAATTTGGAAGCCCAAAGGATACACCAAATTGTAGTAAAACTGAGTGCCCCCTAACTCTGTGCTGTATATGCTGAGATCATACTCTAACCCATAGACATTCCCATAGCAATACAACAACTTTCACAGTTCAGAATCTGCAATTAAAAGGAAAAAAATTCCAATCCCTGCTGTCATACTTCTGTGATTTCTAACAACCCATAATAGCAGACTTTACAGCCTTCCCATGTAATTTATTTATGCTTCACTATCCTCATTGCTGATGGAAAGATTTCCAGAACATCAAATCTAAGTCTCCCACACTTAAAATTAATCCCATTAGCCTCTGTCTCATTCACACGTATATAGCTTATTTCTTTCTTTGTTGAATGTCTTAGGACTGGAGATGAGACTTGTCTCACCTTTTCCCCCGATGGTTTACATGGCTGCTAGTTGTTGGCCTCATCTGAATTCTCCGTTTCCTGATATCTTTCAAGAACATGATGCTCAGAACTAAATGTAGCTGCTATCTCTGCTGAATATAGAAAGAATCCTTCATGCATCTTACCCTGTACATGCCAACTTATACATTACTTATACATACATGCAATACCTACATCCTTAAGTATTGAATTATTTAAATGCCTGCCCTCCAAAATAGAAGCTTAAATACATAAAAAATCCCCAAACCCTAACACAATAATCCCAGCAAAATGTTATGAACTACAGATATTATGGCTCATTGCACGAGTTCACACAGGTTCACGTTACCAAGGTTTACTCCACATGGTTATCAAACTTCACAGTCTTATGTTCAAGACTAGTAATTGTAAATCTACACTAAAAAATACTCAGTATTTGTAAATAAGACATTTCGAGCAGCATGTAAATTTGTTAATCTAGCTAAGCATTAAAAAATATTAAGACACATGTATAAAGAGTTTGCTGGACGATAGTAGAAAGAAGAGGCAGAGTTAATTTCTACATTTGCTAACATTACTCTGTGCCTCAGTCAAAAGGCTTAGGAGCAATGCCAGCTAAGTCATAGTACTCTCAGGGGCAGACTCCAACAGCCATGGTGTGCCCATTTCCAAACATTGCTAGATGTGCCATACTGATCTGCCAAGTTACTAAAGCTATTATAGGTGATGTGCTTATTGAACATCCAACTTTTCCTGAAGAATGCAATTCTTCAAACTCATGCTCAATTATACACTAGCATACCTTAAAATTAATCTATAAATACCATGTCTAATCACACATCAAAATAAATTATATTATTAAAATTAGACCTAATTTTCAGTCATGTAATATTCCTAACACAATATCTGTTTAGGTAATCTTATGTTGACAAGAAATCCAGAAGTACTCAAACTTCTTTTCCTCCAATTAAATTAGCACCACATGAACATAATATATCCAGAACGCAACACTATTAAAAGCATTTTAAACCAATTAAAAAAAAATCAAACCCTGCATATTGACTTTTTGTGCATACATATTAAGGCATAACTCATAATAGAGTTTACCCAGTATAATCCTGCCAATGAATTCCTACTATTCATTAAAAAGGTGGCAGTATAACAAACAAGCACTTTGTACAAAAGTACAGTGATATAGAATAACTTTAGCACCAGTGCAACCTTCGCAGCTCAACATGAGCTACACACTTACCGGACCAATCTCTTGACTGTCCCTGCTGTTCCTTCCTGCAGCCACAGCAGGCAAGTGTTTCACTCTCAGATTTTGTGTAACCCATTCTAATCTTGTTCCATTTTAAATAACAATGGGATGATGAGAAATGTTCTTTGGTGTCTAGTCTGAAATTTATTTCTGAAAACTTAATTTTTCAATATTATATTTCCAATTTTCTTAAACCTCTTCAATGTGTTTTTTTTTAATTGAGTAACTTCAATTACATTCTGATCACTGGCAGCGTATTAATCCTTTTCACTGCTGAATTAAACAACATTCCCTTGAGATAATGATATAAAGGTAGACCTATATTTCAACAGCTGTTCTTTCAAGTCAGAACATAAGTTAAATAACACCAAGACAAAGTGCATATAATGAGTAAATAAACCACAAGACCATTCAATTGGCACCAAGAGGGCCAACACTGAAGCCAAAAAGTGTTTTTCAGACAAATTTCACCATAAATAGAGCAAGGCAATCTGTGGGCACTCTTGGCAGAGAACACAAAAACATCCATAAAGCACAGGGACAATTACACAGCAAATACTTTTACAGAGATTTTAACCAGAGCTAACACCTGCAACACTGACCTTCTGACAGGAAACAAGTACATTCCTCAGTAAGTAATGTCATGACTTTTTGTAGGCTCTTGATTTTTGTAGGCTCTTCATTTTGCTTACATTACAGTAAAAATACAAACACACCTATTCTTCTAACCTGAAGAGAATTAACTTCCTTTTTCTAACATTAGAAACAATGCCACAGTGATCTAGCTATTAACTAATTACAAGCTACTTTTATATATGTCATTTTAATGAAATGTAGCAGTGTGAAATTAATTCTAAAAAAAATTAAAGAAAAAAAAATGTATACATGACCTATTCAAGGAACCTCACTGCTGCATCCATAGTCCTGATAAAGGAAAAACAATTAGGAAGCCACAGCTGAGAAACTCAATCAGAAAACTATCTTGAGAGCAATTAAAGAAAAACACTAGAAAGTCACATCTGGAAAACATCAGGAAGCTATCTTAATTAAGAAAAAAACAGTAGTCTGGTAATAGGAGACCAATTGGCCACTGTGAATAGGTCAAACAATAGTACAAACCTCTTAAATATGCCCATAACAGCCTAGGCAGAAATGTCTTTAGGCTGACAGCAAAAAAGCTCAAAAAACACCCCAGACATTAGTTGCATGGTGACCAGTGCTTGAGAATCACAAGTGAAGACATCAGCATTTTGTATCCTGTAATGTTAAATATTTTAGTATTATCTCATCAATGAAGCAAAGCATACTACAAAGCCTGTTTATAGTCCACTACCTCGCCCTAATTGCTGGGGGGTAATTTGTATACAACAATATTTGTGTAGGG
>NW_009953703.1:3696030-3723885 GCF_000747805.2 Chaetura pelagica | reverse complement strand
TGTAGGGAAGAAGAGGAGATGTAAGGGAAAAGTAATAAATATGGGCTTTGAGACAGCTCATTCCACTAACACATAAGATGCCTGATGAAGAAAAAAGGCTGTTTAAACTAAGTTTGCATGTGATCTGAGAATTTGAGAATATTATGAATTTGTAGTTAATGGCACTCACACTATATAATACTAAAAAAATTCTCATTTACAAGAATTGCTAAGCAAACTCCACAAATGCTGAATTTTCCACATCTTTGAAATAACAGAGTTCAGATATGTAAAAATTCTCATTTGGTCCTAATACGACTGGAATATAAGTATATAATCAAGTAATACCCATGACACTAAAAGCATAACTGCCTTAAATTTAAGCACATATTACTCTAACAAACAATGCTTACAGCACTCACTGAAGACTTTAAGGAAAAGGTCTCTTTTTAGCATACTACATCTAAGTCTTTCAGACCTTTACTTCATGCTTTTCACTATTCACATACATGAATCACATCTATGGTCTCCTGGAAGAGAAAAAGACTACATTTTACTTCAGTGTCACTCAGGGTAGAGGACTGAATCCAAAATCACCAGACTGCATTTTAACCTTCAGACCACACTTCATCTCCTCTCTATTCTAGTTACTAAAAGTTACCAATGAGAGAAGAAAATTCTCTCTACTGACTGAATTAATTCTGAACTTGTAGCATCTTTATTGTGCAGCATTCTTGCTGTGCTTGCTGTTATAAAATCCTGTGGCCCAAGTGACACATACTTTCAGATCTCAGCAAGCAACAGGACATCTTTGTTAAACCCATCCTACCACTTCAAAGACCCTTTTCATGATCCATCCACTAGGGTGACCCGCGGGATTGAAAATGTGGATTCTTAAAATTCTCCAGTATTTATTTTCTAATGTATGTGCTGAATAAGTAGCAGTTAACATCTTAAAAGTGCATAAAATTAAAGGAATTCCTATAAATGTCAATGGAAATTACAAAAAAAACCCCAAAAAACAACACAAACCAAAAAAAACCCCACACCACACAGAAATCACTGCACAAGCACCTAACAATACTTCTCAGAGAGTACAAAATCAGACAAATTCTAGTCTTATGCTGGTAGCCACAGCTCAGTGAGATCATCAGCAAGTTCAGCCAGCAAGTCTGGTGTTGGCTATGCATTTTTCAAGTCCCAGAGTCAGCCTCTTGCACTACCTCAGCCTGGAATCTACCTCCAAATGCCAGCGCTCATCTGCCTGACTATTGTACATCTCCCACACAACCAGCTCAACTATGGCAGGCAAACAAGGATGAGAAGGGAGAAGGTATCCATTATTTATCCAGAGACACTACATCAGGGAAAAAAATGAGTTTGCTTAGAAAGGTATAATTTTCATCATTTTCCCCTGTTTAGAGAGGCAATGGATTCACATGAATGGGCTTAAAGCTAAGTGCATCCCATATTTGTCTGCTAGTTTATAGTTCAAGTCATAAATAAGACTGAAATTTTTTGGTAGAACAACTATGAAGTTACTACTTACCAACATATCATTTCAGTAAAAAGCAAGCGTTGTGTGTTTCAGAATATAGTATTTCACACCAATCTTTGTGCTGAAAGATATTAGTATTGTTCACCATATTAATTTACCTTCAGAAGTACTATTTTAACATTGAAAATATTTTACAAACATTTTTACACTTACTTGCATATTTTTTTAATATAAATCACATCTTGAAAAGTAGTTTTGGTTATAACAGCATTGCAAGAGAAAATAGTTTGTTTGCTTCCAGTAACACATTAGATCTGTACCCTTTAAGAAATACCTATACTTTTATTTGACTACTCAGTGAGTAACTGGGAGCAGTTCTCCAGCCCTGTGCTAGACATTACAATAGCAGCAATAATCAAAGACATCTTATGATAAGAAATTGATGGCATAAAACACTTTGGTCTTCTGCTGAAGTCAAGTAGGTAACTAACTGTCCAATAAATATCTTTCTAATCTACACCCTTATAAGGTTGAGCTATTTATACAAGGTAGAGTACTCATACAATGGTATATGAAAAAAATCCACATTATAAAGAATTATTTCTATTTTACTGTAAAAAAAAGCAGTCTGTAAATTGTTGAGTCTCAAACTTAATCTTAACCACAGGCTAATTTCCTGGAACTGGAATTTCCCTTCTGTCCTACAATGGTGTCATATTATGGTGACAGCATAGAGGGCAACAGTTGAAATGCCTTGTGGAAGAAGCAGAAGGGACAACATCAGCAACAGGCTGGAGTTGACCAGCCAACAACAGAAAGTAGTACTTCTCATTTCTCAAGAAATGTAGATATAATAATGATCATAAACTAAGTGAAGCCAGCCCCTTACCTCCCAAACACACACCTGCTTAATCAGTCACATTGGCATTAATTCCATATAGAGTAAGGGACAAAAGACAACAAGGATTCAGTCTTCAGACGAGTGGACTGGATTTCCAAATACAGTCTTTCCCATTTCTAATTTCTATTGTTGAATGATATTGGAAAGATTCTTGCAAGTCACACTGTGGGTATACATCAGCCATCAGAAAATCAGCTTCTGAAAATGAATTCTCAGCCTCTCATACAGATAACTCGTGTATATATGCAAACAATGTTGTTCCACTACTGCAAAAAATACACAAACAGCACAACAGAACAGCACAGCCAGGACTATCAGTTTCTGTGGGTACCAGCACATAAAAGGGTCATGTCATTCATTCTACTTTAATGGTGTTTAAATTCCCAGGTACTTGTTTTCAGCTAACTCAATGGACTTTTGACTTGAACATGGACCATCTCTGCCTCAGTCCTCCAGTTTTGCAGCAACAGGCCACAAACATCTTCTATCGCATCACTAGAAGCAGCACAGCTACACCACTTCCAGGGCATTTTTAAGGAGTTGACATTTTCTTACCAGTGTTGACTGTTATAGTCATAGATGGAGAGTACTGATCAAGAATGCATTACTGACACATTAAAATCAGCAGATTAACATCTCAAAACTGAAGAATATTGCAAATCTACTAGTGCCTTCTTGAAATTCAGACCATCATACATGCACTCATGCATTCATAAGTAGAGTGCACTACAGACAGCTGCCTTATTCCAGTTAATTTAATAAACTGTATTTGTTACTTGCATTTGCAAATATCTTGAGAAGGAAGTGCAGAGGTGATTTTATTTCAATAGTTTATTATGACTATATCTTGTTTTATGTTTTCATTGAAAGGAAGCTTTAGCCTATTTTTGCCTAAAATACATTTCCAAAAATTAAGTCTCACCAAAAAAAAGGCTTTGATCATGCTCCAAGTGCAGCCAAGACTGTCTTTCATGTTTCATTTCTTATAATGCACTACAAAAGCACAGAACCACCTGTAGTCATAAAGATGACTTTGAAAGGGGCAAGAAAACCATTTTGGTGTCACAAGTCCTATTTCTCCTTACAGTTGCTAACACAGATGAACTAACAAGCAAATTATCTGTTTCTCCAAAAGCCATATAACTTCCATATATCTGTGTAAATCAGCTTGCTGTGACCCATGTCAGAAGTCAGACTACTCAGCTATATATTTTAACACAAAGAATTCAAGGGTTTCGATGGGTGCTCTATTTTTTACAACATTGTATTTGAGCTTTCAGATTAAAAATTAAAGAATATTCACACCCTGAGCATCTATAATTGAATTAACCATTGTTTTATTACATCTTTTCTTTTCCCTTGGAAAAAAGCATAGTGCTCAAATCAGTTGAGCAAACCTGTGCTGTGCATCTCTCCCCGTATTAGTCTTATTCCCTCCATTCTCCACAATACACAATGTTTTCCAGCTTAACAGCTAATACTCCTGCCTTTGATAGAGGCTCAGCAGCCAGTCATGCCCTCTGTTGGTATCTCTCCCCAACACAGCAATGACAGGGAACAGCCAGCCAGAACTTGTGACATTGTGGGCTGGTCTTCAGGTGGAAAACTGAACCTAAAATCATCTAATATAACATGAATTTATGTATGTGATGTTGCTTGTCAAGTTGCCCTTGGTATCTGTGGGAACACATTCCTACAAGAGCAACCAAACAGTGCTCCAGAAGAGCAACCACTGTATTGGTAGGGCTGAACAATGTGGAAGGGTGCACTGAGGGAGTGACATGCCATGTTTAACAGGATGCATTTCACCTATCAGGTACATGGTCACCACTGCTCCAGAACTGCTGCTTACCTTGACTCTGGGCTACAACTACTCTCCTCCCTCCCCGGCACTTCTCCTTGCTTGAAGAAAAATAGTCATCATGCTGAAGCTGATAACAGTATTCAAATAAAAGGTATGTATGATACAATTTTAATATATTTTTAAAATACATTTAAATCTGCATCATCTCAGCTGCTCAGAGGCTGGAATGGAGCCCAATTGTTCACTTTCACCTGCACTCCTTCAATTTCACATTATTAACAGACTGCTCAGCACAGTGCAGCCACTACGCAAGTTTCCTGATAACACCAGCTATATGTGTAATGAAGGTATATCTGCTCTGAAAATGTAATACATGGATATAATACTTCATCTTTTCTGTTCTCCAAGCACCTCTTCAAAACATCTCTCAAGATGGGGAAAACTTTAAAAGTTTGAGAATGACTATTTTATTTCCTTCCTGGCTTCACCATCACATTATTTAACTAATTCCTGCTCATCTAAGCCCCTCCAAGTATACAATACTGCTCCAAGTAGATGCAAGTTACTCCTTTCAGCTAGAAAATATAACAGTGCCAACTGGCGTTTCCCACAATATTATCCATGCCTTTTTCATCCCCTTAACCTCACTTTTCAGCTGAAATAGTTATCAGCTTAAAATAATGAGCTGATAATGAATTCCAAAAGTGTGCAACCAGAACCACTACACTGCACTCTGAACTCCTGTGCCTCCTCAAATCCTAAAGACCAGCCTTAATGTTCAAGTGTCTGTGTGATTAATTACAAATATTCTGACAGAAAAACAGATGAATTGTGTTTCAGTGTTCTTGCTTCTAAATAGCTTTCAAGTGCTTTGGCTTGGTGTTGAATTTGAATGTGATAAATTAGGCCATGCAACAGGAATGGCAGATACCCTTAATTCATTGAAGTTCTCAGTCTAGATGCATAAAACATTACCAGGAAAAAGACCAAAACAAAACCAAAAACCACATGCACCAAGAAAACAAAATGACAAAAAACCAAACCAGTAGGGTACAGAAAGTGAAGATGTCCTGCATAAAATCATCTTTTCAGCTCAAGCAGATGAATGGCCTGTAAAGGCTGAACTGGCCAACATAAATGGCACTTTCATTCCCCTTCCTCCTACTCCAGCACATGCCTTGTCCAGCAGCTCAGACCCTCTATTTCCTGCCTCCCTCTATTTTCCCAAATACCTTACAGCACACTCAGTTTTTCTGCCCAAAAAAGTCACATTTCAGACACAGCATGAAAGTACCAGGATCTGGGCACTAAATGGGAGAAGTAAATCAGTTTTCCCAACAACAGCAAACTGTCTACAAGCTCCTCAGTAAAGCAAGAATGCAAGAGCATGGGAAAGACAGCTAGAAGTTACCATGCATGCTGTGACCACTGAACTTAGTGGTTCAAATCAAGCTGTAAATATAAGGATCCTCTACAAATTAAGCCTGTAAAGGTAACTTAAGCTGGGGAAATAAAAATCCAAGTTAACAAAACAGTAGGCACTTATGAGGATTTTGCTTTCATACATTCCAGCTTATCCTATTAACCATTAAAATATTCAGGTTAACTACAGTAGAGGAATAAAGATTGGTACCTCTGTATTTGTAGATTGACATCTACCTTTAAGTATCCTACTCAGCATGTTTGAGGGATCCACTCAAAATAGATTTGTATGATATTTATTGAAATGATGCTCTCATTCCTTTAATCTTGCCATAACAAATGGTAGCTTCCAAGAAATTTGAAATGCCTGGTAACATATACAGCAAGTCAAGTTTCCAGGAGCTGTAGAGACTGAAATATATGCTTTTAACTTACTCTGAAATGCAATGCTTTCTAGATTTCGTTTGAGCAATTTTTTATTCAGAAATCAAGCGTCTTTCTATCTGCTTGCTTGCTTTAGAGAATATTAATTTGGGCTGGCTTGTTACTCCTGAAATTTCTGCAGAATGATCATGTTTAGCCCATCGCCTGGAGTTGCAAAGGCTGTTTGTACACCCTAGTGGAGAACAGTGACCAGTGCAGTCTTCAGATAAACGCTAAAAAAACCCAAACAACACAACCAAAAAAACGCAAACGAGCAGCTCTTCTATTAATAAACAGGACTAAAAGCATGATAGAAACCATTGACTAAGCAGAACTACCGCTAAGGAAGACTTTCAATATCAGACATATGTCCACACTGCAGTGGAGTCATTTACATCAAATAAGGCCCAAAGTCTGTGGAGTTCAAAGAAGCATGCAACTTGAGAAAGCAGAACCCAAGTTACAAAAACAGTGACTTCAATTTACATTTGAAACATGTAATTGACATACTTTAAATGCTTCTTTCTGACATCTACTATAAAGATGTCCAGAAAACGTGCTCCTCAGTATGCAAAAAGCATGATATTTCTCATCATACTGCCAGTATAGCGGTTTCTTTCTTCATCATTGCAATTTGTTGTTTCATTTCCTCAAAACCCACAGACCATGAAAATAATATATACTACATGAGCAACATTATATACTAGTATATAACCTGAAAACAAAAGTACTATGTAATTGAATTCCCTGGAAAAATGTAAATTAATACTAACATGAGCTTCAGTTAGTCACTTCACTCAGTTTTCACTGAAATTGAGTTACAGAATATTTTTAATGGACAAAAGAAATACAAAGATAGTTTCAAGTTGAAAAAACTCAATTTTTCATCAAAATACAACACATTAACAAGCTCTGCAATAGTTATTTCCCTCAGTCCTCACACCACTGAACAGACAAGGTAAGAGCAGCTATGGGGTTTTCTTTTGGGTTTTATCTGTTATACATTTTTTAATCTCACCTTGTCGTAGCATATGAAATACATGCTATTAAGGGAATACATACTATACTCCAAGAATTATTGTTTAATAACTGTAAAAAAATCTTTGTAATTCCATGTTTATATTAGGCATTTAAGCTTCATCCACAGTACTACATCTCTAGTACAGATGTTGTAGTTGATTGTTTCTTATTTTTCTCCTGTAATAGAATAGCCTTTATAAACACCAGTTTACTGGAACATCACACCATAAGGTATTAATTCCTTTTCAACATTTTATTGCAGAGTTTTCTGTGCTATTGCTTCTTACAATAAAAGTATAAGAGCAGCTCAAAAGACTTTTTCACAGGGACATGGTGCCTGTGATCTCCATCAGTAATTTTGTCCTTGTCCAAACTGGTTTTGGAGCTAGATGAGTCTCAACCAAATCCAGCAACAAGTTTCATACCTTCTTAAGGAAGGAGCAGAGGAAATGCTCCTGCTCAAAGGCTGCATCTTAGGTTTACACTTTGTTATATATAAACTCATTCCCAGACTATAAAAACACAGGAGCACATACATCTCTGGTGCCACTAATGGAATATGCGCACAGAGATCTCAACAGCCCAGATCTGGGGATTGCTAGACAAAGATGATTACAAACAGTTATTCTGACTATGGGGTTTTCTTGATCATCTGGTGCTGATAAACTGTAAGCTCTTCTATAGTACAAATCACTAAGGTCTCACTATTAGGTATTTTTAAACCATGAAAGTTTATTTGCAAGTCACAGAATCATGGAAGTCCTGAACCAGTTTTATTCTACCTAACCATAGAATAAACTCCACTGTGGCAGTTGTGTCTCACTCAACTGTCTCACGTTCAATCTTCTTCCTTCACATGCATAAAAAAACTCACATACATCAACAGAACTTAGAAATAATGATTTTTTTATGTTTCTAAAAATCAGTCACTAAAAAAAACATTTTTAAACTAACTTTGACATATAATCTTAAATACTTTTCATCATTCATGTCTGTGCTTATGTATGTGTACACTCCACAGAATGGGTTGTCCTTAAAGCAAGGAGAATATTAACAGGAATACTGTTTCTAAAGCAGTCTAAGACAAAACATTAACTTTATTCTTCCTGAATTAATCCTCATTAACATTTCCTGACATATTTAACATTTAGTTTTTCTCATTGAAATTGATAAATTTTGCTTTTTGCTAAGAGAGGAAGCTGCCCTTGTGACTTGGAGTCATTAGAAACAAACGTTTTAATGTTGTCTTAGTTTTCATCTGAATATAACAATCTCTTGCCCTACCTACTTCCATTAACAGTACACTCAGTTCATGTCCTATTATTAGATCTGCTAGTTGTATATAACGCACTACAGTAATAAGACCAAAAGACTCTAAGAACAGATGTTCTCAAAAATGTTTTCATTGTTACCCAAGCATTTGCAAATGTGACAAACACAAACTTAGTGGCCAAGTTACTTTTACAAACAGCAGACTGAGCCCTAGTATTTCTATTTGCTTCATTTGCAATATGCTTTCCCACAACCATCTCAAAAACTGGACAAACAACGTATGTTGTTCCAAGCATACCATCTGCACATTCTGGATCAAACAATCCTAAAACTCACAGGAATTTCTGTGAGTGCTGTAGAATTGCATGGGTGATGCCTTTATCCAGCAGAACCACAGGCTGCAAGGAAAATAACCCCTCAAAGACAGGCAGAGTCCACTCGGCATCCCTTGAAGAGCCTGCCCACTTAATGGATAAGATACCTCTTAGCTACATGATAAAAAGCAGTAATGGCTACAACTAAGTTTGCATTACTTCAATAAACAGTTAATCCCTTTCCTGTCAGCTATGAATTAAAACCAGCTTTCTCAAATAATCAGGTTTCTCAGCACTGCATGTCCATTTACTTGTCATCAGAATTTCTTTCACAACCTCATTCAGACAGGCACTTTTTCAAATCCATCCTATTCTTCACAACTTATAAACAGTTGCTTTCCCTCCGTTGGCCTTGATTCACAGTAATATGTCAAGAATAAAGATCCCTTTTTCTTGTCAGACAGAGTGGATGGTTATCTGAAGTGAAAATTTTCGTTTCCCAGCATCTTTCAATTGAAACTATCACCTGACAATTATACAGAATAGGAAGTAACCAAAGTAACTATTCGTCAAATCCACAACACATCAATTTGTCATGGTGATTCTGCCCTTCATATGAAACATGAGAACCAAAATAAATCATTCAAACTGAACTCCATCACAAAGTTCTATAAAAATCAAATTGATAAAATGCATTTTCCTCATCTATAAGAAAGATTGAGGCCCTATAAATGTTAGACTACCTTCAGTCATTATAGGAGATTAAAATAATCTCATATATTGACAATCCAAGCCAGTCTAAATTTACTGACAGCTTAAAATTATTAAATGTTAACTGACACTTAACAATGGGCAACAAATAAGATTTTTCATTCCGATGCTATGAGAAATTTTGTTAAACTAACATTTAAAACCGAAAAACTTGCATTCCACCAACAAATCCACCTAAATGAACCCCATTAGCAGAAAATACACCAGCATACATTTGCTGTAGCAATGTCTAATCTTTAGCATCACCTCAATCTAAAATAATCATAAAAACATGAGAACAAGCTCCTTCTACAGGTACCTCATTTGTGGCTCCACACAAAGATGCACCTTTCTGTAGGGAGGAAGTCAACACCTGAAAAAACTGGAATAGATTCCTGATTTCTGACATGAATTCTTTCACTGAAAACACACACACTCCCATGGCTTCCACCCCTTCAAGACGTGGAATTTCTGGCCTGAAACGACCTGAAATACAGTTTAGGGGCCAGTTACAGTACACAAACTGCTGTAGAATTTATTTCCAAAATCCTGTTATTGCAGTATAGAAAAGAGTTTAAGAAAGCAGAATTAATAATAAGAATTGCACCAGCAGTGCCTCTGTAGGTCAACAACCAAACTGATGTCAAATTCCTTTACTCTCAGGGCTTTGTTGTGCAGCTTTAATCCTTCAGCATAATGAGGCAAATGCTCAGATACTAGATTTTTGTGCAATTAAAAATTAATAAGAATTCAACTATCATCCTTATTTTTTCCCAAGGCATTTTTAGTAAATTTATATTCTAGTAATTTGGATATATATTTTAGTAGTTCATCTTCTAAAAGCTATGATTATACAAATATACAATATATATTATTATATTAATACTTTTGATGAAAGATATAATTTGGTAAATATCTGTTGCAATAAGATTTTAAATTCATTTTTCAAACATATCTATATTCTATATAGAGACACACATATAAGTTATGTTTGTATGAGACAGCAAGTCATTACTCAATTGAGGAGATCCACTGATTGACTACATACAAGTGAAGGGATTCAGAAAGTGGTGGAACAAAAACATTAGTTCCTTGGCCTGATCTCCTAGATGCACTGCTAAAGCTAGAATCTCAACAGGTATGCAAAGGGGGGGGAAGGAACAAGGGGAGGTCATAAAAGTAAACTTCTTGTGCTACAGCTAATGGGTAAGTTCACACAAACATTTAAGCCTGGGCTGGGAGTGCATTTTTGAGTAAACCCCATTATCCCTGATCCAGCCCACCAAGTTGTGGTTGCAGCACCAAGTAGGTATGCTGGCACACTCCCAAGGCACCCCAAAAGACACAGTCTGCTGATGGGTGCTCAGTTGCACAACCAGACCACAGCCATTGACCCCAGTACCACTTTCTTCCCACTTTAAAGACCAACCACTACACAGCTACATGACCTACTCAGGAGAGCACTGCCAGAGCCACCAGCATTAGCTACTCTAGGACCTGCCCCACTCCTCTTTCACACGTCTCATCTTGAATTGCATCTCAATTTCATGATTTCTAACCTCCTCCTAAACTCTGCTGTTAAATTTATTGCCCAGTTACTAAAAGACACCTCAGAAAACAGTACAAGATCCATGCTTTGTACCTATCCCCCCAGAGAACACATTGGAAATAACCCTATTACTGCTAGGAATGCAGCAACTAAATCAAAGGTCAACTCACTAACACCTCCAGTTTCTCATAGGCCTTTCCTTTTTAACCTAAGTCTTCCTCTGTGCCCTTTCTTTCAATCTCTCCTTGTCCTTCTTGTTTGTGATGCATTAAATCGTTTCTGCTCCCTCTGGCCTCCACCCACAAGTCCCTCAGACATGAGGAAGGATGTTTCCTGTCACTTGCATGGATCTTTGAGTCTCAGCAGTGAATGTCTTGTCTGATGTGTTACTTCACTGTGCTGACAATGCCCTTCACAGCACCAAGATTCACAGCAATTTCAACTCTTAATTATACCAGCTCTTTATGTGTTTTTAAAAGGAACTCCTGCTTCAACATCTTAGCTCAGTGTTAAAATTTCACTTTTATATTCCAGGCTGATCAAGCTGGTGTTCTTGTGAAAAAGGCTGGTTTGCAGTATGTGTGAAGGTGGGGCAGGTGATTGATTGCTCTAGCACAATCCTGGCCAGATATAGTCTGGACATCAGTTAAACCTGAAGTGTCAGGTAGGGTCTCCTCCACTTCTTGCCCTGTGACTGTGTTTGCCCTGAGAGTGAATGTCAGCTCCCTGAAACCTAAATGTCACTCTTGCCTTACATTCCATCAGACCCCTGGTGATGCTCAGCTAAGGGTTTGTTGATCAACTGAAAAACTTTTCACTAGTGGACATTTTAGGCAACAGCTTCTGAAAAAGTGAAATACTACCATGTTTTAACTTGCCAAGACTGCTTTGAAAAAATTAAATGAAAATTGCCATCAAGAGATACAGATACAAGATCTGTGCACAGTGACACGTTTGCCTGTTGATAAAATTTAAAAAATCATTTTTAAAAAAAAAAAAGCAGCTAATAATTCCATGAAGACTTTTCTTAGAGCAAAATAATTAGTTATTTAAACATATTTGATCATTTATTTAAGACAAATTATGAGTGTATAAGCAAGAAAGCAGCAGGGTGAATGTCCCATTACTTCAAAAGAACCCTGCAATTTCAACATTTGAAGACGTTCTTTTCATCATACTTAATGAACAACTATGCAATTACAGCTTCAAATGACTTACATTACATTAAGTAGGACTCCTAGAAGGGAAAAAGCAAAGTCTTCAAGAAAGTTCACTATGAATGATCTTTCATTTCACTGACTACTTGAAGCTACAAGAAGTTCTACAAGAAGTATCTTTAACTCTTGACCTGCACAAATTTATTTTGCAATAAATCTTCAACAATATAAAAGAAGATTAAGCAGTTATATGTAGCACAAAAAGCAGCTGGGCTGTCAGGATACATTGCTTTACTTTCTGCCAGTAACATCAGGAGGAGCACAAGATACATAGCTCCTCTTTGCCAAGACATTTAATGTATTATGATGTCACATATGTATGCCCTATTTTATACAAAAAACAGACTAGAATTCCAGAAAACAAAAGAATGAAGTTGGCATCTTTACACTCATTAATCACTAAATACAAAAGTCACATGCAAAACAGAAAATATACTGATTTTCTTTATCTATTGGAATTCAGGCTGATTGCTTTCAGAGTCAGGAAAAATCTGAGTTTCATGCAATAAAACATTCTCCGATAATCTAATGCTGACCTGAGTTAGTCCTACTCCTTTCATCAGACAGGCAAGCTGAACTTCACTGTACTGCCACAGGGAGGCATAGTCAGTTTTCACAGTTTGGACTTTCCTTTTTTTTTTTCTTAAGAATCTGAGATGATATATTCAGTTTTTTTCCAGCAGAAGACATGAAAAAGTTACTCAAAAATTAAGAAGAAAACAACAAGGCTGAATTCTATCCACACAAAACTATAAAAGCAATCCACTGAGAAAGCAGATTTTAGCTATTTCAAGTTGAAGTGTGACTTCAACAGAGTATGAAGGTGCTACCCACAAAATTCCTTTTAAGAATTACTTGATATCATGTCCTATAGGTAGCTAAAATCAAATACAGTGTTAAGTACTTTCAGTAGCGTAGAATAATTATTTTTTTTGTGAAAAAGATATTTATTAATTGGAGAGTGGAAGATCAATCAATCATTATTTCATTAAAATAAAGTGTGGGGTGTTTAACTGAAATTTTAATGTTTTAAGACATAAATAGATCTGAATTCAATGCAGTAGTGTTGCTTGCTGCTATAAATTATTTTTATTTCTATGATGGTTTAGCCATCTGGAAACCAAAGTATTGCTTGATAAAGTGACTTGGTGCTTCTTTTAGCACATCGCAGCTTGTTTAATATTAATCTTCAAATGCAAGTCCTTCCCACAGCGTGATACAGAAGAGGAAAAAAGTTTAAGTGTTTGAATATGAAAGAACAACAAAAATCAGAGCACTCTCAGGAATCTCTCGTTTTGAGAGAAATGTTTTTTTACAAAATGGCACTACAATATTAAACATATGCAGGTACTTTTAAATTGCATTATCTTTTTGGTAGATCAGCACCAAACAAGCCCCACTGGGTGCACAGAGACAGCCAAGGGGACAGGTGTAGCTGTCTGCTTCCAAGCCACCAGATACTGGAGTTCTGTCTAAAGTCAAATTACCATTAAGTGGTGCTGATGTAACACCTGTAACTGCTTCTTAGCCCCTTAACCACCTGAAGATGAAACTCTTACAGCTGAACATTTCCAATACTTGATACAGAAACCAAATCCAACATTTTCTTGGGGGTAATTTAGAAAGAGTAAGTGCCAGTTCCTGACCCTGTCCCATTTCTGTGGCTCAGATAGCCCAGTCATTCCAGGATGTCCCAGCCATGGCCAGAAGTCAGGCTGGTCTTTGCCAGGTGCCATTCAGTTTCTCTGGGAGAACACATGAGTGAAAGCTTTTAAGGCCCAAGGCTAATCTTTGTCAAAAACAGAGGCCTTGCACCATGGAGATGACGGCAGGAGGCCAGCACTAGGCATTGATTTGTTGCAGCCATGTGGTTTGTGGCTTGAATGCAGGCATTGGAGTGAGCCAGTTCAGTGGGGTAAGACATCAACCTCCAAAATTGAAGTACAGACCAGAACACAGATGTGCCCAGGGTCTGGGTCTGCTACTTGTTCCTACTATGCCTCCCCGTGGCAGGAGGACACCAACAAAAGGAAAGGCCATTTATGGAGGGTGTCTAAAGTGCCCATGGAGCAGCTGCTGGAGTACACAAGTGCACAGGGGACCCTGCCACCCTGCCAGGAGCTTCACACAGCCTCCAGGTACTTGTCACACTTGTGGCTCTCTGGAGGCTTTCAGAAATCTTGCAATAAAGATGCAATAATGCAGTGTCCCAGACCTAAGTGATTTAATTCAGGAGTGTAAAATGCAGTCGTTATATTTTATCACTTTATCAAACACCATTAAGATTTAAAAAAACCCGAACAACAGAAATATGAAACATAGCTTTTATCTAAAAACCTAAGTGTCTGTACACAATCTCCTTCCTAGCTACTCAGTTACTAACTGAAAAAGTACACTCTGCATTTAGTCATAACAGCTTCAAAAATGTTTTGATAAATCCCATTAAGGAAATAGCCGATTTAGGAGCAATATAATCTAAACATGATTCAGTCTAAGTATGGTACTGATGCTGAATTTCTTGATAGCTAAAGTACCATGTTTATAATATTTCAAGTTAAAATATTCCAAGTGATCTTATAAGCAGAATAACCAATTGATATAAAAGTGAAGCTGAAGAAAAATGTTAATATAACAGGTTATCAGCTGGGGGTCTCCCTGTGTGGCACAGAGCAAGTTATTTAGGCTTGTGTTTTCAAATATCTAACTAAATATCTCAGAATCAAAAAAAAAGACAGATTGGCAGCCATAGGCATTTTTGACAAGTTAGGCACTGAGCTTCCATTGCAGTCAGCAGCAATTACATACTTAATATATTAGGATGCTTTAAAAAAACAAATCACAGTAGACATTTTACAAATGTAGGTGTCTAAATATCTTTCAGTTTATGGCCTTTAGTTTTCAAGTGCCTGAGTCCTGTACTTCACAAATAAGAACTGCATTTGCTTAATTCATAGGGGAAACGGGAGAAGCAATAAAGACTGAGGTGTTTGAATATTGCAGCAATGGTACATGAATACCAAGGAGGGAAGGACAGACTATGGGCAAAAAAGCAATTGGATGTTAGTATGATATCAATAATATGACACAAAACATCACCATGATTGTTTAAGGACCAGCAGGAGAAAGAGTCTAGGATGAAAATGCAGAAGCATTTAGCAACTTACATAAGTATAAAGACTTCTGTTCTGAAATCAGCAAGTGGAAAATCCACCCTAAAAAGGTAGGGCACTCCACCTAGGAGGTCACCTCCTGACCCTTTTAATGAAAGCACAAAGAAACTACAGATACTTTGGTATCCTGCACACTGTGACAAACTTATAGTGAATCCCTCCTCATTTTTTCTATGGATTCAAGCTTCTTGTCTTTCCCTTTAGCATTTGTGTAGTTCACTTCCAAATAACAAGCTTTCCATCCCACTCACAGTAATAAACGTCAGGGCCGCTCCCACTCCCTCAACTTCTTGGAGTACCTAAAGGGTAACAACCAAAACTATAACAGAAACTTGAATCTGAATATCAGGAACATCATACTGACTAAAGATGAAGTTCAGTCCCAAGTGCTTAATATAGTCTATTTACTGGTATTGTGTAAAAAAAAATCTACCAGAAAAAAACCCCACAAACAAACAAAAAACCCAAACATTTCCTTACAAGTTAAGTATAGAACTAGAGAGAAAAGGAGAAAAGTGATAATAAACATGTAGGAGCAAAATGTCTGTCCAGTCAGGGGAAGGACTAGAGGGGTTAAGTAGCTATTTCCATTTCTAGATTCTGTAATTGTCAGGATAAATGTCTAAAGCTTTAGCTTCCCACAGAAGATCAAGCAAAATATCTGAGAGACTGAAGTAACTTATACACTTAATTCTCCAATACTGTCTTAAGTATAAATTCAATCCAATCTATAATTCACTAAAATAATCAATTTCACATACTCTTGAGAAAGCAGATATTCATTATTCAATAATTGTTACACAGTTGCTATAAATGTAAAAGAAAGAAAAATTACCTTGAAAGTTATGAGATATACTCCCACACTTACCAAAGCACATCTGTTGAATAGTACTGAAGTCTTCCCTTGGTAATATTTTCTTTTTTTTTTTTAATTGTTAAAGTGGAAGTTTCCATAAAGGCCATAGTACAATTTCAGGGTGCTCCCTAAGCAGTGCTTATCTCAGCTGCCAACTTGGGTCCCCTCTGCAGCGAGCATAGCAGCCCAGCAAAATAAATTCTGCTTCCCAACTCAGGTAACTGCAAAGCCAGAAGCATGCCAAAACCCAAACACAGAAACTTCAGGTGTGCTACAACCTTCCACACCATGCCCAGGATCACATTGGTCAGCACACTTAGCAAAGCAACAGGTCAGCACCTCAACAAGAATATGAATCTGCTATGGATTTACTTCTGAGCCTCCCTGCCCTTTCCCTCATTGCTCTCCCAGTTCTCTTTACTCCCCTTTGGGGTTCAACAGGTTCCTACCTGTGGCCATGCCTGCAGTGCTCAAAATACTGCAAAAAGATAAAGCACCTCACAGGCATCCAAATACCTGCCAGAAGCAAACCTCTCCTCTGTCCACTGCTACTCATGCAAAGATTATCAGAATAAATCAGAGCTTTCTTGTCCCTCTCCCATGTGTAAGTGTTCATTTGGATACTGGACTGCTGAGAGTCAAACTCAAGAATGAACAGAAGCCCACATCATCTAGAGACTATTCAGCCCTGTATGTATTTCAGTACAAACTACTGTATTTGTGTTCATTGACTGTCTTTAAGCAAATAGTGAGGAGAGAAATTTGCTTTTAATCCCCCCTTGCCAGTTAGAATCTCTGAAGGGAAGCTAGTCACAGGCCACTGGTGGCAAGAAAGTGCACTCAACATCACACAGTTTCACACTTCAGTAATTTCAAAATTGTTATTGGATACTGGAAGTTATTACAGTAACAATAAGACATGCTTTTAGATGACCCTAATAGAAACTTCAGAAACCTGACTTTTTCTCCTGAAGAAAATTATCTACTGTGATGAACCAATGTGGTGATGCTTTAGCAAAATACATAACATTCCCCTCACCCCCCCAGTCCCTCCTAATGTTTACACTTTACTAGCTTGAAAATGCTTTCTCCCCATTTGGTTTAATTTGGTCTTAGGTTTTCTTCTAGAAATAGACATTTACATTCATCTTTCCTCTCCACTCCTGCTAGCAGCACAGTATCAAAAGCAGGAAAGCACACTACAAGTAAATGTTATTATTAGCAGAACAGTGTGAAAAATATAGGTTTAGTTCAATGACCATAAACTCTTAATTTCAGGCCATCCCAAACTGAACAAGGGCTCCTGGGGCAGAAGGTTTACTCCTCTACAGCTTCTTGGAATTGCACTGTCAGAAAAATTTATAAGTACACTCAGAATATTTATGTCAAGGCCATTAATGAATATATTAAACAAGTCTGAAACATACCCAGTCTGACTTTTTTTCTGACACACTTGTTATTATAGAAAGGTTTGGGTTGGAAGTGACCTTAAAGATCCTCTAGTTCCAACCCCCTTGCCACATTCAGGGACACCTCCCTTAGATCAGGTTGCTCCAAACTTCATCCAACCCATCTTTAAACACTTCTAGAGACATGGTATCCACCGCTTCCCTGGACAATCTGTGCCAGTGTCTCACCACAGAAAGAACAAATATTCCTGATAACCCAATTTAAATCTACATTATTTCTGTTTTAAGCCTTTACTCACTGCCTTGACACCAGCTCACTGTACGGCTGGAGTGGTGGTGGAGGAGGAGGGTGGGGACTTCTAAACATGGGCCATGCCAGGAATATACATGCATCACCACAACTTTAGTTTCATACCTCTTTTGTCAGCTTTTCCACTGGATGTGACCTGGGCTTGTATTTGCCTTTTTCCCCTTCACCTCCCACGGGGTCAGGGATCAGCCACCCCCTGACAGACACCAGGCCCAGCCTCCTTTTCGGCCGCTTTTCACCTCAAAGCTGAGGGGAAGGTGGCATTTCCAGACTCGCAGACCATCTTCCATCTCCTCTTGGTATGAGGTGCATACCTCAGCACCAAGGATTTCCCAGACTCCTGACATTTGGTGCCACTTTCCCCACACCCGGGGGGGGCAGCAGGGCCCCCTCAGGGAGACAGTGCCTCAGAGAGGCCGAAACGCTGCTCAGCAGGGAGGGAAAAAGGGTGAGGAAAAGCCCCGTGGCACCAAGGTCTGGCCGGGGGAAAATGCCAAATTGTGCTTCTTTGCTGCTTCTCTCTTTCCCCTCCCTGTCTCACAGGTAAACACGAGGAGGGAGGTTCTTTGTGCCATTCACCCCATCAGGTTCACATCACTGACATACACACACACAGCATCTCACGAGTCAGATAAGCCACACCACTAACAGGTGTCATAAGAAAGACTTTTTAAAAAGCAACACATGTTAACTCTTTCATAATCACAAACCTCCTTTATAAGCTTAAAATCAGACAAGTGTAAGAATAAGAAGGCCTGACTGCACCTACTCTACATTAAAAGCCCACATCCCACAGCAAAATTAGCTCTCCGGCAAGGCCTAGAATTCTTACTATTAACCCTCAGGGGTTAATAGTGTGTATATATATATATATATATAAACTTTTCACTTTGTACTACTGAATGTATTTTTGTTACTATAATCAGGGTCATATAATTCTTCCTGTAGGGCATCTCAAGCCTAACTGACAAATCCTCTTACCTTTGTCTCTTCAGCAGTCATACTCTTATCTTATACATGATTGATCCCAAAGCCAATCTGTAGAAAGCTCCATAAAACTGCTCAGCATTTGCTGAGTCCCCATAACACAGTGCCCTGGCTCTAGCACAAGCTAATTTTCCTGAGGTCTCCTGCACTGCACCTGGATTTTTGCAGCCACATCATTTTCCAATGGCTTCTCAGCTCATTGATCTGGTTTAGCACTCACCTATAAGGTTGTCAGTGCTGGCTTACATTATTATTTACCCTCTGACTTTGTTTAGGTCTTCCAGGAGATGTTAGCCCAGTCCATATAGGAATTAAACTAATTTTCCATTAACAAATCAAAACAAAAAACAGTCTTCTCTGAAAATACCAAACTGCATTCTTTAAACGTTCCTAATCTTTATTAAACCTCCAACTTCCCTCACGTGAGTTAGATTCAGCTTAAATTAAGCAATTACTTTAAGGATTTTAAATAAAAGAAAAATACATTCATGTAGCCATTTTCAACACACTTTCACTTAGCTCATTCTTTATAATCAAATCAGTTCCAAAAAAAGATAAACACACGTGGTCTACAGGAATGGATATTCCTACAGAACTACACTGAAATTGTTGGAGATTGTAGCTACTACTCCAGTGTTACAAGGGAGCTTCTTCCTTTCTTGGCTCCTGGCAAGGATCAGTCATAAAAAGCTTATGATTTTCAGCTTCAGACAGAAAGAGTGGCAGATAAATGGACTGGTACCTGGATTTGCAGAGTCAGGTCACAAACTATCCCAGGAGTCCAAACGGAAAACACCCATACCTGCCAAATAGCAGTTTCCTCCCCTGCTTTCCTCAAGTGGGGATGTTTTTCTGTCTTTTAAGTTAAAAATGAAAACAATATTCTGAAGGTGAATTGTATACATGCATTGAAACTTACAGCATATTTAACAAAACCAGTAAAATCAAAGTCCAAGCCTTTGACAGGCCATCTTGATTTGTCTCTAGAGCTCTGAACTAAGGAAAAATATTTTATTTTTATAAAATATTCCAGAGCAGCAAAAAAAGAATATTAAAAAAATCCTAAGACTTCCTCCCATTTTCAACATAGATATAAACTCACAGGCAGCTACATCACTTAAGACACCATACATATTTAAACAATATCTTCTTATTTTAATATTTTTTAGGTATCATTCTGAATCACCCCATAGTTAAAGCATAAATTCTGTTGAAAAGGAATACTAACATGAAAGCTTTCACCTTCAAAACTAAAGTAAAAGAGTTTACAATAGACTTAACATTTCAATAGTTCTAACATCATAATATCTAGATTTTTATGTAATCCACAACCAAAAACCAGGCACCCTATTACTTCAGGAGCTAGAGAATCTTACTTGGTTTTGAAAGCATTTTTTTTCTGAGCTGAAAGCATCAAGCTTACAGTTGCCTTTGTTATCTTATCACAGGCCTCTATAAGATATCATAGATAACTGGATTTTCCCCATTGCATCTTAAATACATGAATGCTAGATACAGATGTTTGGCTTAGCTACCAGAAGCTATATTCCCCCATCACAGCATTTTTAAACAACTCCCAGGCTGCACAAACTGCATTCACGGAATTCTAACCACATATGTGCTCAAAATTATTTGCATAGTTACATTTAAATTGGTTACTTTTATCCCTTTCCTAATTCAGTATCAAAAAACAAGGATTATTAATCCAAGAAGCTCTGAATATCATAATTAAAATCTCCTTCCTGCCTGCTCTGCTATACAGTAGCACTTACCTCAAGCAGGTCCACATAAAGAAATTTCACCCAAGCAGCTAGAGACAAAAATATTACAAGAAATACTGGATTTCCTAAGCTGTATTTTGTCAATTATTTTTCTTGAGCACAAATGAAGAATAAATATAGAATAACTTTGGGAGAACAGAGCCTGTAAGTCAAAACAACCTGAATCTGGTCCTGCACACAACGCTAGGACTCAAGTACTTTCACTGGTACCAGCTAAGCCACAGCAAAGAACAATATAAGTTTAAAACCAAGTTACATCCTACACACTTATACTCTGTACCTGAGAAGATCACGAGTGTTCACTCACAAGCAGGTCAGACCCCAGCAGCAGTGGATTCCCAAAGAAGCTTCTAGGTCAGGAGGAGTTGATGATACAACCGGGCTTTTTATACCTTATTACCAGCCCCACAGCTGCAAGCAGTAAAGACAGTAATTAGCAAATCTGACTACCAGGAGAAGCTCTGCCCTGAGCAGACAGGTCTGGAGAAGAATGGCAAGAGGTGGTGTACCCTTAGAATCAAGGTTTGCAAGGTGTTTCTCATTAGCTAATTAGACTGATAATGTGAAACAAGGCAGCAAGCAATTTTCTGATGGGCACTCCCGGATAAGGCACAGAAGGACGATATACTGACTTAGCATGGTGCTCACACCTGAGTCCTGCCAACAGCAGGTACTCAGAAGTTAACTGATATTTTTTATTGATAACCAAACAGGATGGAAGATAAACATTTGGGTTTGTGTTTTATTGAAGAAAGTACACAGGTATTCTCTGCGGATCAAAACTACTCTTTCAGTCACTTCTCAACCTGTTATTTGACAAATTCATGTATTTTTCAAAACATAGTCAAGTGACCTAAGCCTTAAGTCATACATTTTCTGCCAACAATCATGGGTGAAAGGTTTAACTAAAAACTTAACAATGAGACAAAACTTACAGCTGCAACACTGAATTTTCTACCACTGGCATTATTTTTATCACGTGGCCATGCATGGATTTGACCTGTAATTTGTGGTCATCAGATTATTTTTAACTCCTTAAATCAAAGCCTGTGCTCTGCTCTGAAAATGTAACCTCAGTCAAGTGACCAAATGCTTGTTTCGGTAGTTTTAGGCTAATTGTTTTGACTTTAATCTGTCATATTTATTTACAGTTTAGCATAAAAGGGCAATGATATTTTTTCACCTTTTAGAGCATTCTAATGCTAGTTACTGAGGGTATCCCTCTAAAATTCCAGGTAGAAGATACTTAGGATCTTGAAGATTATGAATTGGAAATAAATATTCAATTACACAGCATACGGAAAAATATTTAAAATTTATATTTACACTAAGGTTTTCAATAAAACCCAGAACTATTATTTAATAAGAAAACATTGCATGAAGTTACTAGATACAATGTGGCACTGTGCATTAAAACACTTAGCAGCTCTAAATCTGTTTGCACAATTTCCACAATTTTGTCAACAGGATATCCCCACATATTCAGTAGAAAAATACACTTCCTCTTTTTCAGGCTACATGAAAGCAACATACTCCCTTGTTGCCACATTTACCAGATTACTGAAATGCCATTAAAAACTTATTCTGCAAAAATAAAATAATTATTTTTCCCCGTTGAACTGTTTCTTTAATGTGTGTTCAAAGATGGGTGACCAAGTGGTAAGACCATTAAATAGTGTTCCCTGCTCTTTTTTTTTTTTTTTTTTTTCCAGAGGATTGAACTACAGACACATCTATAAAACAGCAAATGCTGTTCTGCATGGGAAGAAATGCTCCAGCTAACAGAGCAGAAGCTTATCTTTCCAGGTGTTATTTCCTAAACCAACACATGTAAATCATTGCACAAAATCAAGAGGCACACCCAAATAGATGGGAAGTAACTGGGCAGCAAAAGCAAAGGAGCCTTGCTGCCATTAGAGACTTACAGACTTTCATACAAGGGCAACAGCTGCCTGCAGAGAAGCCCACTTAAGCAATCTCTGGCCTGCTGACACTCAATCAGAGCTTCTTGCTCTTCTTAAAAAATACTGAGCATATTAATTTCCTTGTCAGTGCCCCCCCTGCAGCTGCGAGCCATAGAGGAGCTGCTGCAGGGCCAGGGAGATGCCATTTCTTACAGTGCTCCACATCTGCCAGCGAGCAGACCTGATAAAACACGCCTGACAGGCAGCAATCAGACTTTCCTCTCTGTAGACAATTGTGGGATTTCTAATGAAAAATAGATTTCCCTGTGATCTCTGTTATTTTTTTGAAAAAATTAATACAGCACTCACACCGTAGAAGAGGAACCTGGTAGCAGTCTGGAATGTGGAGACAGCATGAAGGCACTTCTCCAGGAAACATTTACCTGCTCTGACAGGCTGCCCAAGGACCAAACAGCTTGGCAGAAGACTAGAAAGTGAGAAGTCCTCCTGGCATTTCTCAGGGAGTGAAGTAAGCTTTCCAGAAAACTCCTGCCTCCTTGTACAACTAATAGACAGTAAAAGTCACACTTCTCAGCTGGAGATGTCTAATGCGGTAGTAGAGCAGGTCTGTCAGAGTACTCATGGGGGAGGTCTATCTGCAGCTCCCAGACAGGTGGGTGACCTGCACAAGCCTTCTCTGCTCTTCTGCTCAGCAAAGGCTTTGCTCTCATCTGCCAGGCTCATCTCCTTGTTACACTCTTGGTTGCCCCATTCATATTTAGTGAAGCAACACAGTAACTCCAGCAAGTTACAATAAACTCTTCTCTTACTTTTCAAAAGGATATGCATTTCTACCTACTAGAGAATAACTCTTTATGTTATATAATGGTAAAACAGGTCAAGGAGTTATCATAAGGAAGTATGGAAAGTGGATCACACAGTGTTTCATTTTTTCAGCTCCTTCTCCAGTTCAAAGCCCAGCTTTTCATGATGGCTCCTGAAACTCAAGTTTCTTTCTAACCATTGCAAACACCTACTGTGCTTTTACTGATATGCCACCAAATCAAAAACTCCACAACATGAGCCTAGAAATGGTAATTTATCACCTTAAGTCTAGTGAATGTTTCAAATATTTATAATCAGATAATTTATACTATAATATCCATATGTCACTTTGAAATTAATTCAAGCCTGATCACAGAGCCTGCCTCAACCTGAGAATGGCAAGACAACATACTGGCATACCAGACTTTCCATATCAAACATTAGCCATGAGCCCCCATACCTGTAACCAGCTTAAAAAAGCCACTATGAAAAACTGGGCAAAATTATCATCTGCAATTTCTGCAAGGAGGATGAAATGTTATGTATTAGAAGAGGGAGAAAGTGAATCCACAGCTCTGCCTTTTTGCATTATGTTGGCTTTAAATCAAATAAAAACCCAGAAAGGCCTATTCAAAAGTAATTTTGCTAGAACATGTGAATTCATGAGAATTTCATCTTGGAAACTGGAATCCTGTAAACCCAGAGATAATTCCCTTATTTTCACTTAGCTCATGAACACTATTCCTGAAACAAAATTCAGAGAAAGATCCCAAGAATACACCTACTCACCTCTTTC
Source organism: Chaetura pelagica (assembly GCF_000747805.2). Lineage (NCBI taxonomy): Eukaryota > Metazoa > Chordata > Aves > Apodiformes > Apodidae > Chaetura > Chaetura pelagica. Next base: position 3,699,698 of record NW_009953703.1, on the reverse strand, counting down.
ACTGTAGGACTTAACCATTTCATTCTGTACTGATCACTGCACTTTTTAAATGTAAATTAAATTTGCCTTTCCTAATGTGCACTGCAAAACACAATGGAAGATTTGGTACCCTAGTATCTAAAATCACTAAATGTGTTTTAAAATGAGACTATTTTTATAGGTAGTTAGGTAGTTGCCTGAGCAGCAAAACTGATGGAAGGGGTTTTCAGAGGGGGTTTTTTTGAGCATGGTTGCATTGTTGGATCTGAGGTTGTGGTGGCCCAGCCTCATGCTCTCCCCCATGGCATCACAGCCAAATAAATATCTGCCTTGGGGACTCAGTGTTGTTTCATGAGGACTGAGCTCACTCTGACACTTTTCTTTCTCTGGGGGCATTTTCTGTCCATTGGATTTAGATGTGCTGAAAGAATTACCATCTCCCAAGCTATGGGGAAAAGCTTTGTTTCTCAGGGAAACCCTAAAAAAAAACATAGATTTGCCATATTTAAAAATTGCAGATATCACAAATGGAATTCAGGGCAAAACATGAAATTCAATGAGTCCAATTTTCATCTGGTTAAACCAGGCAACTCTTCACTAAGCACAGGGGCCCCAGTTTAGACAAAGAAAGGATAGATGCTTTTTTTTAGCTTTTTTCTACTGCTTGCTAAAGGCTGTTACTATTTTAGGAGGAGTTGAAACTTAATCACTAACATGTAAGGAAGGTGATAGTGACACACAAAGACCTTTATGACTTTTTTTTTTTATACCAATCTAAGTATGACTAAATTCTATGTACAAAAAATAGTGCAACCAATGAGTAACTCCCAAAATATCAGATGGTTTTGTATATCCAGTTTCTAAATTATGAAGGTCCATCAGAGCAGGTAAGGACAATGGTGGTTCAGTTTGTTAGACACATGCACAGTTGTTGGACTATTTAACATAACTTTTAAATATTGATGCATATTTAAAATTCTTTCACCCAGCTTAGTGTTAAAGTTTGTAAACATGATGTGTGGTACATCTGGAAAACAAAGTTTTAACCAGAGCAAATTGCATTTTAATTTAGTTTATTACCCACTTGTACAGCTTTCCTTTCAAATGAAAATGGGGACGTAGTCACCTCCACTATTTATCTTTTACATTCTGTGAAAAACATTCTGCACGTAATAATTTCAGCTACTTCTTATCAGAGGGGAAATACAGATTTTGTTCAGTAAAAGGCAATAAATATCACGGATTTGTCTTCTGGGTATTTCCATTACAGAAGAGAAAAGCTCACTTAACCTGTGAGCAGAAGTTACCAGAAAACCTGTGAAAATTAAATCCTTGTAGGGTCATCACTTAAAAATTACAGTGCACTGTTCATTAGGTGATGTAAGAGACTTGCAGAGGGTTCTTTGGAGGGAGGAGGAGAGTTGGTTTTTTTATCTCAACAGCATTTCTAGGAAATCCATATTCTGTCCTTGTTTCATGGTAAGGCTTTATGTTTCTGCATACTGTAAGTTGACAAACTCAAGTGATTTCAGATATTATCTATATACTGAATCACTCTCAATTTAAGAGGTCTGGGAGAGTTAAGATAGATTTATTTTTTTTCAACCTGAACCAGGGTGAAAAGTTTTTAAAATACAAAAAAAAACCCAGGTGCAAAATAGGCAAATGTTTCCTTTTGATATATTTTATAATTTTTATTTGAATTAGAAATATATGAATCACCAAATTGAATTATGAGAGGATAGTAATTGCTACTTTTTCACAAAATTGTTTAAATAAAATATTATCACCATTTCAAAGCTTTTTTCTCTTATTTTATGAGCACAGCAACACTCTGGAAAGAAATCTCTCCCATTTTGACAAATGGGTATTTTCCAATGACAAAGTCTTGTTACAGATATTTTCTCCAATTTTGAATAGCACCAAATGCCATAGATTTCAACAGGAAATTCAGATTAGTTCAATGCAGGTCAAATTAGATTATCAGCTGTTCCATTATATTCTTGGAATGGCTTTGTCACTTAAGAAAAAAGATGTCTTCAATCACCATGCAGAAGTATTCTCTCCTGCAACCTTGGCCTTATCACCTACAATAAAATTATGCTTTGACAGAAAAGGCAAAACAGCCACAGACTCCATTTGGGCACCAGACAGACATGAGTGTAACCAGCAGGCTCAGCTCTGCCTTCAGATCTGCAGTGGGGATTGTCAAAAACAGATCAGTGTGTCTCCTCCCCCATAGAACAAGGAAGATACTCACCTCAAAACAATGTTATAGTTCAAAGTAGCTGAATTAGTGCCTTGGCATCCTTGGAAGCCCAAATCCTTGGTGGGTCTTTAAAAAGCACAACATTACTTTAAATGTATCCCACTTATTTTCAATGGAGTTTAAAACAGATCTGTGAATTTTGAAACTGCACACAAATAGTTTTTTTGACAGCAGTCTCTCTGCACTATGAAAAAGCCAATTTAAAACCACATCATATTAGAGTTAATGCATCACTGTAAACTAGAATTGTAGAATTTCACACTTGTTAGCAATAAACATTTACAGCCAAATTTCTCTCCCAGAATTTCGTCTTCTTTTCCGTTTAATTTAAAATGACAGAGAAATTTAAACATGTGGTAGGAATAAATTGTCTGATCTATCCCTTTTATCTTTTTAAGGATGAAAATAACTGCTAGCACAAAGCAGATGAAAAGGAAGGAAGAAACCATGAAGACAGCTCGGTAACAGACACCTGAGCACATCCTCACACTGGTAGCACCAAAGCAAGGTCAGGGAACTCTACTTATGCCCATAAATGCCACAAATCGTGACCACAACAAACTGTAATGATGTTTCATTACCTTTCAAGCCCAATTGCCAGATCCAGAGGGAACACTGCCTGGCCCCAGGAGACCCCTAGAAGGGAGTAAAACTGCAGGTTTGTTTTCACATTTTCCAGGTAATTGTTTTAAGTTACTCTTAAAAGAGGCCAAACTGAAGATGGCACAAGGGAACAAGGTGCTTGTTGGGCCATGGCAGTGAAATTATTTCTGTCATTTCAGGGTCTGTGATGCTGCCTGTCCTGCCTCTCTTGGAGGAAAATGGGATGATCATTCACATCAACGTGGGTACAGACCCCCCTCTCCTTGAGCATGTCCAACCAGGAAGAAAGTTTGGGGGCTAACTGCAGAGCTGAGCCTCATTTTTAGGACAGACAAGTTCTCTGTGTGGATCAAAGCTGAGCAATGTCATGTGGTGACCACTAAGGCCTTGGGATTCTGAAGGCAAAACTGTTTGCAAAATTAAAATAAATGTCTCAGTCCTATTAGTGTCTAAAGAACTAGAGAAAAAGACAGTGCTGGCCCATCTAAGTGACAGTTACCTGCACTTCCATTCTCCATGGCCTCTCCCAGGTAGTTTGTCTTTCATCTCCTCCTGTTTCTGAGATAACTAGGTGCTGACAGGAGTGTTTTGGAGTGAGCATAGAGTGCTTTTAAAGGATAATATATGGAAATAAATAATTCAAATTTTTCTTGAGTGTTTCTTTAGTGGCTCAGCTTCCATACAGAGAGTGCTTTTATAGAGTGCTCACCTGTACAACGGGGTTGTGCTCTCTGCTAAGTGTTTTGCCCAAATGACTTTTGAATGCTTTTCTAACACAAAGATAGTAGGCTTTTATATCCCTCCTCTGGTCACATTC
>NW_009953703.1:3692178-3695829 GCF_000747805.2 Chaetura pelagica | reverse complement strand
TGCTAGACAAGAGATCTATGTTCTAAGTACTAGACACGATTAGTGGCAAATTTTTTATAGCAAAACCACATATGCTTTATGATTTATCATCTTGTATGTGATGTTAATAAACTGTGCAAAACCAAGAATAGTATCAGAATTAAATAAAGAAAAAACAAAATAAAGAAAGAAAACCAATAAAAAAACACAATCTTGGAGAATTTTTGAAAAAATTAATAATGGCAAAACAGAGAGTGACAGAATAAACACTAAGGACCTGAAGTTGCAGTTGCCAGCACATCTTATAATAGCAATAGGTAATGACAACAAAGTGTGTTAAATTAGTCTACCTGATGGAAATTTTTTATAGAAGAATTATATATTATATTGAGTGAGTGTGGTATTTTCTGATTATCCCTCCTTGCTAACACATGATCCACATCAAAAGAAATACACATTTTCTGCTGAAAATGCTAGATGTTCTGCTGCCAACTTTTCTTTTAAAATACTCAATTTTTAACACTTGAACATAGACTCATGATCATGCAGTAAGAAGAAACCACAGTTTGCACATTCTGTGATGTTTTTCTGACATTTTCTGTAAAAATCACTCATGACTGAAGATTCCAGTAGCTACTGACATGGTTTATATCCCCCTAAAGTTTCACAGCATAGCAGTCTTTAAAACAGTTCTCTTTCTTTCTCCCTCTGTTTTTCCTCCTAGCAGTCTAGGACTTGAACCCTTAGGAAAGAAGTCTGTCTGGTTGCATCAAAATTAAAGCTTTCATGATGCATTAATGTGCCTTAGAGGGCACTGATTACTGTACAACTGAGATAAAATTAAACATCACAGTAAAGGGATGTTCAACAGTTTCGTTTTAGATGACATAAAGTACAGATGCTGTTTTTCTCTCAGTTAACAGCCTGCTGTGGTACATTCCTTTGCCTCTGTTTTTCATCCACACGTCCAGTCCTACCTAATACAACAGGAGGGGTTGGATGTTGGATGCATGAAGTATGGGGGCTGAAGCAGACCAAAATTTCAGTTCACTGACATGAGGTCAGAGGGACAGAGACATGAGGGTCCCTCTGCATTGCCGTAAATGCAAACTGAGCACTTACACCCCCAAGAATCTCTGTGCTGCAGCCTCACCTAACTAACCAGACATCACACGATAAGTAATTAAACCCATTTCAAAGCCTGCTATCTACAGGACTGGGGACTGGATGGGCCTCCAGGTATAAAAGACACTACAAAAGGAAAAATGAGAATGTGATTATTCGGTTTTGAAAAGATGAAGCCAAAAAAAACCCCAATGAAGTATGCATAATATTTACATTGGTTAGTTTTACTCAACCCTTCTCAGAATAACCCTTCTCTTTTCTGCTGGGGAAACCTGACATGTTTCTTCAACTATACTGAGGTTATCTTCTCTGTCTTGTAAGCAGTTGTTTATAAACTGCATCATCTCTTTAGTGCAGTGCTGCCCTTGTCAACCCAAGACACAGTCCTCCTATTCAGCCTTCCTAAATTTCACTGATACATGTAGCAAGTGTAACTCAGTGCTGAGTGGTTAGTCTATAAAATGTTTCTTGAAAACAACCTTTAATCAAGCTAATGAACTTACAGTTCCACCTAGATTTACAATTTACATATTCAAAAAACTTATTTGACTATATGTTAGAGCATGAAGCTTTAGATTTACTCTCCTGTCAGATTCTGCTACAATATCAGAGCAAAGGAAAGGATTAAAAAACTACACATGATCCTGTCTTGTTCCTCCATTGCAGGATATGAAAAGGCAGCACTTCATTGCAGCAATGAAAATGTCAACTTCTGCAGAAAAACTTGTTACATGTTTGCAAATGGTGAGGCAAACTGCACTTTTTCTTTCACAAGAAGCAGCTGAAAACAGTAGCAAAGTTATAGGCAGGAATAATTTAGAACACGGTTGTAGTGCCAGACTGTCAGCTGACCCTTGCAGAAATACCTTATCTACACCTGAGGTAGTTGGCACCTCTTCTCCCACTTCACCTCTCATCAAAAGCCCCACAGACCACATTTTTCATGCTCTCCTGCTTTTCTGCTGTTGCTGCTGACAGGAGCAAAAAGATGCAGTGCCAGCCAGTTTTCTTAGGTTCTCATTTCAGAAAATGTCTTACTAATTCCTCCACAGTACTGACATGTAAGTGCAGACAGTAGAAACTTTGTATATTGATAATTCTGGTTTGTTATAATGAAACTGTAGTCTCTGGTCTTTGGTTAATGACACAATCATTAAGGAATTCCCTGTATGTGTTAATTGTCTGTATTACTTGTCCTTGGGCTTTGACTTAGGCTACCCTAGGAACACACAGAAGGTAAGAAAATGGCTTAGCTGGGACAAACTGAGACCCCAAAGAGACAGATGAGTTTGAGAAGCAACCTGGGGCTCAGGAGGGAGGTAGCCCTGCTGCCCCACACCACATGGAATGGTCCTCATGTCACAAAGCACCCCCAGCATGGCATGGCCTTCACAAAATAGGATTTCAGTCCCTGAAAAATGAAGTTGTGGGCATTTCTTCTTCAAAACTCATTTGCTGAGAAAAAGTGCTGGTCTGGCTGGTCCTCAGCAGATTCAGTGGCAACTGAATGCTTCTTCCCACAAGTTCTAAAGGCATGGCAAAAAAAAAGAAAACCCATTTTTCCTAATATACCTCATTAGCCAGCTGTAGGTAGCCCTTCACTCCATGAATAATTTTGATTTCCCATGCTTCTCAAGTACCCTAGAAAGCTCAGATTTCCCTCCTGAAGCAAGATTTTCAAAGGAAAGCTCTGAAAATACCCTTGGTAATTTATACATCCATTTCTTGACATTTTCTAGCAAGCCCATCCATCACTGTTTCTCCATTTTGCCTGGCAGGTGCAATAGGGGTGCAGAGTATAATATCACTGCAGACCACAACAAAATACAGAATATCTGGGTACCTTTAATTATGTTCTAAAATTACTTTTATGCTATGATACATTCTCTTCATTTCAAAGCTAACCATCCATATTTGAAGTAAAACTAAGCACATGTTTCTAAGTCTTGCACCAAGGGCATTAGTTTAAGCAATTTACAGACAGTTGCAGCTTTGACTCCAGACAAGCAAATTTTTCTTTTTTGAAATGCTTAACTGAGAGCATGACTTATACCAGTCACTTAACTCAGTGCTGTTCATTATCTGGCTCCTACTTTTACATTAGATCAATACTGAAAGCCACAAGTCAAAAGGAAGATAATCAGATTGTTAGTTGGCATTAGTTGGCCTACATGATACTGCCATTCAACTGCATTTAGGGAAATCATTTTGCTTATATGCATTACAGCTCTGCCCATAAAGTAATTCCATCTCCCTTGCCAGACAGGCTTCCTAAAAACATCTACAAAGCTATGTCTGAAGGACACATTGTTCTTTAAAACTTCACCCTGTGGTAACACCTACTAGAACTTTGACAATAGTTATAATCTTCACTTATAAACTTCAGTTATAAACTTAATTTCAGTAAGTTGTTGGGGGGTTTGCCTTTTTTTTTCAGTTTAGCATGAAGACAGACACTGTTTTGGAGGAACCTTGTGGGCTGATGCAGTTACTGACGAGCTAAAAAATAACAGCAACAAGAAAAAAATTAATATCATGCTCTTTCCC
>NW_009953703.1:3675438-3691951 GCF_000747805.2 Chaetura pelagica | reverse complement strand
TTTCCCTTCTGAAATGAAATAATTAATATGAGGAAATTCCTTCAAACTCTCAAATTTTCATGTAGTTTCCCAGAATGTCATAAACTGTCTTGTTCAAAACTGAGCCCAAACTCACTAACAGTTGGCAACTTCTAGAAAGTTCACAGTGAACTAAATTTCAGGCTATGTTATGAAACTGTTTTTAAAAAAGGCACAATAAGAATCCACAGAGCCTCAAGTTCATTTTGTATCAGATTGAATTAACGTATCTCAGTAATTAAAGAGATGAAAGTTGTAATCACTAATGACAGCCTTCCACAAAGCAGCATGGGGGTGGCAGTGACATGAGCCACCTCTCCTCTTCATCAACAGATCAGCCTAGGACAAAAAAAAAAAATAATAAAATATGCAGTTTAGTGACCTGGATGCTAATTCCACCATGAATTCCTCATGGAACACTAATGCATTATTTGCATGTATTCAAAGACTGGGGGAATTTGTGTGCCTGTTGTTCCTGTCTGCCTCCAGCTCAGCCTGTCTGTGCTACTCACAGGATACCTGCATAAGCAGATATGCCAGAGCACAGTTCTGCAGTATCTGTTGAAGCTGTAAATGCAGGCACCTTTCTAATGAATAGCTTATTAAAGATCATGCATATGTCACTATTAATCAGCTTAAGAAACGCACTTTAATTTTTGCCTCCCAGACAGTTATAACACAGGACTGCCCAAAAACATGTCCATTACAGTATGGCTCTATTAGCAGCTTCTACACAAATCCTGTTGCTGTTGAGAGCTTTTGTTACTTCTGATGGAATATTTCAACCATCTGCACTTCACTGCATCTACTGATACAGCACCAGGCAGCGCAGGGTGTTCCTCCTTTTCCTGAACTAACCTATGTGCATTTTCTCATTGCAGAAGAGCAGACTCCAGATCAATGCACAAGTGCTCGGGTTTTTTTCAGGTTTTCTTGGATTTTGTTTACTTCTAAAAGAAACCAATTAATTTCTTGTGCCCCAAGAATTAGACCAAGGTTCAGTTGACACCCCAACAGAGAGAGACAACATGTGGCTGCTGGGGATTGCTGAGAGATGTGGAGGATTGGCTGAAGATGGTAGAGCTGGAGCACCAGCAACTGCTGGTGTCATAAACCTACTTGGCCCACCTTGAGTAGCCCATGGAAGGAAAAAAAAAACAGATCAAATTCATCCAATATTGGAAGCTGGAAATTACATCATTTTCAGAGGAGGAATTATTGTTGTTGCTAGCTTTTTAAGTCTCCAGTTTCTGATGAGAAAATAAATATCTTCAAGAAGATAAGAGAAAACATCTTCAGGGCTGCCATGGGATTGAACCTAAAGAAAACATCATTTTTATCTGCAAGAAAAATCCTCAGAGAGGCTCCCATGAGGTGACTATATTTGTAAACTGTGCCGTTAGGCAGGAACGAGTTTTAGAAGTCAGATTCAGAAACTTCTGAGAGTCCCAGACAGAGGAAGGAAAATGTCAGTCTGTTAACACTTTGTAAAGCACTCCAATTTTATGGTGTTTTGAATTCATTTTGAATCTTTAATGTCAAAAGTAGCTGCTTCATACACGGCGAATTAGGTGTTTTATCACCATGTTCAGTAAAATAAATTTTAATAAGACTGTCTTTTCTTTAAAAGGTTCTTGGCATTTTCAAAGCTCTAAAGAGGGTTTTGTGTGCAACCCTTCTGCTCCTCTTCTGGAAAGGCCTCTAAGCCTTCTGCCGCTCACCTGTTTAATCCTACAAACTGTAACAAATCAGGGGGATGGAAAAAGAATGAATATTTATTTGTTTACTCTTAAGATGTCTCAACATCCTCCATTGCTTCAAGCTGGGGGAGTAGGCTGTCAAGTTTAAGTTACAAAACCAGCTTTGGTATTTCTTAATCCTTATAGAGCAAGACGTTTAATTTTTAGAACATTTTAATATTTAATCTTTAAAAATGCAGTTTACAGGCAACTTTTACCTTAAAGTCTTAGTAGAATAATCCATGCTCAAAGCAAATGCTGTTTCTCTGCCTTGTGATTTTCTTGGCATACCTATATTTATATTGTATTTTATCCTTCTTCCAGGTCAACAGATAAGCCTGAGTTGTTGAAGTCACATTATTCTGAAACGTAGCAGTGAGAAGCACATGAGGGATCACTAATGAGGAAATGTTCATCAGTCTTCCCTGAGCTTACATCAGCTTACAGACTAGAAGAGAAGGCAGTATTGAACCTGTCAGCTGAATCTTGTGAAGTGCTTGAGACTCAAGACAAATCCTGCAGCAGTTAATTCCTATGTATAAGACTGTATATTGACATCAAAGTCTTTGTCAAATTAATCACCATTTGTTGACATTTTTTATTTTCCAAGAATTGGTCAAATTATTCACAAATACGAGCTGGAACTATTCTGAAATAGCATTTTCTGAAGTCTTCACTTGGTTACCAAAATCAGCTGTCATTGATCATCAACTTTACTCCACAATCTGAATCTTTATTCATTATTAGCATGTGAAATTTTATCTCAGTTCAATGCAAAGGACACACAAACTATGGCAGTATGTGGTTGTGCAAAGCATGGGTACTTTTACTTAAATTCCATTTCTATTTTAGAGAAGAAAACAAAAAAGAAAGCTTGCAGCTCTAAGGGCAAGATTAAATGCAAAATATACAAATGCTCTGAAAATATTTTTCATTAACATCTACCATGAAGTGTCATCCTCTCCCCCACGTCTTTAAAACTAGGAAAGTTGATCTCTACTGGCTATTCCTTGGACCCTCAGGATCCTCAGAGAAGCCAAACCAGCATTTTTTCTTTCAAAGGTTGTTTCTTGGAACAACATGAATAGTAGGACCCAGTGGGATAGTACTTGTTCCCAAGCAGTGTAAAAGTTTGCATCATTTTTTAATTTTTGTATATTTTTTGGTACGTGCCCTGCCAGAAGAAAGTCATGCCACATGCCAACTCTGACTGTTTCATTGCCTAACTTGTGCTTTTTCATACCACAGCCAACATCCCTGAATTTGAGAAGCTTTTCCATCCACAGAGGAGATGGTCTTGCTATAAAATGCTACAGTTTCTTCTGGCAGATGTGTAGAGGTGTATCAATTAGGTATGGTTTTATACTGTTAGTTTATAGAGAATTTTACATTATAACATCTGGGTAAAAAGGTTAAAAGGAAGAAGGAAGTCTATTGCCACATGAGAGAGAAGTCTCATAGCAATTTCTACTGTATGAACTCTTGAGCTGAACGAGGAGTTTATATTTCTGAAGACTTTTATTTAGAAACAATAAAAAGCCAAAACCAGCAAGCTACAGCTCTACACCAGCTTTGATATGACCTCAGTTTTTCAAGCTAATTTAGCTTCCTCTAAGACTATATCTAGAATTTGCAGAAAATGCAAATAACCCAAAACATCAAGGAATCATCTTCTGTGTCTCAAAGACACATCTGATGTAGAAACTTAATTTTGCTTTACAAACTGGCAGATCTAATTAACGCATTTAGAATGTTAAAGTGACAGATTTGGACATTAACACATATCTAAGAAACAGTCTGGCTTCAAAGTACAACACAGCAGCTTCTATTTATAAATATTTAACTAAGGTACTAATACAAAAATGAGAAAATCTCATTTATTTTATCCCCTAAAGAATGTATTTGGAACAAAACTACTCACTGAAACTAGCAACTTCTTAATTCTCACAAATGTGGGAGGATTTAATATGATCTGTTCTAGAAAGGCTTCTGCAAATTTCCAGTTTACCAACACATGACATCCATCCAGTGGTTCCTTCTCAGAGCTTGTGGCTACACCTTAGCTAAGCCCCCTATCCATCCCAGACTTTAAGGCAGCTCTTTCCAGCTGTGCAAGAAACAACCTCAGGGGTCAGGAGTCCATGGGCGGGATTCAGCTGCCCCAGCCCACACAAACACACCAAAACTGCTTTTAGCATTGCAGTTTTAGCTGCAGGTATAAATGCCCCTTCCAAATCTAGCAAAAGACCTATCCAGGTCCCTTCCTTCTCCTCCCTAGAGGAGATGTCAGCCAGAGGGCACATAAATATCACCAGCTGCTCTATAAGGAGCTGAAGTTCTTGATTGCTCATGACAATTTCCCCTTCTCCTTAAGACACCCTGTCCCCCTGGTGGGCAGACCTGGCTGCCTCACCAGCACACATCTACAGAAGCAAGATCTCTCTTCCCCTGCCTGTGCTGGCCCTCCATTCTCATAGTCACACTTAATTATAGTGAAAGTGCCTGATATTATTTTAACTAATAAAATCTTCATCAAAATGACTGTTGAAGTATTGTTTGTCTGTTAGGTCAGTAATTACTAAAAGGTTATTGGATCAGAAAACTAAAGTGAATCTCACAGTAATTAAATAAAATTTAGAAGCTGGCATTAAAATTACATAATCATTGGCAGGTTGTTGGTCTTAATTTTCCAAGAGCAACCTATTCAAATGGAATTACTGAGGAGATGATCAGTGGGAGATGCTTATCATCACACTGAAACATGAAGTCTCTCATTATTTTGTGTTAATTTAATGTGCCTAAACATTCAAGAAGTATTTCTGTCATAGTGGAGAGCCCATCTGAGCTTGCTCTCATTAACAGCACAACCACATGTTTTCAAAAGAGGTTGGTATCAAGCAGTGAAGGGTAAAACCCCCTGGTCAGACATGATCCTGTTGCAGCAGCTGACAGATTCACCACACAGGAGCTGAGCTGGTGTAACCTCCTGCAGGTTCCTACCGAGCCCTGATGAGCACAAAGAAGTCACAATGCAACCTTCCCCTTCCCAGCAGGCTCCCTCAGGCTGCTGTGCAGCAAAAAGGCAAAGCAGAGCAGCTGCAGTGAAGCATTGCTAGAGAAACCTAGGAAGAATCCAGACATACCTGAACTTCCCTTTAAAATACGAACAACTTCTGAGCACGTGTATAGCAAAAGTGTTATTACTCTGGTTCTTTATCAATTGTGCTCAGCATCTGCAGCAGATTTCTACAATGACTCCAGTTTTACCATTTGATCCCACCCACATTCCATCAGCATGCTGCCACCACATGATACATGCTGGTCGATACCCACTGAGAAATTATGTATCCAAGAAGCCCTAGAGTCCACCACAAGAAAGCTGTATTATCAAGTTGCCTAATAACATCATTTATACATGTTGATTACACTTACCACCACCAGCTTTCATTTGATCAGGCAAATTGGATCATACCTTGCCTCCAGGGCAGGAAGGGCAAAATCTTTGTAAGTCAGCACTAAGTATAAAGCTACTTTATTAAGAAACATAAGTCAAACTCCTTCAGCAGAGACAGAGCCAGAAAGACAAGCAAATCAATCAGATGTGACTGGACAGGGAAGATTTTCATTGGATGTCTTGCTCTTTTTAAAAAAAAAATCACTACTTGGTTCTTCACACAGCAACAAAGATCATAACTACATCAGTTTATCACTTTGGCAACACAAAAATAATTTTTTCAAAATGTCATTCTAGTATTCCTTATTTACAGAATATATTTCCTCCAAATTTTAGATCATTCTATCTCTTTGGGAAAGGCAAATACCAATAAAACCTGCATGAAAGGCAAAAAACAAACAGTACTTTGAACATAGAATTGCCACAGTAAATGTTTTTGTTCATCTTTAAGAAAACAAAGCATAAATGCTCAACATTATTCAATGTGACATTCTTTTGTTTAAAAAAGCAAGGCATAAAAAAAAAAGTATCTAGGGAAATAAAGTGAAATTATATGGATTGTCAAAACCATTGTTGATGAAGACCAAAAATAACAAAAAGGGGAAGTTAGAAGGAAATATTAATTTGAAAGTGGAATGTTTCTAATAAATTCTTAGCACAGTAGTAGATGAACAGTATGTGATCCCAAAAGGTATTCATTCCAGCTTTTCACACACACAAACACAGCCCTTCCATCACTGCCCCAGCAGAGCTGGGCTCCTGCTAAGGAAAGCAAACAAGAAGAGATGAGGCCAGGAGAGACTCTTCCCACTCTTCCCTCCTGGCTGCTGCCCCACTGGCAAAGGGACGTAGGTGGTGATTCTGTGAATAACAGGAACAGGGAGAAATACATTAACAGCATCATTCTACACTGTGCCTGAGAGCCTAAGGCTGACATAGCTCACAGAATACCTGAAAAATTTGCAGCAAATATTAAATTCTAGATGAAGCTTTACAGACCATTCAGTTTCAGACTGTGAAGGCATTTTATATACTTCACCCACCAACAGTCCTTCCATGTTCAGGTATGATTTATCATACAGGCAGTTGACTTACTTAAACAACACAATTGTATTTAATATGAGAAATCAGAACTCACCTACCCAGTGACTCTGTCCTCTTAAAAATCAATGGGACTTTCAGCACTTTGTCTTAAAAAGGAACAAGACTGAGGTTTCAGAGACTGATCATGTAAAGAGGTGCAACGCTCCTTCTCTGGGCCACAGGGCTCAGGCAACTTTTACTGTGAGCAAAGAGACTGTAAGTCAGATATAGACCATGGAAGAGGACAAAGTCATTACTTATTGGCTGAGACACACAACAGATAACTAGGATGAATGAGCAATTATGCTAAGGATTAAAACACTCTCCACCCAGATGAGACACTTGATGAGTCTCTGCTGACCAGGGAGCTGTCATTTGGTGGAAAGGATGAGTCAAAATGGGTTGATCCTTCATTTTGCTGAATTTCCATCTTCTGATTCTTTTTCTTAGGGTTCTTACAAACCATTTTGTCAGTACTTTTCCTCTTGAATATTGTTGTATTTCAGCTGGGTATTGAAAAGGGAGAGGAATCCTCATGGTCTTGTCTTCTTGAACAATAATTACTAAGCAGCCTTGTGCAAGACATTTAATATTCCTTTGCCTCAATGCCCGTTGGAAAAGGGAATTAATAGTGCCTAATTTTAATTATGTTGGCACGTGACAAGAATTTCTCCATTTCTTAATGTGTGTTTTTTTTAAAATGTAAATTGTCATCCACAGAAAATTTTAACTATCATGGACCTGACTCAGGAAAACACATGCAAGAAAACCTCTAAAAAGAAGAACCTTTGATTAAATAACGATTGTGGTATTAGGTCTGACAATAAAAAGTTAAAACCAGTCTGTTATCTAGCTTTTGTAGCCATAAATGTTCTCCATAAATCATAATGAGTAAATTAGATACATGAAGTAATATGAATTTAGAAGAGTTATCAGTGTAATATTAGTACTGCTTCTTACTATCTTAATTTTGTTAGAAACTTTTAATCATAGTTTTTAAGCATCATTTTGAGAAAAAATGGAGAATCAGAAATTTCATCTTTTCCCTTACTGAAAACAGTGGCAGTATTTTCTCTCTTTTCCTCCCATTTTCTTCTGAAAGCTTCAGCAATTCAGCTCATTACCACTACCTTTTGATCTACATGAGAGCTCTCCACTGGAAGTAGGATAAAAAATACAGGAAAAAGATAAAACATTAGCACAAAGTAAGGTACAATGCTCCAAGACAAATTCTTCCCTCCTTTCCAGGCTGCGTCTAGTTAGCTAGGAGGGGATATTATCTACAGTCTGGCTGCCACTGCTAGTACTTTCAATTTTCACCTTTTTCTACTCCGTGAAGTATGTAAGGGTCTTTTACAGCACAGCTCTGCCTTAGATGCTTGAAAACTGCTGTTGTCTCTGCTGAGGGCGGCATTTAGCCAGTGGTTGACAGACAAGAACTTTAAGTTGTCCACCAGTACCTTTGGCATAAACCCATATATTTGACATCTTCATCCATTCCAGCCAGGGTATATTCATGGAAACCTAAACTATCAAAGGTAAAGGGGGGAAAACAAAAACAAAACAAACAAAAAAGCCATTTGTGCAGTACACAGTGAGTGAATACTCTGCAGGACTGAGCTAACTAATAAAACAAGTATCTAGGGCCCCTGATTTCTCACTCCATTATGCATTAAGGTGGATTATAATTGATTAATGATGTATACAGTTTCAACATTTGATTTTTACTGAACATTTTCATGTTACAATGCCCAAAAATATTTCCACTGTAAGACTTTAATGGCAGAACTAGATTGTATCCATTTTATATTGACTGCTATCTGCTGAGCATCACTCCATGTCAGAAGGGATAGTCACTACTATTCAAGAACACCAGCTATTTTAGACAGATAACCAAGAGAACCAACTTCAAATCAAAAATCTGCCATCCAGCCCCTTCCCTTTATATCTTTACAATTTCCATTTGTCTTTTTGCTTTTCTAATACACAACTCCTCTGAGAAATGTCTTCTAAGATGTTTTATTATTTGTTCACAGTAATTTAGCTACTTTACCAACCACTTAGATGATATATTTACTCATCTGCTTCCTCTGGAACATGTTTTCTTTTATCTCTTTCATCTACATTGCACTTTCTACAGCAGAATTGTAGCTGTTCAATAATTTAAACTTTGACATTATGAGACTTTGTCAAACATTCATAGTATTATTCTGGAGAACTCTAACATTACCACATGCTTCTTAAATATTTTATACCAGTAGGTATTTAACTTTTTAATTTTAAAAGTTAAAATATTAATACAAATTATGTAAATGAGCATGATCACACAAGTCATCATTAGAAGTAATTATTTAATAGAACCCAAAATTTGTGCTAAATTGTAATGTTAGTAATTTCCTTCCTTTGCTTTAAAGCTTGAAATCATTAAAGACTGATCTGCAATGTTTCAGACACATAATGCCTACTTTCTCCACAGTAGCAACAGAGAAGCAATACTGGAAAGTACTGCATTGTACTTTTAAAAATAACTGAGCTGAGCAGAAAGACTTGAGAATTGTTAGTGTTTTTAAAAATCCTGTGACATAAAAAACAAAATTCCATTCAAAAAATCACTGGATCGGGCACTTCTCCAAAACCTTCCGATTCGTTTTTTCCATGGTGTGTGGCACTCATGAAGTCAGAGTATACAGTACTTTTTTTATTACAGCTTAAAAATGAAACAAAATCTTGAGTCTCAAATTACTTTTTCATTCAAACTTGGTCTTCTTGATTTCCATGGCATGTAGCCCAGGCCAGCTTTATTTTGTAGGGCTTTGTACTTAAGAGTAGAGAAAAGAACCACAAATGTTACTAAATATTTGTCAACCTGAGAAGTAAGCTTTTGGAAAGCCTATAATGGTGATATTTTTCTTTATCAAAATATGGTGCTAAATTATTTTCATCTTTAGATCTTAAGCTATAAAATTTGTTTCAGGAGCAAAAGGAGGGGTAGATGGGTTGAAATTTACAAGATTTTTCAACTATTCCATGTAAAAATGCAAATCTGCTCTATAAAAACTGTTTTAATTACAGAAATCTTCTTAGCTATGGTGACCCAAATTCTCTCTTGGCCCAGCTCTCATATGGCATCAGGAGAGTTCCTTCAGCAAGTAGTTTTATGCATAACAGTTATTCTGAACACCTCCTGAAGCTATAAATATATTTATTTTGTGCAGCACCAATTCAGTACAAAAATTACAGAGCCACACAAGGCCAGGTAAAGAACAAATCTCCCACTTTCAAAGCTATCATAAAAAAATAGATCAGAGCTTCCATGTTATCTGTTCCCACCTCACTTTTAAAGTTGGCGGGGCTCAGCTGAATCCTTGACTCAGACCAACATAACTGAGGCCCTACCTGGGGCTCCAGCTGACGCTTTAGTTGCACGAAGAGCTTGATTCAATCTGCCTGAAGCTCAATCCAAATTTATCTTCTCCACCTCAGGATTGCTACAGTGATCCTACAGAATTCCAAGCCAGCATGTATGACATGAAACAGCTGAAAAAAATCCAAAATTCTTGAAGAAGGGGGGAAAAAAAAAGCTGTTTAGTTATAATTCATGACATACACATCTTTCAACCACCAAGTCAACGATTGGTATTTAGTACTAGATGTTGAAAACCACAGCTGCCCACCAAAAAACAACCAAGGGCCTTAAATTCAATGGTCACCTAAAATTATTTTTCTTCATTATTTAAGAGTTTGGAAGTCTGAACAGTGCTTAGTATCAGAATTCTGACAATGTTGGTAAAGTTACTTGAAACTATAAAATATTGCCAAAGAGCTCATATCTTAAATGGCATGGGATGCTTAATGGGTTTCTTCACTAAATGGGACCTCACTTAGGATGCAACTTGTTTCACTAGACTTTTGTAAATCACTAAGGGGTAAGAGTTTGGGAAATATTCACAGTAAATACCATAAAAATAGAAAAAATACCAATATTTCCTTAGTTATCTTATGGATTTGGTTTTGCTGAGCTTTTGTCTGCCCTCTGCAGATATGTGCATAATGAAGTTTTGCAGACATTAATATTCCCCAAAAACACATTACAGCTGTTGAACTATAAAACTGAGATTTTTCAAACTCCATACTAAATCTATAAAAAAAATAATTATATATATACTCATATATATATATGGTATATATATATATACTCATGGATGTAAACTGAGATTTTACTAAAGGCAACTGTGTGGAATTCACTGTTAAAAAATGAGCACAAGCCAAGAGAGTCATAAGTAGCATATATTAGGTCTTTAAATGGACAAATCCTTGGTTGTGTTGAATTCCAGAAGTCAGATACTTTTGTGTGAAAAATTAGTTGAAAATATTTCTTGTACAAGCACAGTCCTATCACACTATGGTTGAAAGGAAAAAAACAAACTGAGTTGAACAGGAGTATCCATAAGCAAGATATGTATGATGTTCCATCAACATCTGTATCCTGAGGTCACCAGAGTAGGTCTGAGGGATTCACTTTTCTTCCTCTTCGTGTTACTCTACCTTTTTCTGCCACTTTTCATCCTTTTTCTTTTTCCTTCCTTTCTCCAAAAAATAAATACTGCTGCCCCAGGAGCAACACAGGGACCAAGTCAGTTCCCTGCAGTCTGCCAAGCAGCTGGATGTACATTCATTTATGCCACAACCATTCACTCGCTCGTGACACCCCCACTGATACACACACAGAAGGAAACACAAAGCCACAAACCCCTTGGAGTAGAGCACAAAGGGAAAGAAAGTGAGAGGCCTCAGCTCCCCTTGCCACAACACAAAGGTTACTCTGATCTTAGGGTGAGCTGGGTAACTGTGCTAAGTCAGCAGGAAATTAACATCCACCTCCAAAAGAGAAACAGTTACCAGAAAAAGTTTGCCTTCATTCCACAGAAAAGCTTCACATAACTAAGCAGGACTAGGATCTCTCTCCCTGGATGGAAAAGGAAATTAACATCCATTTCCAAAAGAGAAACAGTTACCAGAAAAAGTTTGCCTTCATTCCACAGAAAAGCTTCACATAACTAAGCAGGACTAGGATCTCTCTCCCTGGATGGAAACTGTTAATGTCAGAGGTAAGAGAGCTTGTGAGCCTTCCCTAAAATCCAATTCTCCTGTTTTTAGCTCCAGCCATTAGACATTGCGTACAGAAAAAGGTCAACTAAGTAATTATTGATATGTGTATAAATTGCAGCAGGAAAACCTTTAGTCAACCATCTCAGCACTGTTAAGATGCTTTTATGGGTTTGAATCAGCAGAAGAGGGGGGAAAAGGATCCTTACAAGCAGCAGAAACTAATACGTCCACACAAGGGACCAATGCTGAAGCACAGCAATTTCTTTCCAACCTGACGGAGGAGCAAGGTTAGGACAGACCCTGAATAAACAGACTATGGTGCCACTCAGCACCAAGCATGCTGGATTTGCTTGTATGGGTAAAATGCGAGTGATGGGAAAGCTCAAAAGCTTTGGGAGTTTGATTACTTTCAGTGTTCAGGAGCTGCAATGGTAATCTCAAAACATGTCTGAATGTATTTATACTGACAACTGGCAAATAGGTTGAAGAAAAAAAAAAGTCTCCTACCTTCCCTAGATTTATCTAAAAAAAATAAAGTAAGCTTAAAAACAGCCTTCTTTGCTGTTCAGTGGGACCAGGCTTGGCTCAGGTTTTAGGACACCAGGTTGTGTGTGCTGATAAACAGCCAGTAGCGTTGAAGGTGGGGGAACTGGGTGCGCTGGTGCTGCCGCAGCGCACGCAGGGATGGGGACATGGCCAAGCCAGACACACCACGGCCAGAAAGCAAAGCCAGGAACTGCCCCAGTCTGAGGAGGCAGCAGGGCTGGGAGGGGACGATGGGCCACTGGGTATGGGGTGCTGGGTCTCACCCCTGCTCCCCTCCTATAGCCACTAACTAGAAATGAAGGGAAGTGGAGGAAGATTTTGGCTCTCAGTTATCACACACAAGGAATCACAAAAGCTATTTTTTAACACGATGCTCATGTCTGCAGGTCATCTCTGCAGCAAATACGAAGAGAAATGTTCATGGCATTAATCCCACGCTGGCAGACTGATGTGGCTTTCAAGCTGAGTAAGTGTTTAATGCTCTAAAGGGAAGGGAAAAAAAGATTTCTATTAGATAAATTGCTTAATTGAGAAGTCAGAAATTCTCCTGCCTGAGCAATTGATTTTACAAAAGAAAAACGTTTACTTCAAAATGTAAACCTGCTATTCATCTATAATATCCAGCGAAAAGCAAGCCAAGGGATAGGCACTTGTCTTTACATTGCTGAAACCACAACTTTAAAAACACACAGATAATAAACCAATATTAGTTAAATAAAGTTTATTCATGCCTTGGCTGTTGCACTGAAGAGTAAACTCTGTGCCACACACCGAGTTGCCGATCACTGACTGATCATTGTCCCAGGGATGGGGAGATGGGTTCCCTGGAGGGGCACTCAGATCTCACCACTGACACATAACTGTGTGGAGACCTTAAGCTTAGTGGACTTTGGTGTGCTGAATCACACGCCATGGAGACCCCAGAGCAAAGCTCCAGGACCTTCTTCTGCCTGGGAAATTCTCCCACCTTACACAGAAGCACGAATGGAGCATTTAATGTCACTAGCGCAACAGCCGGGCACAGGCATCTCCCCTGCTTCCCCCATTTGCATCCATAGGGTGAAAAAACTGTCAACCTACCACACCTACAGATGAAAACCAGGGCTCTCTGATGAACAACCACAGGACACATCACCAGCCAGGGACTCCCCTTTGGGCAAAAAACAGTTAGCACAAAGGAGAATCGGGATGAGGGAAGGAGTGCCGGAGTCGGCAGCAGGAGGAGGAACAGAGTTACCACCTCAAAGAACAGCCTCGCCTCTCCTGAGTTCATCTTTTTGATGGCATAAACTTTAAAGCAAATTTTATATCAAGTGCTACAATGCCATAATGTTCTTAAGCTATAGGAAAATTTTTTAAATGTGCTGCCCTTTAACAGAATAGCACTGTTTTTTTGGTACCGAGTGACCCAGTAAGCACCTCTGCCTTTTGCTGCTGTAAATCACAGGAGCTTGAACACTTTTATTACACAAATAGCTCTAACTTTGTGTTCCTCCACAATTCTGTTAACAGAAAAATTCTTAGAAATCTGTGAGCAGAGATGTCACTGAATTACTATCTCTGACACCTCTTACCTACAAAGGTAGCTTAGGTTTTACAAGAAATACTAGGCTTATTATTACTACTGGAATATTCACTTTTATAAGCTATGTCAATTGAAACATTACAGGGTAAGTTTAAAATAACTTTTAATGTTGAAGAGACTAAGAAATTAACACCAATTTACTGTCATTTCCTCTCACAGTGCTAAAACCGTGTTTGTGCATTGGGCAAAGATTACCAAAATGTTATGTTTGCATACTTACAAAACATGTTTATGGGGGGGGAAACATATAATTATTGCCCTAACATTTCCAATAAACTCATGGAGACTTTTTGTTACTGTTTCTATGTTAGTACACAAATCAAGGGACCTAATTGTAACTAACCCTGTATTTATGTTTTTCTAGGTTTTTTCTACCTATGACAAAGCCTATGACATGTGACCAAAACATTTGGTTTTTGCCCAGCATGAAGTTTATGGACACTGTGCTACCTTGCCTCTAGTGTGTAAAACTCACCTCTGCCACTTTGCAATGAAAGTACAACATCTCTGTCTCCTGGTTTCTCTTTCAGGCAGTGATTTTCCATAACAGTGTTAGTGTGACTGTCCAGATCTAGCAATGTAATCTAATCTAACAGCCAATATCTCTAGTAACGTCTTTTTAGCTGAAGCTAAAATACAATACTCCTTCCTAACCCTTCTTGACTTGCCAGCTGCCTTTTAGCAGTCAGGTGTACTCTGACATCCCGTCTCCCTGGGACTCCGGTGTCTCTGACTTCTCCTGCCAAGCTGCCATCACTGCCTCCAGGTGTCCTTCAGATATCATCTCTGTTTCCATCTCAGCTTTCTGTAAAACTTCCACAGGGCTCATTCACCACATCCTTTTCACTCAGCAAGGTCATCTACAAACTCAAACAGAACAGCCATCTCTGCGGAGTCACAAACAGGTTCAGTTCCAGCCTCCCTCTTTCCAAACTAAAATTTCAGATTAATTTTCTGATGTATCCTCAGGAGGAGGTCAGCAGCTCAAGACCAGCACCACAAACTTTAAGCTTTATACATCCTCTGACTCTGTCCTGTATCCCTTGAGGCCCCAGGATGGCACCACCTGTCACTTTCTGGCACTCCTGACGTGGGGACAAGACCCATTAGATGCTCACAGCATCATTCAGTTCATGCTCCCTTTTTCATCAACACTGAGAAAGGAGCATTATACAGCACCATTCACTCAAAACTATTTCACGGTTTAAAACTGAATATGAAATAAATCATTCCCTCATCTGCAGCATTTGTGTTAACTTCACAGCTCAGGACTGTGGAGAGTCTTTAATTAAGCTGATGACTCTGATTTGAGATGTTGCCTCCCCTTAGGTGCCCTGGGTTGGCATTTATTGCTGGGAATCACTCTCAGCTCCACTGACAGGGTAAGGAACCTGCATGTCCAATTCTGTTTCTTTGAAACAAAAAGCCCCTCAGGCATTCTGACACTATCAGATGCCTCATTTTTAGGAATCATAGATGTTAATTTGTAGATGTATAATATGAGTCTTTGCTTCTGGCACATAGAGCCAGTAACACTGGGTGTTGTCAACATGCACAGACTCTAAGTCACTGATCCAAAAAAACTGTCAAACCATTAACACAGCACAATCACTAATCTCCATTTTGCATAATTTGACATTTGTAATTCAATCTGAGGACCTTGGATAAAAGTCTTTCAACATAAAATGTCCTAATTAAATTCCAAAACAATCTTCAGTTCCTGGACAACATGCAAGTCTTATGATGCTAAATTTAAGAATGAAACAGTGAACAAAGTAAGCACAAAGTTATCTTCACATGCATTTAGTAAAACAGTTTTGGATTAAAGAATAAGAAATACTGAATTACTCATGAGGTGGTATCCTTTCAGAAAATGTTATCTAACACTCACAGACCTGTATCTTCAGCGGCTTCAAAAAGAATCAAACTTAATGCCATATTTATTAAAGAAATGATTTGCAGTAGGAAGTTTTTTATATAATTTCAATCCAGGAATATACTAACCTAGTATTAAATACAATTTATCATAACATTTGTGTATATTTTTGTATATTCATTTTCAAGTACTGCCTTCTAAATTCCTAGCATGATCATTACACTGAAAGCTGGAAATGGCCTATGTATTAGAGTAATACTGTGGAGCTTTTTCTACTGGTATTGTTCCAATTGGTATCAATTGAAAGTCACCTATATAAAACCTAATTTTGATGTTACCTTTGACAAAAGGCAATTGTTTCTTTATAGACCAGAAGGGGGAAATATAAATATTTCAAATTATTTTTTTTTCCTTATCCCTGCAGATTTTAATTTGTAACCATGCATCCTCTTACAATGAAGGAATGTTTCTAAAAGGAAAAGGCATTGGTAGTGCAGAGGTTGGCAAGGAGTCTGAAACAATATAGAAAGGTAGTATGTTGAAATGGGAGGATTTACAAGTTTTGATTAGTTCTTCAAATGCCCATGTAGAGACCTCCAGCTTCCTCTCCCCATACATACTTCATAATGGCTCTATTTTCAATCTGCAAAATACCAATAAATCACACCAGCAACTCCACTCAACCCACATGTGATCAAAACCAGTTCTTCCAGAATGGAAGAAAAGCAATAGCAGATGATGAGGATGCAAAAGAGCCCAAAATGCTCTCAGGGAACAAGATTCAAGACATTTCTAACATGCTCCAAGCCACTCTCTTTGATTAGTGGTAGGATCACTTTCGGTGTCCCCAAGCAGCTCACTGTGTGTCTTCAGACAGAGTCTCAAGAACAGGATAAATGCAAGGGCACTGTAAATCCGCTTGGCATTTATGAAAACAAAAATATGTACTCGGTTCTAAATGTGCATTTTGAGATGGCCACGTCCAAAGGGGTGACAGTGACCTGCCAGCCTCCCTCCTGCCTCCACTGCCACCTCCACACTGCGCTTCCCCACAGCTGGGGCTGCTCACCTGGCAACACAAAGGTGTTTCCACATGGCACAGC